>NC_045558.1:45505704-46105704 GCF_009769535.1 Thamnophis elegans
TATGATTTTCTCAGTATAATTAGAAATTATGTTAATAGAATGTTAAGTACCTTTGTAAAAGAGGGTACGGGAGGGGTGGGAGAAGACCCTTAACATTCATATTAGAAATGCTTTTTCTTCTTTATTTCTTTTTTGCATTTATTTGAAAAAACAGTTCATCTAGTTACACCTTAGAGAATGACTAATTTTAGGCATTTAAGGTGATGAATTCAATCAAAACTAGCCATGATGCTGCCTTCCCTTGTAAACAGCCAACATAGTAGATGCCATGTGTAGTACCTTCCATCATCTATCACACCTCTTCAAAAACAAAAACAAAAAGGAAGTGCAACTGCTACAGCTAGAAGGTGTATAGAAAAGTTGACACTAAGAGATCCCTCCCATTTCTTGATGTGCTAATTTTCTTTTGTCACATTTAGAAACAATTGACTGATATACATTTTGGCAGAATAGTGCTTCTAGGCTTATTTGCATTGTTAATGCTAGTTAAGTTAAATTTCCCAAGAACTTCAGAATCATAGACAGTTATATACTATTAATGAAATAACTGAAGCTGTTTGATTACTGTAAAACTTCATTGCACAATAATAGTTAAGTAAAACTCTTTGAAACAAAGCAATCTATAAGTTTATGTGACCCAACATTATAGAACACTATTGATATTCAAGTGGTTCATCTTGAACATTTTTCGGTGGGCCCTGAAGACAGATTTCTTTTTGCAGAGCTTTTAATGGGGAAAGAAAAATTAGTGTTATGGGAGACCAGATTGAGCAAATATTTATATGTTTCATAGTTTTTATCATTGCTTTTTTTAGAAGTTGGCAATTCTTAAATACTGTTAATTTGTCCATTAAAATGAAACATAGCAAATGAGTTATCTTTTAAATATATCTGAATTTGCATAAATATTAACAGATAAACTAAAGAATAATTGCCAATTATACTGTAGTCCTCAAATATAACCATATCTGCATTTTGTGTACATACACATTCTTTTGAAACAAATTTCTAAATAGGCATTCAAATTTTTAACAACAGTGATTATATTACAAAGTAAACGTATATATCACTGTAATACTTTGATGTTCAGGAAGAATAACCAATCCTTATAAAGACCCATCAGACTGGGATTTGAATATGAAATAGAGATATCAATATTTGTTAATATAGCAGAATCTAGCAGAATATTATTAAAGCATTTCTTAATGATTATGAGGCATGATGACTCATACAAATACACTGGATTTGTCAGCTGGAGAAGTTTGGCTGTCTGCACTCCAGCAGTCCTAATGATGGAGTGAGCTCTCATCAGTCACCTTAGCTTCTGCCAATCCAGCAGTTGCAAGTAGATAAATAATTATCATTCTGGTGGGACTAATGGTGGAAGAAGAGACCAACTAGTGCCAGATCAGGCTGAATACAAGGTAAAAACAAATGGTGGAGAAGCCCTCAAGGATGCTGACACTCTTGCAGAACGCTGTTAGCTGTTCTGTGTGCATCCTGGTAATATGCAAGTGTGAACTAAATGAACTAGTAATCTTAGGCAACCAAACTACTACTCTGTAATAACATTGTAGGCTCCTGGCTTTCATGTATCAAAGACTATACACTATATAAAATAATAAATAACTGAATGATTGGAGAATATTTGCTTAAGTGTTCTAATAGGAAAAAACCCTTCTTTGTTATTTTTATTCATTTGCTGATTTCATTTTCAGGTGGTAGAATTTCTCAGCAATGTTTAATTTTGTACAAAACCCAACCATTCTCTCTTACAAAGCACTAGATTTCTCCATGGTCAGTTGGATCAAACATAATTGATTGTCAAATTATGTATTTTTCTTATGTTGCAGGGTTATTTGCAATTCAAAAATAATACCAATTAGAAGAGAACGTACAAAGTATTAAGTTAGAAAATAATAACAGATTATAAGATTGTTATCAATCTGCAGGCGTATTACAAGATAATAATTTTAAAAAACACTGAAAAGAGTAATAAGGGGAAGTATTACACAAACTTTAATAGTAAAAAAAAGACATGCCATTTTTTTAATGAATATACAAGCATAAAATGAATGCACATTTTCATGTGAAACTCTTTTTTAATCACTTGAGTGGAAAAAAAGGATAAAACCTGTGTTTAGTTAGAAGAATAAGATAACTGAAAGAAATTCAACTAAATAAGCTTGATTTCTTTATTTGGAAAATTTGTTATCCAGTTTTAAATGCATTCATAATAAATATTACTATATTTATTGTGCTAGTCACATACAAGCGTGTAACCAATCATATTGCTTATAATTACAAAGGAATTTTCAAGTTACAATCATTGACTAGAGAACATCAAAGAGCAGCACATGAATTAAATTGTTAAAAAGTTGGTATAACATGGATAATTAATTTGATCCTTTAACATACCTTAATTATATTCCAGCTTCTTTAGAGCAACTAAAACTGAGCACCATTTTGCGACTTATATTTAGATTATGTGGCTTATTAACAAAAAATATTTTTTCTGTCAGAGTACAATTGTGGAGATTACAAGGAAGGTTAATATTTGTTCAGTGTGCCATTTTTGATACAGTTGGCAACTCATTAAAACATGAAATATTGATTCAATGTCATAGTTCACATTCATCCTGGAAGAAAAGAGTACTGGTAGGGCAATGAAACTAAGAGTGAGGAGGGGCAACAGGCCACAGAATATGTGTGTGTGTGTGTGTGTGTGTGTGTGCGTGCACACGCATGAATGCAGGTCTTGTTGTATTCGGGTCTTTTCCAAAGTAAGATTGAGATTGTCTTGGCAACGTATCAGTGAGGTCTCACTCGCCATCTTCAGGCTGGGTTTTGAGCTTAAAGCGTGGTTGGATCTGCCGTCTTTCTATAAATCTTGGTGGGGGGGGTGGAATGCTGGCTTTGTTTCAGTAAGTGGAATGATTGGTCGTGTGGTTGTATCATGATTGGTTGATTGGTGCTGGCTGTGTGTCCGTTGTTGTTTTGTGTTGTAACGGCCTGGATGGTGGGTGGGGCTCATTTGTTGACTAGGGCTGGTTTCCAGATGTCTGGTAGGCAGGAGGTATCATCATGTTTATTCATGTTGTGGGGGTGTTTCTCTATTTCGATAGTTTCCATAATTATTCTCTTGTTGAAGTGTTCAGTTTTGGAGATTAACCTGGCTCCTTCAAAATTAATTTCATGTCCTGTAGCTTTAAGTGCTGGAAAAGGGAGGAAGTTTTTTTCTTTTTTCTTACTGCATTCTTGTATTCTGTGAGGCGTGCATTTATTCTCCTGTTCGTTTGTCCTATGTATGTTGCAGGGCAGATTTTGTATGGTATTTTGTAGACTCCTTCATTTTCTAGCTGGATTTTGTCTTTGGGGTTTCTTAAGATGTTGGCTATTTTTTGGTCAGTCTTAATATTGTGTTTGTGGAGAATTTTGCTGATTTTATCTGTGATGCCTTTGATGTAAGGGAGGAGGGTGATGCTGTTGTCCTGTTCTGTGCCTTGGTTTTTTGTGGGGAGTCTCCCTTTGGATTAAGTTGGTAATTGTTTTTCTTTGGAATCCATTGGAGATTAATACGTTTGTGAGAGTGTGTAATTCAGTTTTCAGGTGGTCTTTGTCGGCTAGGCATTCGGTTCTGGAGATGAGGGTCTTGGCTACAGAGTTGATCTGCACAGGGTGGTGATGGGATTGTACGTTTAAGTCATGGTTGGTGTGTGTTTTTTCCCGGTAGATGGTGTGTCCTAGGGAGTCATTGGGTTTTTTGTAGATTAGGACATCCATAAAGGGAAGTTGGTTGTTTGCTTCTATTTCCATGGTAAATTGTATTTTGGGGTGTAGACTGCTGAGATGTGTGAGGAAGTTGTCCAGTTTTTCTTTCCGGTGTGGCCAAATTACAAAAGTGTCATCAACATATCTAAGCCAGAGTTTGGGTTTGTGTTCAGATTTATTCAAGGTGTTAGTTTCAAAATGTTCCATGTATAAGTTTGCAATGATGGGCGAGAGGAATAATTCCATGGGTGCTCCTTCTATCTGTTTGTATTTTTGTCCATTATGGATGAAGTATGTGTTGGTTAGGCAGTAGTTGGTCAGGTCCAGGATGTGTTTAGGAGGATTGTGTTTGTTCTGGATAGCTGTCAAGGCTTCTTTTATAGGCACTTGGGTGAAGAGGGATATGACATCGAAGCTAACTAGTAGGTCACTGGGTTGTAGGTTTTGTTTCTTTATTGGGTCTATGAAGTGGAGTGAGCTTGTATGTGTGAGGTGATGGATTCTGTGTAGGGTTGGAGTTGTTTGGCAAGGAATTTGGCAAGATTCTATAGAGGTCAGCCTATGGAGCTGAGTGGTGTTCTTTCTTTGTGTATCTTGGAGAGGCCATAGAGATTGGGGCATCTGGAAGATTTCTCTCTGGGGATGATTCTTTGCTGGATCTCTTCACTGATGGGAGAGGCTTTTATTTTGGATTTGGTGGTTTTTTCCAGGTAGATGGTGGGGTCTGCGTTTAGAAGGGTCTTGGAGTAGGTTGGATAGTTTGGCTTGGTAGTGAGACGTGTTCATCACCACTGTGGTGTTACCTTTGTCTGCTGGGAGAATGATTATGTTGTTGTCTTTCCTCAGGTTGGTGAGTGCTTTTTTTTTCTTGTTATTGTAAGTTGCTTCTGGGTGGATTACTGGAGCAAAGGATGTTGGTAACTGCAAGTCTGATTTTATTGGCTTCATCTGGGTTGATTTTGGTGAGAGTAGCTTCAACTCTGCATATGACGTCTTCAGTGGGGATATGTTTAGGGGCGATGAAAAGTTGAATCCTCTGGAAAGGACAGTTTCAGCTGTGGTGAGGGTTCTGTCTGATATGTTGTGTACTGTTTGTTTCAAGAGTTGCTGTGGAGGGGGGTTGGGCTTCTGTTGTTTTTCTAGTCTGTGGAGTTTGTTAGTGTGTTTGTCTGTCTTGTAGGAGGTCTCTGTTTCGGCTCTCCAGAGGGCTAGTTGTTTGGATTTGTCCCAGATTGCTGTGTGGATTTTGTTGCTGAGTTTGAGGTGAAGGGTGAGTAGGTCCCGGTTGGTTTGGTCTAGTAGGAATCTTTTCCTGTGGAGTTCGTTTCTGATTAGGGCTAATTCCGTTTTTTTCAGGATCCTTTCAGTGGCTGAGGTTTTAGAATGGAGTTTTAGTTGGAAGCTGTGGGGATCGAAAGTTGCGTAGGAATGTGAGGTCACATAAGATAGTGGCTCTTCAAACATCAAGTTTCTCATAGGATCTGGTGAGCAGGAATGTTTCCTCCCCGTAGAGATAAGATATTTGTTTTTGTAGATTTTCACGGGTGTAGGTATGTTGGTCTTGTTGTATTTGGGTCTTTTCCCATGTAAGATTGAGATTGTCTTGGCAATGTTTCGGCAAGGTCTCACTCGCCATCCTCAGGCTGCTGTTTTTGGCTTAAAGTATGGCCAGAACTGCCATCTTTCTATAAATCTTGGTGTGTGTGTGTGTGGAGTGCTGGCAATCTACCAATCATAATACAGCCCCACATCCAATCAATCCACTTATTGAAACAAAGCCAGCACTCCACACACACACACACCAAGATTTATAGAAAGATGGCAGATTTATAAGATTTATAAAAGATTTATAGAAAGATATATATATATATATATATATATATATATATATATATATATATATATATATATATATATATATATATATATATATATATATATATATATATATATATATATATATATATATATATATATATATGTTATATATATATTATATATATATATATATATATATATGTTATATATATATTATATATATATATATATATATATATATATATATATATATATATATATATATATATATATATATATAATATTTATGCTGATAAATAAATAAAGGGAGACTAGTATAGATCTATTTCAAGCTATTTAGCTCTCATCAGCTAGCCATACCCTATGTTGGGAATTGAACCTGTGCTCTATTGCCTCTCAGGCAGATGTGTTAACCATTGAGCTACAAGGCTCGACTCCTTATCAGCCAGCCAGGGTGAGAGGTATATATTTAAAGTCACAACCCCTGGTATGCCCAAATATGGGAGGAAGGTCACACTTCCACTCTCTGTCTTCGGCTCGTCACAAGAGACCATCCAGCCAGAAACCCAATATTTTTTACTGTTGCCTTTTTGTTACATTTGTTATATTTATGCTGATAAATAAATAAAGGGAGACTAGTATAGATCTATTTCAAGCTATTTAGCTCTCATCAGCTAGCCATACCCTATGTTGGGAATCGAACCTGTGCTCTATTGCCTCTCAGGCAGATGTGTTAACCATTGAGCAATATATATATATACATATAGTATGTATGTATGTATGTATGTATGTATGTATATATATATACACACACATATACATACATACATACATACATACATACGTGTGTGTGTGTGTGTGTGTATGGTTGTGTGTATGTATATGTATATGTGTGTGTGTGCGCACACACGGCGTGCGCGGACATACACACACAAACACTCTTATTTAGTGGTACATCAAAGATCTGTTCCAAAGGCCAATGTTGTAGTGGCAAAAAAAGCTGTTGTTCAGTAAGTCTAGGATATATTGCTTGATCTTTTATAAGGCTATTTTCCATATACGACTGACATCACTAGCTGAACTGAGAATCTGCACTATGTTAACATGAGGCTATATTTTTCTATGAGGATTTGAACTTGTCAACAAAGATTTGAACTTGTCAACAAAGATTAACTAAGATAAAAATCTCTTCCCCACATTAGTTTTAGATAATGTTCAGTTGGTGAATCCTTATGAGAGCTTTGATTGACAAATAACTTAGTTTTAGTACATGAAAGGTAATATGAAACAGGGTAACAATATCAGCAATTTATCTCACCATTTTCTAACAAGAATGGAGGGCAGGGGTGGGTTTCAGCTGGCATTACTGCCGGTTCACTTGTGTGCATGCTGGATGCGTGCTGTGCATGCATGAATATTTCAATGGAAATTGTTCTGCGCATGTGCAGAACTAAAAAAAAAAAAGATGACGGTAGCAATCAGGGAATCAGTTTGGGTGCATGACCATCCTGGCTCACTGCCAGCTCTGTGACCCAGGCCGGCATGCCACTACTGGTTCGGCTGATAGCTGGTAGAAACCCATCTCTGTGGAGGAGCTATGATTGTCCTGGCATTGTTGCGCCAGACCTTCAAGTATTCTTACCATGCTCTGCTAAAAGATGCAATACAATAAATTAATCAGTTTCCCATGCCTTTGGTTCTGAATCAGAATTTTGAAGAGTGTAAAAGCAGCAATATAGTAGAGCAATGCATGCCTACTATCCCTATCCTACTGTCCCCATTTATTTGTACTCATTTCCTTGTTCATGTCCATGTTTATACTTATATCTGTTATCTTGTACATGTTTGTTTGTATGTATGTATATGTATGTGTGTGTGTATGTATGTATGTGTGTGTGTGTGTGTGTATATATACATATTGTGTGTGTGTGTGTGTGTGTGTGTGTGTGTGTATCGGCTTCGCTGATAAACGGATAAGAGCCTGTGGCCTAATGGCTAAGATCTCTGCCTAGTATGCCTAGTGTGCAATATAGCCCAGGTTCAAATCCCAGTAAGGGTATGGCTAGCTGATGAGAGCTAAATAGCTTGAAATAGATCTATACTAGTCTCCCTTTATTTATTTATCAGCACAAATAAAAAAAAACACAAATATAACAAAGGCAACAGTAAAAATATTGGGTTTCTGTCGTGATGGGCTCTTGTGACGAGCCGAAGGACAGATGATGGAAGCAGTTAGCTTCCTCCCATAATTGGGGCTTACCAGGGGTTGTAAAAAAAAAAAAATCTAATAGATACCTTTCACCCTGGCTTCGCTGATAAACGGATAAGAGCCTGTGGCCTAATGGCTAAGATCTCTGCCTAGTATGCCTAGTGTGCAATATAGCCCAGGTTCAAATCCCAGTAAGGGTATGGCTAGCTGATGAGAGCTAAATAGCTTGAAATAGATCTATACTAGTCTCCCTTTATTTATTTATCAGCACAAATAAATAAAAAATAAACACACACACACACACACACACACACACACACATATATATTAGATTTTTTTTTTTTACAACCCCTGGTAAGCCCCAATTATGGGAGGAAGCTAACTGCTTCCATCATCTGTCCTTTGGCTCGTCACAAGAGTCCATCACGACAGAAACCCAATATTTTTACTGTTGCCTTTTATTTGCCTAAACACAAATAAAAAAAACATACATACATACATACATACATACATACATACATACATACATACATATATATATATATATATATATATATATATATATATATTCTGCTCTTGATTTCTGTATATTGTTATCAGTTTTGAAATTGCAGGAATAAAAAAAATTACCAACTAAAATTTACATTTATTATGCTAAGTTTCCATTTTTTTCATTTTAGTTTATTCTCCTTATTTTAGTATAGTCAAGTTTTTTCTTACTGTATTAGCATATTCTTTGAGCCTTGATTCACATTGTTGCTGTAGTAATTTTTACAAATATAAAGAATGAGAACTTAAAAAAAATCAAGACATGAATTAAGAGATAACCCAATGTTAGGTAAAAGAATGTGAATTCTGTTTCTTTAAAACAATCACTTCACTAATTTGAAACAGTCACTGATTATGATGTGTTTGCTAATCAACTTCCTTTCTATCACATACTTTTTCTTTCTTGAGTAGAGACAATTTGTGCTGCCTATTAAGGTGCAGTTCAAGTTTCTGCACATCGAAGTATAACATAATTCTTTCATAACCATAGATGCATCTGTGGATGAAACAATATTTACTTAGATTAAAATAATTTCTTATGATCTAGTTAGATAACTCCAAAATGCAATAAAATTTGATGGTAAAAAGGAAAGATGGCCTACAAAATTATTAGCAGGACTCAGTGCACAGAATCAGGTTTTTAAAAAAGAAAGAAACATCTCTCAAAAAAAAGGACATAGATTTGCATAAAATATGTATCTGTTAATTTTATAAAGCGATTTGAATTTGGTAAGTACTACCGTTTACATAGTAAAGCAATATAAAGAGAAACCTGTAATTAAGAGTACTTATATGCTTTTCAGTTTCTAGTTAGGTTAGTGAGTATCACTATACAACTTTAAAATTTGAACTCCCCGTTATTGAAGTTATTTATCTTAAAGTACTCTTGAACTGGATAGTTCTTGAAATTAATTAACATTTCTCAAGCATCTTTTTGATGAAAAAGGATTGTCTGAAAAAATTATTTCAAAGTTGACAATTTTGACAAAATTCAGTTGAATATTCTTATACTTAATTGTACAATTACCAAAGACAGGTGTGTAGGTACAGTATGTATGTATATGAATGGACTGTAGAATTATCTTTCCAGTTGAGATGCTAAAATCCCAAAGAAGACATCATTAGGGAACTTCATCTATTGTATTTTTTAAGGAGTGCTGCTGTCATTATTTGTAAAAGAAACTCTGCTTTTAAGAAATTGTTAGAAAATTTTCTGTATCAAAGAAATCGGCAACCCTATTTCTTTCCCCATTAATTGAGCAAATTCCAAATATTTAGTTATGTCATCACTACACAGAAGACATTATAGAGGACTATGCTTCGGCAGTATTTCAAATATAAAATTAAATAGAAAAATATCCTCTATTAAATAATACAAACATTCATCCTAAGATAGTTGTTAGCCTTATGAGTGTTGACTAGGGATTAGACAACTGGCTCAGCTACCATGAGAAAAATACCATAACTTTAAAATTGTTTTGTTTTGTAATTTATGGAACTTTTGACAGATTTTTTTTTCTTCCTCAATCTTTTCCTTTTTCAGCTTCAACATGACGCAAGAAATATGAAATTGTTACAAAATTATTACAGAAAAATGCAGTTATAGTTAAGAACAGTAAATAAGGATAAATGCCTAGAGAACCCCAATAACTAAAAGATATGGTATTCTTCTAGTTAATCGAAGTTTAAATGGCCTTTCTAATTCTTATAATTTATTAAATGTATATGGCATCCAATTCCCAGTGGTTCTAGGCAGTTTACAAATGATTTAAAGCATGAAAAAGATGACAATAAAAACAAGATACAATCTGGCAGAATAAGAAACTAGATGAAAGCAAAATAAAATAAATTAAAAGGAGACTTCAGTCATCCCCATCATCACTGGGATGACTTTATTTTATACTCTGTTGTATGTGTTGAATAAGATAAAGTTGCTAAGTTCACAGATTTGTTAAAGAAACTGAGGATTCACAGAGCACAATAAGTTTGGTTTTAACTACTGTATATTATTTGAGTTTACTGTGCTGCGTGAACTCAGTCTAGTTATGTTACTGTAATTTTATTATTTCATTAAATAGGTTTCTTATTGATTTCCTATTTTTAGATCTTGTTTTGATTTATTGTGCAAAACCCTGAGGCATTTTAGCAGAAAGACAGGGCAGTAATAATAAGAACACAAATAGATTTGGAGTAGGTCATGATATAAATACAGCTTTTAATACAAACCAGTCTTTCATACTGTTTTGCTTTGTTCTTAGCACTCATTAATCACAATCTTGGACTATATTAATAAAGGAGTCTGTGACCTTTTACTTAAGTTCTTCATTAGACATTTTAATAAGTGAGATGTTTCAAGGTAATTGCTCTTAGGTCTCCAACAATCATCCCAGGCTATGTAGACACTTTACTCACGGAGTCTGTGTAGCTAAATTGGTTCTTATGAATGTTTGCTAGCACATAGTGACTGAAAGTTAATTCATCTTGTGAAAGTTGGAAAGTTTATGGGAGTTTTATTTGGAACACTTGGAAAGCACCAGACTGCATAACCTTAACATGGTAGGTATGCTTCAAGCTTTAGCTGATTATAATTTTTCAAGGAAGTAAAGCAGAGACGTGATAGACATGTGAGATCTCAACTATTTTGTGCTGGGGTTAGACCACCATATCATGTGGTCTAAATACATATTGATTTTATCTTCCACCATCTGGAGAGTCTCTTTCCTTGGCTTCCCTTCTGGGTTTAGTTATGAAATATTACAGATCCTGATGTTTAACTTCCTCCTAAGCACTTCCAAACATGACATTATCAAACAGGATGTTTATACAAGAGAAAAATTAATTACAAAAGGGGGAGGAAGAGGAGAAAATGGACTCCAATTTGAATTAGACAATACAATACAATAGCAGAGTTGGAAGGGACCCTGGAGGTCTTCGAGTCCAACCCCCTACCTAGGAAGGAAACCCTATACCATTCCAGACAAATGGCTATCCAACATCTTCTTAAAGGCTTCCAGTGTTGGAGCATTCACAACTTCTGGAGGCAAGCTGTTCCACTGATTAATTGTTCTAACTGTCAGGAAATTTCTCCTCAGTTCTAAGTTGCTTCTCTCATTGATTAGTTTCCATCCATTGCTTCTTGTTCTACCCTCAGGTGCCTTGGAGAATAATTTGACTCCCTCTTCTTTGTGGCAACCTCTGAGATTTTGGAACACTGCTATCATGTCTCCCCTAGTCCTTCCTTGTGATCTCTAGACTGGAATACTGCAATGGGCTCTACATGGGGTTGCCCCTGAGGTGCATCCGGTGACTACAGCTAGTCCAAAATGCAGCCGCGCGAGTGATAGTGGGCGCACCGCGGTTCGCCCACGTTACACCTGTCCTCCGCGAGCTGCACTGGCTACCTGTTGGTCTCCGGGTGCGCTTCAGGATACTGATGACCATCTTTAAAGCACTCCATGGTAGTGGATCTGGGTATTTGAGAGACCGCCTTCTGCCGATTACCTCCCTAAACCGTCCAATTAGATCGCACAGATTGGGCCTCCTCCGAATCCCATCTGCCAGTCAATGTCGACTGGCGACCACACGGAGGAGGGCCTTTTCTGTTGCTGCCCCGACCCTGTGGAACGAGCTCCCCATGGAGATCCGTACCCTCACCACTATCCAGACCTTCCGCGCAGCCCTCAAGATCTGGCTCTCCCAGCAGGCCTGGGGATAGGTTCCAATTACCCGCCCGAGTGTCTGATTGCTGAATGAAAGTTGTGTTTTATTATTATTTTTTTTGTGCACATATTGTTTGTTTTTGACCTTGCACCCCCCTCCCCTGTGGTTGTAAGCCGCCCTGAGTCCCCTCAGGGAAAAGGGCGGCATATAAATCCCAATAAACTCAAACTCAAACTTTTCATTAAACTAGACATACCCCGTTCTTCATATGTTTTAGTCTCCAGTCCCCTAATCATCTTTGTTGCTCTTCTCTGCACTCTTTCTAGAGTCTCCACATCTTTTCTACATTGTGGCAATCAAAACTGAACGCAGTATTCCAAGTGTGGCCTTACCAAGGCATTATAAAGTGGTATTAACATTTCACGTGATCTTGATTCTATCCCTCTTTTTATGCAGCCTAGAACTGTGTTGGCTTTTTTGGCAGCTGCTGTATACTGCTGGCTCATATTTAAATGGTTGTCCACTAGCACTCCAAGATCCCGCTCACAGTTACTACTATTGAGCAAGGTACCACTTATACTGTACCTGTGCATTTTGTTTTTCTTGCCTAAATGTGGAACCTTACTCTTTTCATCATTGAATTTCATTTTATTATATAGTGCCCAATGTTCAAGTTTGTCAAGATCCTTCTGTATCTTAATCCTGTCTTCTGGAGTGTTGGTTATTCCTGACAGCTTGGTGTCGTCTGCAAATTTGATGAGTTCCCCATTTATACCCAAATCATTGATGAAGATATTGAAGAGTACTTGGGGTACTCCACTGCATACTTCCCTCCATGTAGATGCAGTTCCATTGAAGACCACACATTGAGTGCAGTTGGTCAGCCAGTTACGAATCCATCTGATGGTGATGCTGTCTAACCCACATTCTTCTACTTTATCTAGTAGTAGGTTATGGTCTACCTTATCAAATGCCTTACTGAAGTCCAAGTAAACTATATCGACGACATTCCTCTGGTCCACTAATTTTGTGACTTTGTCAAATAATGCAATAAGATTAGTCTGGCATGATCTGTTTTTGACAAAACCATGTTGACTTTTGACTATTACTTCGTTTACTTTTAGGTGTTCACTAATTCGTTGCTTGATTATCTTTTCCAGAATCTTTCCTGGTATTGAAGTCAGGCTGATAGGTGTATAGATAGTTTCCTGGATCTATTTTTTTTTCCTTTTTTGAAAATGGGAACCATATCATCTCTTTTCCAGTCCTCTGGCAGTTCCCCGGTGTTCCAGGATCTCTGAAAGATATAGTTCAGTGGTTCTGAGATCTCATCTGCCAGTTCCTTCAGAACCCTGGGGTGCAATCCATCCAGTCCTGGTTATTTGAACTCATCTAGGGTAGACAGGTGCTCACTTACATTTTCTTCCCTATTTCAACTTGTGTTCCTAATCTGATTTTTGTGGTGCTGTTTTTGATAGGTTGGACTGCTTTATCCCTTTGTATAAAGACAGATGCAAAACATGAGTTAAATAGTTCTGCTTTCTCCCTGTTGCTTGTCACCTTCTTGCCACTTTTTCCCAGCAATAGACCAATTGTTTTCTTAACCTTTTTCTTGTTTCTAACATGTTGGAAGAAGCTCTTTTTTTTGTAATTTTTTACTTTTGTGGCAAGCCTTTCTTCATTGTGAGCCTTAGCTTTCCTTACTTCATCTTTACAGAATCGGGCTATTTGCTGATATTCTGCCTTAGTTATGTCCTCCTCTTTCCACTTTTTATACTTAACTTTTTTGTCTTTCAATTTGTCAGAAAGTTCTTTATGCAGCCATGCTGGTTTCTTTTGGGAGCTATTATTTTTCTTCTTCATTGGTATTGTGCTAGACTGAGCTTTTTTAATCTCATTTTTCAAAATTTCCCAAGCTTCTTGAGTTGTTTTCCCCTTGAGGATTCTCATCCATGGAATTCTTCTCAAGCTCTCTCTAAGTTTATTGAAATTAGCTCTCTTAAAATCTAAGACACTAGTTGATTTTGTTCTACTACTTGTGTTTGCATAACGTTGGATTCCAATATTGCATGGTAACTTGCCCCAGGGTTTCTATGGCTTCAACACCTTCTATCATTTCCTCTCTGTTAGTGAGAATTAAGACTAATATGGCCGGTCCCCTTGTTCCCTTTTCTACTTTTTGGGAAACAAAGTTGTCTGCTAGGTTCGTTAGGAACCTGTTGGATCTTCCACTTGGTGCAGAGTTTATTTCCCAGTTGATATCTGGGTAGTTAAAATTCCCCATTACTATTGTGGTGTGCTTCCTACATAACTTAGTTAGTTGACTAGCAAAAAGTTCATCTACTTCCTCTGCTTGGTTGGGTGGCCTGTAGTATAGACCTATAGCAATGTCATTTCCCCCCAACCTTTAATACTGACCCAAATGTATTCAAGACAGGGTCTTGACAGGTTTTTTTTCAGAAACTAGCATAAGGAAAGAAGAAGGAAATCTATGTGCTTCCTTTCAATTAAGTTTGATTTGGATCTGTTTTTTCTTTTGAATGCCAGCAGATGGCTCTGCATAGAATTGTCTAAACAACACAAACTTAAGTTTCCAGAGGCTAAATGAGGTGTGAAAACAAATTAGTGTTTCTTGTTTTGTCAGATTTTATAGAAGCTTATTCATTTCTTGTTACAGGAGCAGAGAGACACACCCTTGTTTGGTGTGCTTGGAAAATGTAGTTGTGATTGTACTAAAGCAGAAAAGAAGCTTGGCATAAAGTCAGGTAATTTTCATAACAGTTCTGCATTTATATTTTCATGCTTTATTGGCAAAATGAAGGCTGAATTTCAAGTAACATTATGTGCCTAATTTTGAGATACAATTTGTTAGAAGAAGAAAATGTGAAGAGTTTATAAAATAGCAGAGCTGTGAAGAGCTCATAAAAAAAGGAAGGGGTAATGTCCAAAAATGTTAAAAATGAATTCAAACTAATTCCTTCCCACACCCTTCTGAGATAGGTATTGGCTGAAAGTTAATTCTGGCCAGGCTGTACTGTAGAACAGTAGTGTCCTGGGATTTGATTATCACTGATTTTGAGATGAACTCTGTCACCCTTTTAAATATTTAAAAACCTAGTCTCCTGACAATGAGGAAATGTTAAAAAGAGATTTTTCAAAATATACTTCTCTTTTTAAGGAAGTGCTTTTTCCATTTTCTTTCTTGGAGAAGCCTATAAATAGGGCAGGCACACGTTCAAGGCCAGGATCAATTTTAAATCACGAGTATTAGAATAAAATAGTTGGTAAAAGTCCTAAATCCGAATTCTTTATTTGAAATGATGACAACCCAGTAATTCTCCAAAACATGAGTATAGGCCATCAACCATTTCTGAAGGCTAGAGATAGATATTATCATGAACTTGCCCCCACCTGCCAATACACCCTTCACCTGTCTTTTCTTGCTTGACATTGGATGGTGCCTGTTCAAGTTTTTGTTAATAGTTTGTTTGTTGAAATTATTTTTTTAAAAAAATACTGATTTCTTAATTTTAAAACCCTGTTTTTTTTTAAAAAAATGCCATTTTTCTTTTCCCAATCTTACCACTTTTCTGCTCTGTGGAGATTGTTTTCTTTTTCTTCAGTTCCCCTTTTGTCTTTTTTAACCAGCACAGGTTAATGCAATGTTAAATTCTTTGCAGAACCTACTGAGCTGAACAGTTTGGAAAGAAGGATGAAACATTCTACCTCAGCTGAAGGTAAACCCTACAAAATAGCGCACCACTGAGTTTGTACCCAAAAACCGTTGAACCTATGAACTTTCTTCATGTCAACAAATGTTATAACTAAAGTAGTAGATTACCATATTTTTCAGACCATAAGATGCACTTCTTCTCCCCCCCAAAAGTGGGTGGAAATGTCTGTGCATCTTACACAGTGAATATGGGAGTCAGGATATGGGAGGTAGGAGGAGGGATGTGGGAGGCAGGAGGGGGGTTGGTGTGCTGCCAGTCAGCTATTCTAGGCAAAAGGGAATGCCCCCGTCTATTGCTGCCACTCATTCGCCACTGATCACAGTGGCGAATGGGCAGCAGGAGCAGCGAACAGGCAGAAGCAGTGATGAATGGGTGGCAGAAGTGTCAAACAGGCCACAGCTAATGGGCTATGACAAATAGGCCATGGCGAATGGGCTGTGGAAGACAGGCTGCAGCAGATGGACCACAGTGAACAGGCTGTGGGGAATGGGCAGTGGCAATGGCGAATGGGTGGCAGTGATGAATGGACAGCAGCGGCAGCAAACGGGGAGTGGTGGTGGTGAATGGGCTGTGGCAGTAGCGGCAAATGGCAGCGGAGATCCTTGCCACCTAGAACAGCTGATTGGTGGTATTCCAGGAGGAAAATCCAATTGCCAATCCGCTGATCGGCAGCAAAGGCTCCAGTGTTTCCTGGCAGTGGCAGCAGCAGCTCAGCTCAGTTGACCAGTGGTGTGTGTAACAGAGCAGAGTCCTAATGAGCCATGTGCTGGGCTGTGAGAATGTGATGAAACTGACCAGGATATTTGCTGTTTTCTGCAATGGCATTAGGCAGATAAATACCAGATTTATGCAGAAGCAGATCTTTTTTCTTGTTTTCCTCTTCTAAAGCTAGCTTGTGTCTTATAGTCCGAAAAATACAGTACTTTAATGCCATAGTATTTGCAGTAACCAAAGCCAAGATCAGAAAACCAAACCAAATATCCAGTAAAACCTATCTGCAGAAAGCTGGGAAGTGAAATAATGATATAGCAATGCAATTGTCTAATGGAAGCTCTAGTAGCCAGAAGTTCAGTCTGAACATGTGGCCAATTGCTTCCAGAACATTTCAATGCAGATAGAATTTTCTTAAGCTACTAAAGAGTAAAAAAACCAAAAACATAAGGAGATGACAGGATAGGAATAGCTTAAGATTATAATATGGAGGTGGCCTGATAATATTTTATAAGCTTTCCAATCTATTATATTGTTCCATGTTCGGAACAATTGGTTTTAAGATCTTCCTCTAAAGGTATGTGGAACTGATTCTTGTAATACTGATATATTTCTTCAATTACATTACATCGCCATAAGCTGTTTCAATAGGTCTGCTTCAAAATTACTTCTAGCTCCTTCATCCCAATATTTTTTATTTTATAGTTTTATCACTCTACATCAGTATTCTCTATTATTGGTCCCTCCAAGTGTATCGGAGTGCTAGTTGCATAATTCTTAACTAGTTGAGTCTTGGCGATATATGGCTGAAAAGTATGGAGAACATGTTAGAAACCTTAGTTGGGTATCTTTGTATTGTTGTTTTGTTGTATAATACATAATATTACTAACCTGGGCACCTTTCATTTCAGCACCCAGAATTCTTTCTCTGATTATTCCTGAGAATTCTTGTTTCAGTTGTGTTATGTTAATAGTTCTAAATTAAATGTACAGTACAGCTAAGTCTTTCTAATTAAATGTGGAAAATGTTTAGGATAGAAACATTTGAGGGGCCAATTTCAGTTTAAATAATTTTATTGGTCTTTTCTTAAGTCTTTAATGTGAAGAAACTGAATAAATTATTCAAGAAAAAGAATAAATGAGTGGGTGTGAGGAGAGTTCTGAGCAAACAGGTATTTATTAGAACAGTTTAATTGCTCCATGCATTTTCTGAAAATTTATGGTAACTGTTGCAATGCCAAAAAAATAGTGTAATCAAAAATTGCAGTAATTTGAATAAACTTTTTATGAATCAAAACCTCCTCAGGCTAATAACATACAGGCAGCCCTCAACTTACAATGGCAATTGGCACCAGAATTTTCATTACTAAGCAGGGCACTCGGAAAATGCTACTATGTTGCTTAGGGACAGCAATCCCCACATTGCCAGTTGCTATTGTTGAAATAAATTGCATGGTCATTAAATAGGGCAACTTGCTGTCAACTTCCCATAATCAAAACCAGTGGATAAGCTGCAAAAAGTTTCAAGTCCCAGGGAAGGAAAGGAGGGAGAAGGGTTGGGGTATGGAATGGTGGGGGGAGAGGAGGATGTGCAAGGATGCTCAGTGGTGCAAGAGGGTGCATAAGAAATGCAGCATAGATTGGAGAGCATGTGAAGGGATGCAAAAGTTGGTTCATGTTGGGAAAGTATGAGAGAATGTGCAAAGAAGGGAGGGAGTGCATGAGATGTACTGCACAAACTGGCTCCATTGTTTTAAAAAATCCAAAATGTTCAATGTTAGAATATGTTGCTTCATTCTCTAATCATAAGTTGAGTCTGAGTCTGGTTATTTGCCGGTCAATAAAGAAAAATAAGTTCTTAAATTTGGATTTAAATATTATTTCATTAAAGATTGAAGAAAACTTACCCAGTGTTATAAAACATGTCCATACAAAGATTCCTAATAGCTGAAAAGTTGTTAAAATTTCTAAAAGCGATTAGAAAAAGAAGTATGCAAATTTATGGTTCTTTTAAAGGTTCTGACCACATTTTTTGCAAAATGATTAGCTCAGCTCTAAAGATTATATTGGAAATCTGTTGCTGGACTACTTATGGGTGATATCCTCCTTTTCCGGAAAGGAATTATTGAAGAGCTGATCTAGTTGCTGGCTCTTCCTTCCATTGTGATTGTCAGTTCTACTTTTTGCAATGCTGCCAACCATCCACCATTCTTCTCCAGAAATCCATCTCTATAGAACTTATAGTAATTCAGTGTTCCCAGACAGACAGGAACAAATCTATTTGGGGTGGGGGAGTGGAGGGGGAAGTGAACTTCTGAAACCTGCTCTCCTGTATAGTTAATGGTAAAATATAACAGTAGAAAAATGTAGTTTCAGACAGTATAAACTGGTGATCTGGTTTGAAAGATATCTTATTATGTGCCAATAGTATTCCAAACAGCATTAGTCGTATCTGTTGGAAGAAATATCCATTTGGTTCAGTTCCAAGCTGGGAGAAAGATACTGGAAACATGGAGGCTGATTGGAAAGATAATTTAATGATGAACAGAACCACCAGCGGCTTCCGGGGGGGCGGAGCCTGTCGCCGAGGAGGGCTCAACCGAGCTCTCTCAGAGATCTGGTCTGTATATCTAAATAAGATCATAGATATCACCCCTTTTTGACTATAAAGGGGCAGGGAGTAGCTCTGTGTGCTAGGGTCTATTCGTAATTCACAGCCTTTCTCTTTTTTTTTGGCTGTGGACAGAGATTAGATCCAGCGTGAGCGGAGCTTTTATCTCCAGCCAGTTCTTCTCAGCTGCCTTTTTTTGCAGCCCTAGACAGGCGATCCCCCCCCCCCAGGACAAAGCAAAGTTGTTTGAAGCTAGGATTAATACGGGCGGGTCCCACTCCTGTGAGATTTATGCTTTTATTACTATCTTAAATACCAGCACCATTTGTCTTAGAGGCTTCTTTGTTTAAACGGACTTCAAAATGGCGATTTCTCTCCGTTGGTGACTGATAGGGGATGTACGTAGCCGGTTTTACCTTCCTGCAGACCGCTCCTTAACAAAATAACTTTTTTTGTTTTTTTTGGAAACAGAGGGGAGCGAAAGCGCTGTTTATTTGTCTATTTATAATGGCACCCAGGACAAAATCGAAGCGTCTCTCTACAAATGTGCCTAAAGAATCTGTGAATGAGCTTAAAGAATTTACACTGGAATCGCAGCCCTTGTCTCCTACGCCCTCTACTGGAGAATTCTTAACACAGGAATTTTTTTTTCAAATGTTTAATGATTTTAAACAAGAAATTAAGGAATTTGTATTGGAGCTATATGGTGATTTAAAGTCTAAAATTGACCAAATGAAGGCGAATACGTTTGCAGCCGTGTCTGCCCTGTCAGATTATACCGCTGAAATAGAGAATAAATTGGAAAGTTTGGAGGAGGCTAATTCTAATTTGACTACTAATATTCAAATATTACAACAAAAAATTAGAGACACCCAAGAACAGCTCGTTATGATAAACTTTAATAAGAAGGCATTCGCAATAAGAGTCAGAGGATTCCGCGAAAAGGAGCGAGAGAATCTGAAACAGACCTTTGTTGAAGCCCTCAGCCATGCGGTGGGAAGCCCGGGACTTAACTTTGATTGGCAGATTCGGAAAATCTATCGCCAGAATTCGTTGGTAGCGGAACAGTGACAGCTCCCGAGGGACATAATCATATATTTCTCCACAAAAGAATCCAGAAACGCGATCATGCAAAAATTTTACAATAATAGATTGAGAGTTGATGGCCAGGACTTGATTGTCTTCAAAGAAATACCTTTCCAGATGTTAAAGGCAAGAAGGGACTATACCTTTTTAACTAAAGAGCTTAGAAATCATCAGATTCAATATAAATGGGAGGCCCCAGCCGGCATTACGGTCACATTTGAGAATCAAAGACTTCGTCTCAATTCTGTTTCGGAGGCTCGAGATTTCTATTACAAGACTTTGAAGGCGGGACTTCCTGATTCACTTGGAAAAGAGGAGAGACAAGCCGAAGGAGAAGGCAAGCAACAGACCACATGGCTGCAAGATGGAGGGGGTAGCTCCCCCTCCCTCGGAGAAGCAGAAAAGCGGAGTTTGAGGATTTAGACATTCTAAAATATTCACCAAAGTTGTGGATTGAATGGGGGTTTGCGACCTCTCTCCGGCAGAAAAAGCGGAATGTATTGGTGGGGTGATACTGAATGTATATATGTAAAATGCATGCAGAATGATTTACGTTGTTTAAATCTTGTTAGAAGGGAAAGTTTGAAGAGATTATTTTAAAATAGAAGGTAAACTGATTCTTGTTGAAACTATTATTTGAATATGTGGAATGATCTATGCTATTTAATTTTTATTAGAAGGGAAAGCTTGGTGAAATTATTTTGAGCTAGATTTTAAACTAATGTTTGTATAAATTTGATAGTGGCAAATATTAGAGAAGCAAGGGATGAGGGTAAAATGCATGCGGAATGATTTACGTATATTGGTGGGGTGATACTGAATGTATATATGTAAAATGAATGCAGAATGATTTATGTTGTTTAAATTCTGTTAGAAGGGAAAGCTGGATGACATAATTTTAAAACGGAAGGTAAACTGATTCTTGTTGGAAGTATTATTTGAATATGTGGAATGATCTATGCTATTTAATTTTTATTAGAAGGGAAAGCTTGGTGAAATTATTTTGAGCTAAATTTTAAACTAATGTCTGCATAAATTTGATAGTGGTAAATATCAGAGAAGCAAGGGATGAGGGCAAAATGCACGCGGAATGATTTACATTGTTTAAATCCTATTAGAAGGGAAAGCTGGTCGGGATCATTTCAAGATGGAATGCAAACTGATTTTTGTGTAAAGTAATACTTGATCCACGCTGCTTAAACTTTACCAAGAAGGGAAAGTCTGGTCAGATTATTTTGAATTATTGTTTGAAATTAAGGTTAAGAAAGGGAAAGTTTGATTATTCTTCTGTAAAGTAATATTTGAATATGTGGAATGATCCACGCTGCTTAAATTTTACTAGAAGGGATTATTTTTGAGTTAGATTGTATATTGATGTCTATACAAATTTGGATAAATGTTTATCTGAATACAAGGTTAAGGAAGAGGAATGGGAGAGTCTACAGGAGGTTGGGGTAAATAACAAAGAAGCAAGAGACGAGAATAAAATATAGATAGAATGACTTACACTATTTAAGCATATATAAAGATGGGGGGCTGAGCTTAACACAAAGAGTTTCTTTTTTTTGGGGGGGGGTTTCCTTTAATATATTGCTTTTATTTTTAATCCATATGAATATAAGATACTTTAGATAGAAGGCAGTGCCAGGTGTGGGCCCTGGGAAGTCGGGAGGAGTAGGGATGGGGATTTATGGGGGGGGGGGTGGGGGGGTGTTAACATAGTCTCAATAAGAACAAGAATGCACTTATATACGGTTGTTCTTTTTTTTTCCTTTTTTTTTCTCTTTTCTTTCTTTAAATTTTTTTTCCTTGGTTTATTTTACTTTTTATTACATTATAATAAACAACACTTGAATAAAGGAATACACCAAGGAGGGAGGTAGAGGGAAAGAGGAGGGAGGAGTAAGGAAGGAGTAAGGGGAATGTAAGGAGGGCGTGTTGGGAGTAAGGGGAGAAGGAAGGTTTGAGGGGAAAGGGAAGTAGGAGGGGAGCGTTAGAGGGAGGAAAGGAAAGTTGGAGGGGGTAGATGGGGTGTATGGAGGATGGAAGTGTCAGGTGGGGTTGTGAATGATGAGTTGTGTTTTCTTTCTTTTTTTTTTTTTTTTTTTTTTTTTCTTATAGCAAATACCCTGTATATAAGTGATTGTAAAATGGAATGTGAAAATGAATAAAATATATTTTAAATTAGAACCACCAGCATTTATGGTTCTGGTGCAGCTGACAAAATAGAGTTGATGGGGGGGGGGGGTTATACCTTCTTTGGACTTTGTATTTGAGCTTCCTGTACCAGTGGAAGAACATGTCATCTAATATTCTATTGGCTGTTGTCAGATTCTTATGGGGTCATGAAGGGATTATGTAGGGGTCATAGCTGGCGGTATAGGCAAAAGAGGAAATTCAATCCTAGGAGCTTCTGTGAGCTAATTTTGTTGATGTTTGGACTGATCTGGGGTGGTGCAATGAAGGGGCTTTAGACTCTGCTCTGGTCACTTCTAATCCTACCATTCTGCCTTTGTTTCAAAATATCTTGTCTTGAATGGATTATCAAATCTGCATTTCTAAAAAGTGGCCTTCTCAGTTTCTGCTTGGGGGCAGGAAGACTGGGGCTGGTTTCTGAATAAGGTGGCTCAATCTAACTTAATGAGCACAAAATATCTGCTGAGGGCTATTAAGAAAGACTGAGTCTGCTTCCTGCCTCTAAAAAAACACGTTTCTCCATTTCTCATTTAGGCAAATATAATATTTTGCTTTTTTAAATATTCTTTAAAATATTTCATTTTCTAAGAGAGGGGTGGCTTTCCACAATGCTATTCTACATAAGGTTTCTTTTTCTAAAAGCTGTCATAGTTCTTGGTCGTGTCAGCAATGACTGTGATGAAAACTCAAAATTCTGAATTTTTCCAATTTATTTTTTCTACTTGGGTTAGACTAAACAAGATAAGAAATTGAAAAAAATTAGCCAGTCTTGTGTTATAAGGGAATATTTTCATTTGTTTAGTTTGGTGCAATTGACTCTGGATCCCCATATAAAAGATGGGCAAATCCCCATATACAAGATAGGCAAATAATTTGGCCTCAAATAGTTGCAAGTGTTTGGACTAGAATTCACAACTCTAATGAGACAAAAAGAAAGAAGAGAGTTCACTGTCATTTGAACATTTACCTGCCAGTATTGTAGCACAGATCCAAAATATGAAAAGCAACATATTTGTTAGGCATGTTTTGGGCAAGTGCAGGGGCAGCATTTTTTTTTATAAAGCACATGGTTTTAGTTTTCTCATAATTGATTTGCAATCCAAAAGTAGTATCTTCAAGGCTTTGTAATTGAGATTTGCAAAAGGATTACCATGTCTTTTGCATAAAGCAATATAAATATTCACCAGTTCGTTAACTGTGGGAAATGGTGTTCATTTAAGTACCCCACTCTTGAATTAATATAATAAATGAATTATAATACACCCAGGATATACACTTGTTTAGCTGCCTTGCTACTCAGCACCACATCTGAGTGATGATCTGCTACATTATATCTCCTCTCAGTCAGAAGAATGATTTATCAATAAAATTTACCACATTTTCATATCAGTACTTTAAGACTTGCCTGATACTTTTTCAGTTTTAATTTGTGTGGACTTCTGCAACAATAACAGTGATCCTCAGTCAAAAGCTCACTCTAGATCCAGCTCAGGATTGGAACCCTCCCCTCTATATAAAAAGTGGGACTTCAAAATGACTGCTGAAATATAACATTCCAATCAGAAGGGAGGATCATTCAGATCATGAGTAGCAAATGTGTGGAATTTGACATAATCTCAGTCACATATTTCTGCTATCATTTGGACCCAACATGCATGAACAATTTTATTTGATGCCCATCAGGGACTGATAACAAAGCAGAACAGTTGAATATGGAGCACGTAAATGAATCACCCTATGGCAATTATGAATATGATATAGTCATGTCGGCTGTGATCAGGGGGGCATTTGCCCAGGTTCGCCTGGTCCGCCAGTTACGACCCTACCTGAACCGGGAGGCTCTCACAACAGTCACTCGAGCCCTTGTGATCTCTAGGCTGGAATACTGCAATGTGCTCTACATGGGGCTGCCCTTGAGGTGCATCCGGCGACTGCAGTTAGTTCAGAATGAGGCCGCGCCGCACCGCGGTTCGCCCACATAACACCCATCCTCCGCGAGCTGCACTGGCTACCTGTTGATCTCCGGGTGCGCTTCAGGGTGTTGTTGACCACCTTTAAAGCCCTTCATGGTAGTGGATCTGAGTACTTGAGAGACCGCCTTCTGCCGATTACCTCCCTCCGACCGATAAGATCGCACAGACTGGGCCTCCTCCAAATCCCATCCGCCAGTCAATGTCGACTGGCGACTACACGGAGGAGAGCCTTTTCTGTTGCAGCTCCGACCCTGTGGAACGACCTCCCCGTCGAGATACGCACCCTCACCACCGTCCAGGCCTTCCGCACAGCCCTCAAGACCTGGCTATCCCAACAGGCCTGGGGATAAGCTTCTAATTTGCCCCACCCGAGTGTTGAGTGTTGAATGCAAGTTGTGTTTTTATTATTTTACTTTGTTCACATACTGTTTATTTTTGAATTGCACCCCCTCCCTAATGATTGTAAGCCGCCCTGAGTCCCCTCAGGGAAAAGGGCTGCCTATAAATCCTAATAAATACTAAATACTAAATACTAAATGTATTTTGCATTTTGACATTCCTCTTAGAATCACTATTTGCTATATATTGATTACTTATTTATATATTATATCTAGCTACACCGGGAAGACAACATTGGCTGTTTACAGAATTGGATCATTTACTCATAAAGTCTAATGTTTCATCAAGGAAACTTGGCATCATCTCAATTTGGCTGTTTTAACTGGATGATATATAGAAGATTTTGCAAAGCCAAGCTCAATTTTGCTGACCAACTTACATAATCTGAATGGACTTTGTTTCTGCTAAACAGTGAATTTTTATCAGTTTGATTTTAAGTTTTCATATGCTTACCAACTCTTTTGTACTTACTTTGGGACATTACTTTATTTCAGGTACAAAAATAAAAAATTTTAACCACTGTGCTAAGCAAAATCAGGCACAATTGTATTTTTTTATGCTTAGGCCCATGTAGCTCTTATAGAGATGGCCAGTAGAGAAAACAAAAGCAAATTATATTTGTCATTTATTTTGATGATATGCAATAACTATGCCTCTTTAGCTGAAAGGTTGGGTGGGGGGGTTGGTCCCAGATGACAAAATGCTTTGATTAGCTTCTGTTAATATGTATTGTGCCTTTTTTTGGTGCCATATTTCTGCTTAGTCCCAATTACCAAGCCAGTAAACTTTCTAAAAGAAGAATGGAATTAAATACAACAAAATAAATGCAGGCATTATTTTTATAATTGTACATTTGTGTCAAAAATAAATATACTTGTAATAGCCTCGTAAGTCCTCGGACTTACGAATGACAGCTCGGCAGCAGCCAGGCACGCCTTAGCCAATCAGACGCGCCTGCGAGCCTGGCTGCTGCCGAGCTGTCATTCGTAAGTCCAAGGACTTACGAGGCTATTACAATACTAATCTTGCATTGCTATGAGTTCTAGTGGGATTATACAGGTTTTCTCCAAAAGTCCCCAAAGTATCCAGATGAAATGGAGAAAAAGGCAGCCCTCTCTATTCCTTGCCAAGTCATGAAATATGGACATTTCTTGGGCTGTACTAGCTTGAGGTGAAAGGTATTTTAAAATAAGATGGAAAATATTATAATTGATATTACAAAAACTAACAGGATGGATAAGAGAAACTATGATTACCTTTGCACATACTACCATTCAACCTGTTAATGGTAGTATATGAAAACACAATCACAGTTTGAGAAATTTCTTAAAATATAAATAGAAAGATCTCCATTATGTTCATTCCTGCTAGCTAAACAATCCCTAATCTATTTTTATGTTTGCATAGCAAATACTTTGGCAGACTGCCAGGTGTTCAGTCATTCTATCTGCAGAGCAGATTCACCTTTGTATCTTCAGATGAGCTTTAGATGACCTCAGAATCCTATCCTGGCACTTCCTTCCTAAACCTTCCTAGGATTTTACCTTCTTAGACAGCTCTGTTTAAACAGCTCACTGACAAGCTATCCAGCATCATGTTATAAAGCGGATCCATAGAGGAACAGGTTTACTTGCATTCAGTGACGGTTGCTTGTGTAAAGACTTATGTAAGTCACATGATAATTAAATGAACCATAGAGTTGCTTTACTGTTTGGAACAAGATTTCCTTAAGATCCCATGATTTCTGAGAGAGCAGAAAAATTCAGCAATAGTTTTTTTTTTGTTTTTTTTTTACTCAAAATTAAAATTAAGAGTTGCACCTGGAGAAGAGTTGCACCTGGAGAAGAGACGCAGATATCTTCTTCACAGTCCGGTACTGAACTGAGGACAGAGAAGAGGTTTTGAGAAGCCACAGCCTAGAACCTACCAGGACATATCTATTAAATTAGAAGATTATAGCTTTAATGTAGTATAGCAAGGTAATCAAATAAAGAACTGGTCTTAATTAGGCTTCACTGTGTCATTTTTGGGCCGAAGCCTGAGACTTGGCCCTATATTTATTTTTTTGTATTATCTGTAATTCATAATCAACATGGTTCAAACTTATGCCTAACCAGTCGAACAAGCTGTATGCACATTTTATCTATTTCTGTTTTGCTTTGTTTTAAAATTGTAAAATAAGTTTATAGAATAGAACAAATTGTACATGCACTACATGATTCAAAAACACGTTAAAATTATGTAGAAATGTATCAATTTTTTGCTGTGACATTACACACATAGACATAGTAATTGCAACCCAATTATAATATAAGTCAATAAACTGAATTGTATTTTTTCAGTTTTTTAAATTACATTAATAAGATATTAAGACAAATATCAATTTACTGCACATTAAGTTCTGCTGTTATAATTTTAAAATTCAGCAGATTAAATGCCAGATAGCATTACAAAACTAGTTACATAGATGCAGCCATCAAACTATAACAATGAAAATATTGATTAAATGTATGTGCATGAACTATGCATCTTTACACCAGATTTGCAAAAAAAAATGATGGTGTTAAATCTTGTTATTTTTAATCCAATAACTTTTTAATTGTTTAAGTGTAAATATTGGAAAAAAACATTTATTTCTAAACTTACATTTGCTGCACATCTGATATCAATATAAATGTGTTTTTGACTAATTAATGAACTGGTGGATAAAAAAATCAAGAATTTTCTATTCTCATGCATGGAGTTTATTGAAATATTTATTTCATCTGAGTTATGGTCTTAAAATATTCTTTTAAGGCTGAACATTCGTATTATTAAATCTCACATTTTACTAAAACAGTAATCTTAAATCTACTGAGAAGCATAATTATGATGGTATGTGATGGTATGTGGGAATGAGCTTGGGAAAAAGGAGGAAGACCTGCAGCCTTGGCAACAGGTCATCTTCCTGCCTTCAAGGTCATTCCCACATACCATCACAATAATGCACAATTGCTTTGTTTTTCTTAGTCAGATTATTTAAATGAATCCTTCAAATATGCCTTAATATCCATTTATTTGACCAGCCTATATCATATGAAATCTCCCCTGTAATTACAGTCAAACCTGGATAGCAAACTCTATCCTCAAGCAGTTTCTAAGCCCTACTAATTACAGCTTCTCTGACTGGATAAATCTTTGCCCCTCCTTCAAGGATGATATAGATCCACCAAGTTTGTAGCTTAGTCTTGCACACTGCATCCTGGATCCATTTTTAGCAGTTCAGACTCATTTTAGGCAATCAAAAGTTGTTTAGAGATATGTTAAAGGACATATTCAAACAAGAGTGTTTATCAAGAAGGGTTAAGGATATAAATTAACAATTGAATGGAAGCCAGAATCAGACATTCATATATGGAAAGTAATAGAATTATCTGTAGGGATTCAATAGAATGAGTAAGTTATGAACCTGGGACAATTAGTATTAGAGTCTGGCTAAACTATTAAACTCCTTTGGGGAATTCCTGTTGTAATAGCAACTGATAAATAACCTCAGGTTTCCTAGGGAAGAGATGGATATTGTTTATCTAATCCAGCAACTGTTTTAAATATATGCTGATTTTCAATTTTGTCCCTGCCTACTCATGAGCTTTAGGATTAGACATTGTAAATATACTTCACAAAAAGTAATATTATGTGTGGTTTCAAACCAGACAGATACTTCCTTACCATAGTTTTTAAACTGTCCTCAGCTGCACTTTGTTTTTGACTGATATTAATATTGGATGTATGATTTCTCAAGAGCCCGTTTGCAACCATTAAAGCTTTCTCTGACTGCTAAATCTATAGAGGTCTAGTGAGGAATTTTCCTGCAGGTATGATCCCATTTATCAACAACGTTGCTGTCACCCTTTTCCTTACTGACAGGTTTCTTGTCCTTTTAACAGTTAAGTGGTTGAAGAACTGTAACAGCATTTCGTTTTATAAATGTGATCATGCAGCAATAGATAGAAAATGCCCACTTAATTTGTGCCAACCAAATGATGCCATTAAGAAAACATATAGACATTGATAAGTCATAAGATATCAAAAGACAAGATCTGCTATATTCCAAGTTTGTCAATTCTTTCTAATACAGGAAGGGAAGAAGGTGTGCTTTTTCATGTTTTTTCCTAAGTGGATCTTCATTGCTATTAGTTTATTTCTGGGAAAATAAAGACTGTTTGTGTATTAAGAATAATTTGCAGAGCAGCACACTTCCAAAAGTAGGTGGGGTTGAACAACTTCTAAGTTCAATTCAATTCAATTGAAGTTAGTTGAACATGTTAATATAATTAGTCTCTGTATACATTTCTTACATTAAATTATAATAGAATGATAATTTTGAGAACACACTGCAAATCACCCACAAGGCTGACTGGCCATGACTGATGGCAAGGGGCCTCTTGACCCATTGCAGCCTTTACTTAAATGCTCCTTTTCATGAATATCAACAGTAGAACTAACTAAAAAGTTGACTTTGCTTACTGATTTGGAATACCATGGGGAAGGGGGGGGGTGTTAGTAGACTGAGATGCCACTTCCACCCCAGTTATATATTGGTTTCTATTTTGCCCAGTTTTTGTTAACTGTTAATGCTCTTTTAATATTTTATGTTACTGCTTTTATAATGGTGTAAGCCACTCAGAGTAATTTGATAGTGAGGTAGGCAGCATGTAAATTTAATAATAAATAAATAAAAAGTATCCGTGGCAATACCTCTACAGAGCTTTTTGCAGGGGTATATCAATAAAACTGTATTCCTGGACTATTCTGATTCTGTTCAGCCAGCCATTGAAGGGGTTAGGATATTGTATTCTAAGACTACATCAGACAAATAGAGCATGTGCCCTATAAAACAACTTTTTCCCTTCAAAAAAGTTGCCTGAGTGATTGGAAGAACTGATTTGAAATTCAAATCATTTATGGGCATGCAAGAACCCCCTTCTCTCTCCCAATTTCAATTCCACTTTAAGGTATAAATCACACATTCTCTACTCTGTAATTTTCTAGTATACAGCTACCATGTGAGTTATCCAGAGTATTTTAAGGGGCAAACAATTTTTAAGGGTTTTGTTGTTGTTGTTGTTGTTGTTGTTATCAAATCAACCAACTTGAACCATGTCCTACATTTTATATATTATTTCATTTCTGTCCCAGATTGAACTGAAGGACCTCAATCTTGTTGAGTTTCAGATGACAGTTGTGGGAAGTTCTCTGGCAAAAAAATGGCAATAAATAATAAAAAATAAGTCTAAAAAGATAAATAAACTGTGGATTTCAACTTCCCCTCTCCCCCCTATTCACTCACATTCAGCAATGCAATTGGGGGCTAGTGTGCTGACTGGTCAGTGTAGTGGGAGAATGCAACAATTGGTAAAGATAGGCTTTGGGAGGAGTGCAGTTAATGTCTGTTTTTTCCTTCTAACTCAAAGCTGACAAGAAAGCACCTTGACAGGATTGTGAGAAAAATCCACAGAACCCCATTATTTAAATAAGGTCAAAATAATAGAAACATTATCATTAATTTAATCATACTATGCCATAAATTGGAAGCAGGGCAGATGCAGTCCTTTAGTTTCATTTTGTAATGACCAGATGTAATATTCAAATAAAGAATTTACCTCTAGGAAAACAAAAGCAATAAACAGAAATCTGTTTTGTTGCCACCCTTTATCTTTTGGGATTAAAAGACTGAGTGATTGGTGCTGTGATTAGATTATTGCAATGAATTCTATATGGGCTATCCTTAAAGACCATCTGGAAGCTACCGCTGATTCAAAATGCAGCAGTGCAAGCAGTAATGGGCATTTCTTGATGTCCCCTTATGCTTCCACCATTACATGAGCTGCACTAGCCACCACTCAGCTTCTGGGTGCAATTCAAGGTGCTGGTTATTACCTATAAAGTCCTGTATGGCATAGGGACTGGACTTCTCTCCAATGTTTCTATCAAACCAGTACCTTCCAGCAAAGTGGATGTTCTCTAGTTCCTTCCATTAAAGTGGACACATAGGAATTGTGCTTTCTATATTATTCTCCTCAGCCTCTGGAGAATCATCTCCCCATTCCAAGAGATAAAAATGTCATGCTTATTCCTAGAATTCCTGAAAGTTTTGAAAAGCTGGCTTTTGTTCCATGGCTGATGTTTATTATTTGTTCAATTGGCCCCTGTTTTGTTTTATTGATTTTGCTGTCTTACATTAGTCTGGACTTACTGCCTAATTTAAGTTTTTAGTAATTCTTATGTTTTTGTTAGTTTTATCTCCTGTTCTCCTGGAGTTGGGCAGCCAAAGTAGGTAGGTAGGTAAGTAGATACATACCACTAAGTGGGATCAATATAATGATATTTTTAACAGAAGTGTTTTTATAATGGCTATATAGAATATGAGAAAACTTCACAGTTCCTACTGGCATCCACACTTAAAATTACACCTATTCAATCTGTAATAAAGCCATTGAGGAATACTGGCAAGCTTCGTATGCATATTCCTTGCCTTCTGTGCTGTTTTGCCTTGATATTTTAGCAATCTGCATGACTACATTAGTCTTATAATCTGCATGCCATCTTTGAGGTATACTTCATCCATTCTTTTGGCAGTAGAAATCAGATGGTGGCATTTTCCCATAAGGCCAATTAATATTCACCCTACACACACACACACACACACACACCATAATGTGTCAATTGCTTTCCTTATATTTTACTGAGATTTCAGTAATTAATTTGATAATATCACTTATGCTTGAAAAGGCAGTTACTATCTCTAATGCAGAGACAGGAAATCATCTTTGCATGTAGGAGATATGTATTTTTTCAATTTGTTTTATTATCATTATGGTTTGCCTCACAGTCACAGATGGTTATACTGGATTTATCATTTTATCAACTTATCAAGTGCTTCCAAAGGACCTGGACTAGAAAGATACTGTTTGATAGTATTAAAGATATTGCTGCAGGATGTTAGCTGTTCCAGATAAAGCTGCCTTTTGCAATTGACTGATAGTTATTTTTCAGTGTCAGTGGTGTTCTAGTGGTGCTCCAGATCAGTGGTGGGTTGCCAAATTTCTTTACTACTGGTTCGGGCACACTTCCACGTGCACTGCAGCTGGGCAGCTGGGTGGAGCCTCCTGCCGCTGCTACTACTGGTTCACCCTGAAACCTGGATCTGGGCCGAACTGGCAGCAACTCACCTCTTGCTCCATATGTCTTGAGATTGCACCAAAGATGTACATCAGTAGTGGCTTTATCATTGTTTTCTTTTCCCAGGTTTTTTTTTGTTTGCTTTTTGCTTGGAAGAGCTGCATTTTGGGCTCTTTTCTAATTATGGTGGGATATGTTTTTCCATTTTTTTCATTAATAAAAAATAGATATTATACATTTATTCTGCAACGTTCCCTCTAATATTTTTTCAGTGTGAAAAGTATAGTGTTTGAGCAGCACATTTTCATGCCTGAGCACCTGAATTTTTTTCACAATTGTTCTCAGAGTAATTGATTTATAGGATCCGAATTGGAATGGAGAAAAATGGTTGTGTGTGTTTTGAGCGAGGGATCTGGTAAAGGAACTGCGCCTATTTGGAAAAGAAGGTAAATTATTGCAAACATGATCAGTCGAAGATAAGTATGGGGACAGGTTGGGCAGTAGAGAGAAAGCGATAAAAGAGTGGGAGAGAGGAAGAAAAAATAGGAAAGAGAGACAGAAAGAGACAGAGAAGGAGAAAGTGACAGAAGAGTGGGAAAGAAGGAGAGAGAAAGAGAGACAAAGAAAGAGTGAGACAGAAAGACAAAGGGGAGAGAGAAGGGAGAAGGAGAGAGAAAGTGACAGAAGAATGGAAAAGCAGAGAGAAAGAGAAGAGAGACAAAGAGAAAGAGGATGAGAGAGACAGAAAGATACAAAGAGGAGAGAGAAAGTGATGGAAGAATGAAAAAGGAAAGAAAGAGAAGAAAGAGAAAGAGGATGAGAGAGACAGAGAGAGAAGAGAGGAAGAGGAAAGAGTAAGAGAGAAAATCTCATTTCAACCCTAAGGTGCAAATATACTCTTTGATTGGTAATTTTATTTGACCATTTACTATCCAATACTCTCATTTCTCAAGTTCATCAAGAATTCCCTTCTTTTTATTGAATTTATCACAATACCTTGAGAACAACTTTTTCAGCATAGCTTTACAGCTATTTAAAATATATAATAAATTAGGTCAGGTTTTCAGAACATTAGTCTACTATTTATAAGTCACTAAGTGCAAAGAAACGGAATTCAGAAAGTTGGCTTCCCTTTTTGTAATTGCCTATTGCCTGCTTAATTTTCTACCTACATTTTTGATAACCCAAAGAAGCTGTTGACCCAAGAAGCCCTTGTAGAAAGAATTTTCACTTTCATTTCATTTTTTCATTTTCCCTTTATTTGTATGCCGCCCTTTTCCCTGGGGGGACTCAGGGCAGCTCACAGTTCAAAAAAAAGGGGGGGGGAGGACAAACATTTTACAACATAAAGACACTACATCATTTAAAAACACAACAGTCACACAATTCGAGTGGGGTTAGGGTCTTAACCCCAGGCCAGCCGGGACAGCCAGATCTTTAGGGCAGCGCGGAAGGACTGGAGGGTGGTGAGGGTCCGAATCTCCATGGGGAGTTCGTTCCAGAGGGTCGGAGCAGACACCGAGAAGGCCCTCCTCCGGGTAGTTGCCAGTCTACACTGGCTGGATGATGGAATTCGGAGGAGGCCTAATCTATGCGATCGTATCGGTCTAGTGGAGGTAATTGGCAGTAGGCGGTCTCTCAAGTACCCAGGTCCAATACCATGAAGGGATTTGTAGGTGATAAGTAGCACCTTGAATCGCACTCGGAGATCAACAGGCAGCCAGTGCAGCTCGCGGAGGATAGGTGTTACGTGGGTGAAACGAGGTGCACCCACGATCGCTCGCGCGGCCGCATTCTGGACCAGCTGAAGTTGATGAATACTCTTCAAGGGCAGCCCCATGTAGAGCACATTGCAGTACTCCAGCCTAGAGGTCACAAGGGCACGAGTGACTGTTGTGAGGGCCTCCCGGTTCAGGTAGGGACGCAACTGGTGTACCAGGCGAACCTGGGCAAATGCCCCCCTGGTCACAGCTGACAGATGATGTTCGAAAGTCAGCTGTGGGTCCAGGAGGACTCCCAAGTTGCGAACCCTGTCTGAGGGGCGTACAATTTGACCCCCCAGCCTGAGAGATGGAACACTAGGCCAATTTGTGGGAGGGAAACACAGCAGCCACTCAGTCTTTTCTGGATTGAGCACAAGCTTGTTAACCCCCATCCAGTCTTTAACAGCCTCAAGACCCTGGCTCATCACATCCATCGCTTCATTGAGTTGGCACGGGGCGGACAGATACAACTGCGTATCGTCCGCATACTGGTGGTATTTTATCCCGTGCCGTCGGATGATCTCACCCAGCGGTTTCATGTAGATGTTGAAAAGAAGGGGGGACAGGACCGAACCCTGCGGCACACCATACGTTAGGGGCTAGGGGTCGATCTCTGCCCCCCGACTAACACCGACTGCGACCTGCCCGAGAGGTAAGAGGAGAATCACTGTAGGACAGTGCCTCCCACCCCCACCTCCTGCAGTCATCGCAGAAGGATACCATGGTCGATGGTATCGAAAGCCGCAGAGAGGTCAAGGAGCACTAGGATGGAGGCATGGCCTCCATCCCTTGCTCTCCAGAGATCATCGGTCAACGCGACCAAAGCGGTTTCTGTGCTGCAGCCAGGTCTGAAGCCTGACTGGAATGGATCGAGATAGTCGGCTTCCTCCAAGGACCGCTGGAGCTGAAAGGCCACCACCTTCTCAACAACCTTCCCCACAAGGGGAGGTTGGAGACCGGACGATAGTTGTTTAAGATGGCTGGATCCAAGGATTTAGAGATTTAGAGATTTAGAGATTTATTAATATTTGTAGGCCGCCCTTTTCCCTGAGGGGACTCAGGGCGGCTCACATAAAATCGGGGAAGGGGAGATACAGACATTAAGATAAGACATATAATAAAATAATAAACAACATACATTCATCATTCGGGAGGGGAATTATCCTTGTCCCCAGGCCTGACGGGCGAGCCAGTTCTTCAAGGCTGTGCGGAAGGCCTGGACGGTGGCGAGGGTGCGAATCTCTACGGGGAGCTCGTTCCAAAGGGTCGGGGCTACTACTGAGAAGGCCCTCCTCCTTGTAGTTGCCAGCCGACACTGGCTGGCCGATGGTATACGGAGGAGGCCTAATCTATGTGATCTTATTGGTCGCAGGGATGTAATTGGCAGAAGGCGGTCTCTCAAGTATCCAGATCCACTGCCATGTAGGGCTTTATGGGTGACTAATAGCACCTTGAAGCGCATCCGGAGATCGACAGGTAGCCAGCGCAGCTCGCGGAGGATAGGTGTTATGCGGGTGAACCGAGGTGCACCCACAATCACTCGCGCGGCCGCATTCTGTACTAGCTGAAGTCGCCGGATGCTCTTCAAGGGCAGCCCCATGTAGAGCACGTTGCAGTATTCCAGCCTAGAGGTCACAAGGGCCCGGGTGACTGTTGTGAGAGCCTCCCGATTCAGGTAGGGTCGCAACTGGCGCACCAGGCGAACCTGGGCGAATGCCCCCCTGGTCACAGCCATTAAATGGTGGTCAAACGATAGCTGTGAGTCCAGGAGGACTCCCAAGTTGCGAACCCTCTCTGAGGGGTGTAGAATTTGACCCCCCAGCCTGAGTGATGGAATATTGGTCGAATCTCTGGGAGGGAAACACAACAGCCACTCGGTCTTTTCTGGGTTGAGCACGAGCTTGTTAACCCTCATCCAGTCCATAACAGCTTCGAGGCCGCGGTTCATCACGTCTGCCGCTTCATTGAGTTGGCACGGGGCGGACAGATACAGTTGAGTATCGTCCGCATATTGATGGTATCTAATCCCGTGCCTGCGAATGATCTCACCCAGCGGTTTCATGTAGATGTTGAATAGTAGGGGGGATAAGACCGAGCCCTGAGGCACCCCATAAGTTAGGGGCCTAGGGGACGATCTCTGCCCCCCCACTAACACCGACTGCGACCTGTCCGAGAGGTAGGAGGAGAACCACCGCAACACGGCGCCTCCCACTCCCACCTCCCGCAGTCGTCGCAGAAGGATACCATGGTCGATGGTATCGAAAGCCGCTGAGAGGTCGAGGAGAACCAGGATGGAGGAATGTCCTCCATCTCTGGCCCTCCAGAGATCATCGGTCAATGCGACCAAAGCGGTTTCTGTGCTGTAACCGGGTCTGAAGCCTGACTGGAAGGGGTCTAGATAGTTTGCTTCCTCCAAGGACCGCTGGAGCTGGAAGGCCACCACCTTCTCAACAACCTTCCCCAGAAAGGGAAGGTTGGAGACTGGACGATAATTATTAAGGATAGCTGGATCCAAAGATGGCTTCTTCAGGAGGGGTCTCACCACCGCCGCTTTCAGTGCGGCGGGGAAGTTCCCCTCCCGAAGTGAGGCGGTGACAACCGCCTGGATCCAGCCTCGTGTCACCTCACTGCAGTTAGTAACTAACCATGAGGGACACGGATCCAGTACACAGGTGGAGGTACTTACAGCCCTCATGGCCTTGTCCACATCCCCGGGGGTAACGTCTTGAAACTCAACCCAGAGTTGTTCAAATTGATCCTCCTGTGCCTCGGCTGGAGCTGCAGGGGTGGAGTCCAAGTCCGACCGAAACCGAGCAATTTTGTCCGCTAAGAATTGGGCATACTCTTCGGCTCTGCCCTGCAAGGGTTCCCCCGCTTCCCTTTTGTTCAGTAGGGAGCGGGTTATCCTAAACAGGGCGGCCGGGCGGGACTCAGCGGACGCAACCAAGGTGGCTATATGGGATCTTTTTGCAGCCCTAAGTGCCCTGGTGTATTCCTTGGTGCAGGTGGTTACCATTGCTCGGTTCGCTTCGGACTTATCGGACCTCCAACGGTGCTCTAGGCATCTCCTCCGGCGCTTCATCTCCCGGAGTTCCTCGGTGAACCAAGGAGGTCTCCGGGATCCGCCGCCTCGGAGGGGCCGCAGTGGCGCAATCCGGTCGAGGGTCTCCGATGCTGCCGAGTGCCACGCAGCAACCAGAGTCTCCACCGGACTGTGGGCGAAAGTGTCAGGAATAGCCCCAAGCTCTGTCTGGAACCTTGACGGTTCCATAAGACGCCTGGGGCGGAACCACCTGGTCGGTTCCTCCTCCCTACAGTGGGGGTTTGGTCTCTGAAAGTCGAGCCTCAGTAGGCAGTGGTCTGACCACGACAGGGGTATGATGTCGTTCCCCCTCAGACCAAGATCACAAATCCACTGCTCCGAGAGAAATACAAGGTCAAGCATGTGTCCCGCCGAATGGGTTGGGCCTCGAATTACTTGGGTCAAGCCCATGGCTGTCATGGAAGCCATGAACTCCTGCGCCCCCTCCGAGTTTTCACCGAGCGACGGCAAATTAAAGTCCCCCAGGACCATCAGCCTAGGGAACTCAACTGCCAGCTCGGCTACCGACTCGAGGAGCGAGGGGAGGGCTGCTGCAACGCTGTTGGGAGGCAGGTACGTTAACAGCAGACCCACTTGACCCTTGAGGTCCAACTTTAACAGCAAAGACTCACACCCGACAATCTCCGGAGCAGGGACCCTACGAGGAACTAACGACTCTTGGATAACAGCGGCCACACCCCCACCCCTTCCCTGGGCTCTCGGCTGATGTAGCACCTGAAATCCTTCTGGGCACAGTTCTACAAGGGGGACTCCTCCCTCTGGGCCCAGCCAGGTTTCAGTAATACATGCCAGGTCTGCCCTCTCATCTAAAATTAAGTCCCGGACGAGAGGAGCTTTATGTACAACAGACCTGGCATTTAGCAACAACAGCCTGAGACCAGGGTCCTGACTGCTTACGCCATCTGGTCTCGGAGTGGGACTCCTAGGGCCGGAAGGAGGGATCTCTGTAATGTAGCGAACCCTCCTTCCCCGGTAATGGCCTGCCCTAAAGTCCCCGCCGTATCTGCCTCTCCCTGTTACGACCGTAATACCCTGACCCTCTCCCGTGTCTCTAGTCCCCTCAACCACCCCCGTGGCCCCCGCATCTCCCGGCAGGTCCTCCGAATCATGCGTACTCATACACTCTTCCAAGCAGTCCCCACGTGAAAGTTAAAAAACACAAAATTTTACAACAATATGGTTATAAAAGTGGGCCATTCATTCATCTCACACATATCTCATACATATCCCATACAAAGAAAGAAGAGAAAGATGAAAGAAAAGGGAGAAATTAAAATGGTTTCTTCAGGAGGGGTCTCACCACTGCTGCCTTTAAAGCGGGGGGAAAGATCCCCTCCCGTAGGGAGGCGGTAACAACCGCCTGGATCCAGCCTCGTGTCACCTCTCTGCTGTTTACAACCAGCCAGGAGGGGCACGGGTCCAGCACACATGTGGAGGCACCTACAGCTCTCATCGCCTTGTCCACATCCTCAGGGGTAACAGCTTGAAAATCAATCCAGCGATGGCTTACCAGATTATCCCCTAGTGCCTCGGCTGGTTCTGCAGAATTGGAGTCCAGGTCCGCCCGGAACCGAGCAACCTTGTCCGCGAGGAATTGGACATAATCCTCAGCCCTGCCCTGCAGTGGATCACTCGTATCCCTCCTATTTAGGAGGGAATGGGTTATCCTAAGCAGGGCGGCTGGGCGCGACTCAGCGGACGCAATCAGAGAGGCAATATGTTTTCTCTTAGACGTCCTAATTGCTCGAATGTACTCTCTGGTGCTGGTTGTTAAAAGTGCTCGTTTCGATTCGGATTTACTGGACCTCCATAAGTGCTCTAGGCGTCTCCTTCGGTGCTTCATCTCCCGGAGTTCCTCAGTAAACCAAGGGGCTCTCCGGGATCCACTGCCTCGGAGCGGCCGTAGAGGCGCAATCCAGTTAAGAGACTTCGTCCCTGCCAAGTTCCAGGCAGCAACCAGAGTCTCCGCCGGACTGCGGGCGAGAGTATCAGGAATAACCCCAAGCTCCATCTGGAACCCCAAAGGGTCCATAAGTCGCCTGGGGCGGAACCACCTGGTTGGCTCCTCCTCCCTACAGTGGGGGTTTGGTCTCCGAAAGTCAAGCCTCAATAGGTAGTGGTTTGACCATGACAGGGGCAAGATCTTGCTATCCCTCAGACCAAGATCACAATTCCACTGCTCCGAGAGAAATACGAGGTCAAGTGTGTGACCCGCTGAGTGGGTTGGTCCTCGGATTACTTGGGTCAAGCCCATGGTTGTCATGGAAGCCATGAACTCCTGGGCTCCATCAGAGTGTTCACCGAGCGAAGGCAAATTGAAATCCCCCAGAACCATAAGTCTGGGGAACTCAACTGCCAGCTCGGCTATCGACTCGAGGAGCGAGGGGAGGGTTGCTGCAATGCAGTTAGGAAGCAGGTACGTTAGCAGCAAACCCACTTGACCCTTGAGGTCCAACTTCACCAGCAGGGACTCAAACCTGACAAGCTCCGGAGCAGGGATCCTACGAGGTGCTAGAGACTCTCGGATAACAATGGCCACACCCCCCCGTCTCTGAGCTCTTGGCTGATGGAGCACCTGAAAACCCTCTGGGCACATCTCTACGAGGGGGACTCCTCCCTCCGGGCCCAGCCAGGTCTCAGTAATACATGCCAGGTCTGCCCTCTCGTCTAAAATTAAGTCCCGAACGAGAGGAGCTTTATGAACTACAGACCTGGCATTTAGCAACAGCAGCCTGAGGCCAGGGTCCTGATTACTCACACCACCTGGCCTTGGAGTGGGACTCGTAGGGCTGGAAGGAGGGATCTCTGTGACGTAGCGAGCCCTCCTTCCCCGGTAATGGCCTGCCCTAAAGTCCCCGCCATATCTGCCCCTCCCTGTTAAGACCATAATGCTCCGGCCCACTCCCGTGTCCGTGGTCCCCCTATCCACCCCCATAACCCCTGCGTGCTCCGGCAGGCCCTTCAAAACAAGCATTCTGTGGCTGGGATTGACCCAGGCCCCTCTAATACTTCTGCAGAGCACTCAGTATAGAGGGTGCCTGGGTGAGGCCCCAGCCTATTCAGACATACACAATCACAACACCATTCAGTCCCCACTAACAATTTAAAAAACACAGAGAGAAATACAACAATGATAGGGGTTAAAAGTGGGCACATACACCAACAGTCACATCATTCACACCTCACTCATAAAATGCGGAGTCTAAGTTGCGCAATCTAGGATGGGACAAAGTGAGAAGTGGGAGGGGGAGAGGTACTCCGCTCCTCTCCCTTCCTGTGGCAGTTAGTTGATAAAATAGTTAAGAGCCCAGCTCCAATCCATTGAGGGTATACAGGGGGGGGGGGAGGGTGAACTTCCCTATGAACTTTGTTGGGTTTCCATGGAATGAAGTTTGATCTTTTTCTCAACCATAAAGTAGCATATTCTTTCTAAGAAGGATATAATCAAGATAGTCCATACTTACCTATCAATCTAACAGTATGGCAATTGACAATCTCCTTATATTTCAACTCTAACTCTTTCAGTTTGGTGACGAGAAATCCAAAAATTCCACAGGTCTGCAAAAAAAAATATATTCAAGAGCTGTTTTGGTTATTCCACGTAATCTTTATGTTTTTTGGTGCACTGAATCCGAAAATGACCTCCATTTTGTCATAGGACATTACATTTCCTGACAATTTAGATAACTATGTTAAATAAGGCAATACCTCAAAATAAATGGAAATACTTATAAAAATAGAGTTTTATTACAATATTTTCATGAAAATCCTTTTTTGAACTGAAATGAGCTCACCTACACACACTAAACTCAATTCTTCTTCCCTGAGAGGCTCCTCTTGCTGCATTTACGCTTGTGAGTAGCATCTGGAATGTCTCTCTGAAGCATCCAACAGTAGTCTGCCATCACTGTAATGCTCCATTTTCCCTGGTATCTCCTTTCCATCTCTTTAATGTCTTGGTGGAATTGTTCACCTTGTTCCTCATTCACAGCTCCCAAATTTTCAGGAAAGTAGTCAAGGTGGGACTGGAGGAAATGCACTTTCAAACTCATCAGGCAACCTATAACTTGAAATGCTTTCAGCATTCTTCCGATGATCTTTTTGTAGTGAGGATCTTTGTTATTGCCTAAAAATTTCTGTATGACTTCTTCAAATTCAATCCACCCTTCTTTTTGAGGATCCGTCATGGTATTGACAACTTGATCAACTATAAGCCTTCTAATGTCTGGTCCGATGAACACACCTTCCTTCAATTTTGCCTCCGACAGGCATGGAAACTTGGTGACCAAGTATTTGAAGCATTCTCCATCTCTTGGAAGTGATTTTATGAATTGCTTCATTAATCCCAATTTTATGTGAAAAGGTGGTAGAAGAATTGTATGGGAAGGTACCAAAATTTCTCAGAGGACATTTTTTCACTGACTGTTAGCACCTTCAGCTGTCAATTCTTCTTGGTCCAGTGATCGGTCTCGACTGTCCCATGGACACAGAAAACAAGGGTTTTTGGTATACCCAGCTTGTTGCCCGAGCAGCATGCACAAGACCTTCAAGTCCCCACACACTTGCAACCATGGTCTTCATATTTAAGTTTACGAAGAACCAATTCCAAGTTCTCGTAGGTTTCTTTCAAGTATATGGAATGACCTACAGATATGGAAGCATAAAAAATGTTGTGGAGTAAGACTGTTTTGAGACTTCTTTTTGAAGAATCTATAAAAAGACGCCTTTGCTCTGAATCATATTGGATTTTAAATTGACCCATCAAACCTTCAACATCGATGCAATAAACCAACTTGTCTTCCTGGGCGAAGTAAGGAACAAATTCCTTTTCACAATGTCTGAACCATGAAGATGACACTCCTGGCAACAATAAATTCCTGCTTTTCAGCCTTGATCTGAGTAACTCAGTGGCATCTTTGGGAAGATTCAAGTCTCTTACCAAGTCATTCATCTCCTCCTGAGAAAACAATTTTGGTCTTGTATCATCTTCAAAGTCAGAACTTGATTCATCATATGGTTCAGGTATGACTTCACCTTCATCGGAGCTAGGTATCTCTTCCAAGGTAGCAGGGGGCTTGGGTACTGGTATATTTGTGCCATGGGGGATGGGATGAATTGCTGAGTGAAGATTGGGGTATGAAATGGAATGCTTCCATTTGGAATTAAACCCTTTCACATCGCATGAACAAAAGTAACAGTCATCACTATGGTTCTTTTGCTCTCGCCATACCATAACATTTCTTCTGACTCTTGAACTAGTTTCAGAGGTCCTCAACACATCGTTTGCACACTTTATGAGGTGCCCAAACTTTATCTTGATCTCCAATTTTTAGTCCAAAGTATGCAAAGTATACTTTTTCACAAATTCTGTAATATTCTGCTGTTGCTTCAACACTGTATATTCACCACAGATGAAACAAAAACTATCTGGTGAATTAATACACTTTCACGGAGCCATAACATAACGTTTAAAGAATGATGAGCTAACATGAATTGTGATGAAAAAGTGTGAATAGCCTAGAACAAAGAACCTGATGATGATTCGTGCACAAGTGTGGCGTGTAGGAGAAAGCAGCTCTGTATCTGTACATGAGATGTCACAGTGCTGGCCACGCCCGCTACACTGACCGGAGATGCTGCTATCTGCCCTGTGTCTCCCTCCCACTGGATTCTTCAGGAAAGATTAACCCTTTCTACCATTAGAAGCACAGACTTAAAATTTGCTTAGCTTATGTATATATTGCTGACCATCAGATTTACAGTGCTATATTTTTTTTACATAACTTGGACAAACCCTTTAAGGTTTTTTTTGGCAGTTTATATCTTAAATGCACTTATGTGAATTAATTAATAGTAATTTGGACTTTAAATTTGGTTAAAAACCCATAATATTAAAAAAATACCAATTTTTTTAAACAATGATAAATTGGAAGACAATTTTGCATGTTGTGGCAAATCATGACGTCTAGTTTTTTCAATATTTTATTTGCTTTCAGCACACCAAAATACATGGAAATTAGATGAAAATAATCAAATAGCTTTTTAGTCACAGACCTGTGTTCTTTTAAAGAGGAAAAAAATGCTTGCACAATTGCACCCATGGAGACATGTACATATACATAACACATAGAGAAACAAACTTAACAAAGTGCTAAGTCTGCCCGCCAACTAACTAACTCACTCTCTCTCAGTTGGAAACTGCCGCACAGTGTTTTGTTGCCATGTGCGCAGCCGCGCAACTGCGCAGTTTAGAAGGAACATTGTTCTGAGTCATACCTTTAAAAATATATAAAATATATAAAAATATACATGAACAATGATACTAATTAAAATTAATGTCCTGTTTCTATGATGAAATTGTGGAAGCCACAAAGCAGGGCTGGTGGGTAGCATACATGGCTTATAAATAATGAATTTTTCACCACAATTCTGCATAGAAACTCCTACTGGTTCTGGAGGGTGGAAGAACAGATCATATTCAGTATCTATACTCTGAATATTTTATATGATGGAAAATATTAAATGATGGAAGTCTATATATATAGACTTCAGTGACATGCGGTGAAGCTTATGGCTGCTGAGGCAAAAAGAAAGAAAGCGGCTCCCCTCCCAGCAGCTATGTCCGAAATAGAGACGTCCCGCATCTCTCAGCTATGTCCGTCCCCAAGCAGCCACGGGAGGAAACGGGCCAGCCCCGCTTCCCTCCCTGGAATTTCCGTGAGCGGAGGACCCGCATTCCGCTCCCACTTCCAAGCCCAGCCTTGGCTCCCACCACTTTCTTCCACAGTTCCGGCAGGCCCGCTGAGGAGGAGCCCAGATGAGGCTGGAGCGAGAGCCGCAGAGGCGAAAGGCTGGCCACTTGGGGCTTGGAAGCGGGAGCGGAATGCGGGTCCTCCACTCCTGGAAAGTCCAGGGAGGGAAGCGGGGCTGGCCCGTTTCCTCCCATGGCTGCTTGGGGATGGAACCGGGGCTGCGGAGACTCGCCCGCAGCCAGCTTCTCTGGAGCAGAGGGAGGGTGATAGAAGTGGAGCTGAGTCTCGTGCTACTGTGGGCCTGGCTTGTGGAGTACAAAAAGGGAAGGGGGCCTCTTGGAACACCCCCCACCCCTCTTCACCTTTCACCTCCGCGGCTCTTGCTCCAGCTTCATCCGGGCTCCTCATTAGAAAAAGTCAGCTTCTTTTTACCACTTTAAATATTCTTCAGGGAACTATTTCTGTTTCAACTGGTGAACCGAATAATACATAAATGTTGCAGTGAATTTTGAGAAGTGTTCAAGAATAACTATAATTTTTTATAGGAAACTGACCATTTCAAAATGATGTCCCATATTACTACACTTATATACATGATCAAACATCAAATATCACTTTATAGCTGCATATTATAGGGGATGGATGATTGGAATTTTGAATCCCTCCCGCCTGCCCCCTCCCTCAGACCCACCTTTTCCAGCTGTGTTGGAGGATCATTTCAACTCTCCTCTTGTCCGCCATGATGAAAATGTAAAAAAAAAAGGCAACTTAGGCAAGACCTGCTGCTCCCAGACCAGGAGGCAGAGAACCACATGCCTCCTTTGCATAAGGAATTTTTCGCCTTTTAACCCTTGCTTAACTTTTAGCAAGGGTTAAAAGGCGAAAAATTCCTTATGCAAAGAGCCCATAGTTCTCTCGCCTCTCCCTGCAGTTAGCACTAAGCAGAGTCATTCTAACTACCTTAGCCTTTTAATTTAATTTTGTTTTCCTCATGACACTGGTGAGGCCCCGCCTCCCCTGACTGCACGTCCCTGATAGACTTCCATCATTCATTACAAGTATTAACAAGTGTAATACATCATCATTCTTTATAAGATTACAACCAGATATCTTTTATCCCAAATTCCATTTTTATCTGTAAGCAAATCCATAAAACATAACAGTACCAATAGTACACATACACACACGCACACACACACACACAAACCATCTCAGAGTGCTTCAAAGCACTCTGTGTGCAGTTTAGAACATCAGCACATTGCCCTCAACAATCTGGGCACTCATTTTACCAGCCTTGGAAGGCTGGAAGGCTGAAACAACCCTGGGCCCATCAGGATCGAACTCCTGCAATACTGCATATTGTAACCACTGCACTTAATATCATGTTTTCAATTCTGGTTTCAAAAAAAATCCATAAAAGTTCCTGGAAGTTTGCATTCTCTGTCTTTCTTGCTATCACTATCACCACCACCAGTTCTATGGCTATTTATCTAATCTTGATCAAATAAACATTATATTCCTTCCTTATATTTCTAAAAGTCTCAATCTTTAATTCAATCAAAGATTATGGTAAGGTTTGATTTCTCTTTAATTCTTTTTTATCCCATTGTACAGATTTTTTTTCAAGGTTTTAAGAAGCCTGTTTGGTAGATCTAATAAGAAGATCCAATAAGAAACCATTTTCAAGTAATTATTTCATGTTCCTCTTCTATCATTTTCCTCTTTTAATTTTTAAAACTTTTATTTATTTTCTATATCCAGTAAGATAGTCTTTTCCAAATCATTCTCTTAGTTTGTCACCTGTAGTTAATTTTTTAGGTGTTTTTTCTGCCTTGTCAGATAAAATTTGTCATAGTTATCATTCCTTAAATACTATATTTAGAATAGTTTATCCATAGAAACTAGGTTGGCAGTAGCTAGGGAGAGGACAGGAGTTCACTCTTCCCTCAACTCTCATGCCTCAAACTTAAGCTGTTGTCCAGTAAAAGTGATCCTGCCATCTTCTGGTGTTCAAACTCACATTAAACTGATGTATTACAATCTCCTCATAAGGAGCAGTTATCTAAAGCACAGCTGAGTGATCTTTTATCCCTCCTTATCTAGCTATATTTCAAGGAACCTGTTTACACATCTAATTCCTTGGTCTTTGCCATGATCATCATCTCTGCTTTTGCAAAATCATCTCTATTTCTCCACAGCTCTTTTAAAAGTCCATCTTCAAAATGTACTTCCAACCTCCCCCCACCAAGAAACCAATCTGGGCCTTTTTATTGGTGGAAGCGCAATCTTTCAAATCATTAAAAGTTACTAGGATGAATAACTTGTCATATTGGATTATAACCTGATTTAAAATGATTCCATCTTTTAGTTTGCTTAATTCCTATTCAGTGATTAAATTATGACTGGATTCATGCATATTAGATTCAAGATTCAAGATTTAATGAATTTGTATGCCACCCAATCCCGAAGGACTCCGGGCGGCTTATATAAAACCATTTAAAAATACTAAAAAAAAAAATTAAAATACAAAGATAAAGCAAGTTGGACCCACAGCTGACTTTAGAACATCATTTGTTGGCTGTGACCAGGGGGGCATTTGCCCAGGTTCGCCTGGTGCACCAATTGCGTCCCTACCTGAACCGGGAGGCACTTGCAACAGTCACTCATGCCCTCGTGACCTCAAGACTGGACTATTGCAATGCGCTCTACATGGGGCAGCCCTTGAAGAGCATTCGGAGACTTCAGCTCGTCCAGAATGCAGCCGCGCGAGCAATTGTGGGTGCACCTCGGTACACCCACATTACACCTATCCTCCGCGAGCTGCACTGGTTACCGATTGGTCTCCGGATACGCTTCAAGTTGCTAGTCATCACTTATAAAGCCCTTCATGGTATTGGACCTGGGTACTTGAGAGACCGTCTGCTGCCAATTACCTCCCAAAGACCCATTAGATCACACAGATTAGGCCTCCTCTGGGTTCCGTCTACTGGCCAATGTCATCTGGCTACTACCCGGGGGAGGGCCTTCTCTGTGGCGGCTCCGGCCCTTTGGAACGAGCACCTCGCAGAGATTTGGACCCTCACCTCTCTCCAGGCCTTGCGAAAAGCTGTTAAAACCTGGCTGTGTTGGCAGGCCTGGGGTCGATGAGTTCCCTTCCCCTCTCGAATTATGTGGCTGTTGGTTGTTTTAAATTCCCTTGTATTTTTTTGTTGTAGTTCTTGTGTTTCCCTTCCGCTCTCTTGGCTTTGTGCGCCGCCCTGAGTCCCGCTGGGAATAGGGCGGCATATAAATAAAATGAACCTTGAACCTTGAAGTTAAAAGAACACAACATGCACTCAATCTTAGTGGGTCTGGAACTCAATCAAGGATCAGCAGCCCCAAGCCTGCCGGAATAGCCAGGTCTTAATAGACTTTCGGAAGGCCGAGAGAGTGGGGAGAGTCCGGATCTCAGGGGGTGGATCGTTCCATAGGGCCGGGCCAGCTACAGAGAAGGCTCTCCCCCAAGGAGCCACCAGACGACATTGTGTAGTCGATGACACCCGGAGAAGGCCCATCCTGTGAGATCTTATCAGACGCTGGGAGGTATGTGGCAGGAGGCGGTCACGGAGATATCCAGGTCCTAAGCCATGTAGGGCTTTAAAGGTGATAGCCAGCACCTTGAAGCCGTTCAGGGACCAATAGGGAGCCAGTGCAGCTTGCAGAGGATAGGTGTAACATGGGTGTATCTCGGTACACCCAGTATCACTCGCGCGGCTGCATTCTGGACCAATTGTAGTCTCCGAACACTTTTCAGGGGCAGCCCCATGTAGAGCGTGTTACAGTAGTTTACACCATATTACACCATATATTATGGTTTATAAACTCCAGTCAATGCCAATGAGCATCAATGCCAAATAAACCTACTATGATTTAACACAGGGTTTACAATCAACTGTAGATCCCCGGGGATCTACTGGGTTTTGGCCTGTTTGGAATTGGGCCATATGAGTGTTGGGTGAATGCACAAACCTCCATTCACACAAGCAGCGGGTGCGTGCAACCACAATTTGTGCAAATGGAGCTTTATGTGTGACTGCATGCACCTACCACTTCCACAGAATTAACCCCTCTTCTCCTCCCTCCAGACCATCAAGTCGGAAAGGTTTGAGATCACTGCTCTAGATCATTTATTCTATTTATTACTCAAATGTGTTTCCATTTTCTTAAGTAATTTGTTACAGCTATTTCTCTTATGCTCATTCTTATATATTGCACTGCTTATATCATTTATAGAAGCATGGTATTAAGAACTATTAGAAACAATTGATGAGCTAGCTCCAGGGGTGAAATGCTACCGGTTTGGGCCGGTTTGCCCAAACCAATAGTAAAAATTGCTATTGGTTTGCCCAAACAGTAGTAAAAAAAATGCTACTGGTTCGAGAGAACCAGTAGTTGCGATGATCAGTTGTGTGACAATCAGCTGGGCCACACGATTTATATTTGCTAAAAAGCAGGAAATCAGAAAAGGCTTCTTAATCTTCCTTTTTCAGTGCTGCGCAGTAGTGTCTGTGATGCAATTCCGCATGAAACGAACCAGTAGCGAAGTGAACCAGTAGTAGACTTCAGAGCATTTCACCCCTCTAGCTCTTTAGTAGAATCCAATAAAGTTTCTATTTGACAATTATAGGCAACACAGTCCTAGTTTTTGTTGTTGAAGGATCTGACCAACACTTAATAAACAGGTTATCTCTCTTTCTTATATTATACATGACAGGGTGAGCTCCTGTCCTTGCCCTAATTAAGAGTTCAAAAGCATACAAATGTAAATGGATAAATGGATTTCACTTTTCATAAATAGGAAGATATGAGTCCTCCTGATACCATACAGGCCAGATGATAGCAGAAATATCTTTAGACAATCCTGGCTCAATGGCCTTGAAATGGATATGACCACATTCCCCTATAATTGGCAATGACCAGCAAAGTAAAATGCACAGGGAGTCCTTTACCTTTACTGTCTGTCTGTCTGTCTGTCTGTCTGTCTGTCTGTCTGTCTGCTTGTCATCTATCTATCTATCTATCTATCTATCTATCTATCTATCTATCATCTATCTATCTTTCTATCTATCTATAATCATTTACACCTACACATACACACACAAACACACACACATACACGCAAATATTGCTTTCTGCAAAATCTTCTTCGTCTCTGAATAATTCTGTGAACTAGGCTGGTCTGAAAAATAGGTACTGGCCCAAAGTCACTCAGTGAACTTTCAGGGCAAAAGATGGACTTAAAACTTGTCTTAGTCTTACACCTTAACAACTGCATTACAATGTAGGGCAAGGGAGCAGCCATGCATCATCACTACCCATTGACACATCACCTTGATTCCATTTGATTGTAGAATTTATATGAAATGCAATTACCCAAAATTGCTAGTGTGTTGTACCAATTTGGACTATTTTCATGGCATCTGAGGGTACTACTATTGGAATTAATGACTCTAAGGTCACTCTTTTCCTACAAATCAAGTACATGACAGCATTGCAAATGATGTGATAAATTACCATGTAATGAAGAGTCCATCTGCTCAAAGGACCTAAATGAGCAACCTTTGAATTCAAGGAGAGTCTTAGTTTATCTCCGTGGTCACTGTATAAAAAACCGTAATTAAAAATCTCAGCCACAAGCCACTCATTAATTTACAACTTGCCATATCCCAATGACTTGGGATGGCAAATATATAATTGAAGTAAACAAGAACAAGCATAAGCAAGCAGTAAAATTCAATCCCCAGATCAGCAAAATTCCATGTTAAGTTTGCAAACTTATTTTCCCCCTGGAAGGCTTCCTATGATTATAACAGCTGCATGGCAGAGAAGTCACCACAGGAAGAGAGCAGTGATATATCGATCTCAGAAGAAAAGTGGATCAGGATTTCCTCCATTTTAAGAGGCGTGGCTTGTAGGAAATGTATGTTAAAGTTAATAGTATTTTCATTTATGTCTTGCCAGATATTGGTAGGAATTGATGTTATTTTATTAACAATCTTGGATTATTTCAGTCATTCAATTTTTTTTAAAAACAGGTGTTATAGATTATATGTGATATTACACATGCTTCGGAATAGGATATTTAAATTGTTATGGGTTAGGAAATTCTATACTTGACCATCAAGAGAAATTCTAACAATCTAGGTTTTTCACTGATAAAGCTGGATAAAACTCCCAAAGTATTGTGAAATAAATAACATGTTCAAAATTATCATTTTTTAAAAAGTGCAATAAATAAAAAGGCAGCAATACAAAGCAATGTTTTTTAAACTTGTCACTTTTAGGTGGTATTTCTGTACCCACCCATCCCTTTCTCTCTCTTTCTCTCTCCTTTCCCCTCTCTTTCTCTTTCTCTCTCTCTCTCACACACACACACTCACACCTTGGTAAAAGTTTATCTAAAGGGGATAGGAAAGAGCAGACTTAAATTGAGCCCTAGTAAAATATTTGTTGTTTGTTGCAGTTCTCCATCTGATCTAGTGCTGCCTGTTAACAGGTGAACACTACCCTTGATGATGTAGCTCTGTGACTTATGGTTTCTTCTAGATTCAGGTTCCTTCTAGAATGGCATGTGGTTACTGCAGCCTGAAAAGGCATTATGCAATTTAAGCTGGTTTCCCCATTATCGGGAAAGAGGACCTTGCTACATTGACAATGACTATTGTAATATGCCTTACATAGGACTTTAAAAATTACTAGAAAGCTTCAATGGATTCAAAATCCAGCAATCCATGTGCCAAGGCCCTATCTTGGTTATCAATAGGCTTCCAAGTGCAACTTAAAATATAGGTATTAATGTATAAAACCCTATATGGCATAAAGTTACAGTGGCACCTTGGTTCTCAGCTGCTTTGAAACTTGTCAAATTTGGTACTCAACTCATTTTGATGTGAACATTTTGTCCCAGTATTCATAATGTGTTTGATACTCAACACACACGCTAGAACTTGTTGGTGTTGACTTCCTTATGATACAACCCAACAGGTTTTTGTTTTATTCATTTATTTTTTGTAACAATACAAATTGCTTGCCTTCTAAGAAGACATCATGGATTTTTCGATCTAAACATCTCAGGTATTTACTGATAAACTCCGTTCAAGAACTAATTAGGCCCAATCTGGCTTACCTTCCAACTCAGCAATGTGGCTTGATGCTATTAAAGATATCTCTTATTCATTATGGAATGCAATGCAGGGTCCTGCCTAGCCAGCTTTATGAGCGTCCAGGATCAAGGGAGAATAGGCAACTTGAGGTCAGTTTGCTGGAGTCATAGGCAAGGCACCCATGTAGCTTCTAATGTCCTTTGGATGTTCATTATAGAATATGCAGTATCAGCTGATCTTATCTTATGCTTGTGGCTGTTTTAAAATGGAACAGGCACATCACACCCACACCTTTCAATTTGGCATCTCTAGTTCAAAGGAAAAGATCAGCTCTCAAGAATTTTCTTATTGACTTTACTTTTCTGCTTTGGTATAGCAAGGATAGCTTATTCAAGTTATGTTTCAGGCCCTAGTTTTTAAAAATCACCTTTGTAATTAATTCTAGTCTGCAGGAATCACAACAAGAACAGAAGATAGGAGCAAGACTGTAGGGATGTTGAGTGAAATGCCGGTAGGGCATATGAATATTTGTCAGTGTCTGAATAAGATTCACTTAATAAAGATTTAAAGGCTTAAGAAAAAAGAACCCTTGAGCTAGCCTGAAGACATAGTTAGAAGGATTGCACTGTTTTTTAATTTTGGTCACATGTTTTGCTTGAATTTTATTTTCTTCTGAAAAGCTTCCTACTTCAGTTTGTTTGTATGCTGAGAGTTTATTAAGTGTTTATTTCCTTTCTGCAAACTTGCTTTGAATCCCACTTAAGTCTGGTGGATCTTTGCAGGCAGGAATTCCCATTCAGTCAAACTCAATGGCAGCCATTCCCTTTTTAAAAAGGTAACAACATTTACTCCATCTACCATCTCACCTTCAGTTCCTTGCTTGGTTAACTTTCCTTCCCAGCAAACTTCTCTTTCACATGGAACAATACCCATGGATCAGGCCCACAATCCACCTCACTTAAATCATGAAGCATAAAAAGTGACAGAGAAGGAAGAATGAGATATAAATGAATGATTGAAGACAATAGAACCACAAAGGAGCGATTAAGACAAATGTCAGCAGAAAAAGTAAGAACTGGCAGGCAGGGTAAAAAATGATAACTTGGCTGCTGGGATGGCAAAATCAGGCCAGGCATATTTGTTTTTAAAATCAGTGTTCTTGCTTTACAATTTCAACCTATTTCTATTACTTAAAAATAACAATAAAATATACTAAAAGAAAATTGACTACAGGATATTTTACAGACTAAATACTCAGACTGGTCTTTTTTTAAAACACACATTCAAAACCTAACAGTAAGAAACAGAAAAAAACATTATTAATATATACATTGAAGTAAGAAAGACATTTATTATTTAACTTATAGTTTTAATATTAAATTTAGTATTTAATATTAAGTTGACAAATATATACAGAAATAGACACACAGTATAAATATATAAAAGGTAGATAAAAACTTAATGATTTACAAAATCTAGATAGAAAAGTAAGATTCTTTGTCTAGTTCTAATATGGTACAAGGAGTCAAAGTTTTGTTGGTTATCTAGCTTCTAAAAATTGTATTATTGTATCATTTTTGGAACTACTCTTAGCATCTCAAGAAATGGAAAACTTGATGTCTCCTAGGAAATACTATCCTTGGCTTTTAAAACTGAAACATGCAGTATTTTTCGGGGGGGGGGGGGGAAATTAAGTAGCACCTTTTGCAACAATACAGATTTTATTAAAAGACATAATCTTCCATGAGTCTCAGATTACTTCAGCAGATAGATAGAGTGGCTAGATTAACATAGGATTTAAACTGGGGTGAGATGGCGGGAAAGAGAGGGAAAGTTAAGTTGTGAAAATGCAGGTTGCATGTGAGAGATCACAAGTCCCTTATCAATTAACAATTGTAATGTGTTAAAATCCATCGTGTTTGCTGAGACCTGAGATTGCCTAAAACCTTTTGATGTTCAACAATTTCTCACTCAATGATGCTGTTAAAAGTCCAGTTTTTTTCAAAACAGTCATTTTGAAGTCTGCTAAAGAATGTCCCGGGAGATTGAAATGCTTTGATATTACTTTGTCCTTGTTCTGAGTCATGATGTCAAATTTGGGAGCAAGAATCTGTGTCAGGTTGGATGGCGATTCATATGCAAGAACAGGCCTGCCATTCATTGCCAAAAGAGAAGCAATATAGCAAGAGTACTTGGACTTATATACTACTTCACAGTGCTTTACAACCCTCTCTAGCTGTTTACAGAGTCAGCATGTTGCCCCCAACAATCTGGGTCCTTATTTTACTGACCTTGGAAGAATGGAAACCTGAGTCAGCTTTGAGCTGGTGAAGATTGGACTCTGGCAGTGAGCTGAATTAGCCTGCAATACTTCATTCTAACCACAGTGCCACCATGGCTCATCAGTATTGTTGTCCAGCATGCACAATGAGTTGTAGCTTTGAATGGTTTGAGCTGTGAGTTGTAGGTGACAATCAGTAGTATTCCATTATTCTTTTTCTTGATCTGTCTTTTAATAAATCCTTAATCGATATTGATCTGGCATTATGGATTTTATAATTGATTTTGTTGAATGGGTAGTTCTGTCTTCTAAATAATCAGTTGACAGCATCTCTGTTAAGTGGGTCAAAACAAATGTGATTATAGCAAAAGGCTTGAATGTAGATGATAAAATACAATGCTCTCATGAAAAGCAGAATCATATATCTATGTATATTAATTTGTAGGCCTTCTGTGCAATGCAATGTTTATGTGCCTATTGGTAATTTTATAGTAATGTTGAGGGGATGTTCTTGTTCTGTGTATAGGTCTAAGATGAGGTTGGTGATGGAGGAAAATTATTAAAATCATGATGGAATTTGATGAGACATGTTTCCCTGAGTTCAAATAATAAAAATCAATTAATCTTAAGTAAAGAGAAGTTTCAGGGATTAAAGAGAGATAAGAAAGTTATTGCTATGACCAAAGTTGAAGTACATGAGTGAGTACAAAGTGACACAGTAATGATATTTTTCATGCGCTCAAGTCTTCGTTTGTAAGATGTTTTGATATGTAGAACTTCAACATCCAAAGTGACTAAAATAGTGTAGCCAAAGAGATTGCCTATACGGTTAGGTTTTATTAGACAATCTGTGGTGCCTATTATGTACCTGGGGATATAGATGGTCTAAATTCTGAACACGGAGTCCTGTGTTCATATATTGGAAAATAACATATATTTAAGAAGGAACACACACACACACACACGGAGAGGGAGAGAGAGAGAGAGCTTATTTTTATGAATTTATTGGTGAATGAATGATGAGTGGTCAGCCACACTCCACCCCCACCTGTCTTGCCTCATCCTTTAACCCCTTCCCATCTCGCCTTGTGGCCACAGCACTGGAGCATCCTTCAGCCTCCTCTTGCATTGTTATACCTATGCAGGAAGAAGTGGGCCACCGCCATGAGGTGAGGCAGTTTTTGGGGCAAGCTTAGTGCTGTGCCAGTGCTGGAAGAAGTGGGCAAGCAACCACATGGGTTCCTGCTGCATATGGTTGTTGGTGCTGCCACCGCAAGGCAGTTGTCAAGACATGGAACAACGGGGGTCCTGAAGTAAGCTGCTGTGAGCATTGAGCAGCTCCACCTCCCCTGCCTCACAGCAGTAGCCCTCAAAAGCAAATAGACACCCCCCAAAATAAGCACTAGGGCTTATTTTGGGACCTAATAATAAGACCAGCTCCTATTTTGGGGGAAATACAGCGGGTAAGTAAGGATAGATAAAGATAGACAGACAACACCTACTATAAGAATAGCTATTTGACAGCATTAAGTGGTTGCATTAGTTTGTAATCTTTTTGTATCTAGCATAAAGTTTAAGGGGAGAGGGACAAGAAAAATGCTAAAATGTACTGCAGGCCAATATTAATTATTTATTGCAGCATTTATTTTTCTGACCATAATTTATGAGTGGTTCACTTTGATGCATTTTAGTCTATGGACTTTATTATAAATAACATTTTTATCAATATAGAAGAAAAAGCATATAGACCATGAACTATGAACTTGACTAAACTTTTAGAAGTTATGTATTTTATTCAATATATTTCATCTGCATCATTTTCATTCTCAGTCATCAATACAAAGAAGAACTTAATAGATAGAATTCTATATATTAGCAAGTTAGTAAAATTGATCTTAACCAAAATCTATTAGACAAATTTCACCAATTACTTGGAACCATCTTTTTCCCCAAGGCACAATACTCTGATATTGTTGAATGTTTAAACTTGTTTCTACTTAAGTTGCTGCATGTCTATTTTTTTCCCCTACCTTTTCACCTTGGAAAAAAAACTGGTAGTGAATCATGAACCATTTAAGTATTTCCTTATTGGCAAGAATTCAGAAGTAATAAAATTACCACCAGTATGTATATTACAGCATTAGATCTAAATTCAGCTCTTCATAATTGGTAATTATTACAAATGTCTTTGAAATAAAGAATGCAATCCCAATTTGTGCTCTTTTTTAAATTCTATAAAATAAGAGATATTGAACTGAAATATTGATCCTAGCTAAACCAAAGTAAAAATACAATATTTGCAAATTTGTTAAACTATTTGTCTTAACATTTTATTTCTGAATGCATTACCTTAGATTTCTACGTGATGAGACAGCCTTTACTGATTTACTGAAAGTGTTATTAATCTTTTAAAAGAAAGACAGAGTGGGCTATTTCAGTTGTGCCTCACATAAATTTGGAAAGAAATTTTTTAAAAAAACCTCTACCTCATATAACCTATTTTAAACATTGTTTTGATGTTGTCTATTATTAAATTACATTTCTTCTTTTATTATATTGTTAAAATTGTTATACTGATATATATATATTTAAATATTTTTCCAATACCTATATTTTTCTGGTTGATCAGATGGAATTGGGATTTGACTTATTTTTGTAGATGTGTTAATAAATTTGTAACAACTGTTTACATATCTATTTCTGCACAGCTGGATCCAATCCTAACCCTGCACAGTTCACAGCTGATTATAAAATTCATTGACTAAGGAGTTTCCTGATAAAGTATATATGATCAGTCTAAACTCAGTCAACTTTAGATACTATATCCTAATGTGAGCAACCAATCTCGAAGGTCACATGTTACCTTCAACTCTTTTTCTATAGATCTCCCTTAATGTACAGTTAAATATGGGTTTCTTTCCATTTTTAATTGGGGGAGGATATAGGAAAACTACTGTAAATTTGACATAGGTTTGACAAACATTTCTGTTCAAACCAATCCTCCATCACAGCAAATCCTGACTCTACAAAGCTTTGCTGTTCCCATTTTTGTCAGTCCCCACTCACAATAGTTGTCACTTGTACCCTAAAACATGATGGATATATATCTCTTACACAGTAAATATGTGAACATTATTGCTCTTCTTCAGAAAAAGAACATGTAGCAGTCAAAAAAGCTTTTGATGCTACAAGCATCTTAAATAGCAAATTATGCTTGGATATCTCCTATTGATATTATATAGAAATTATATAGTGATTTATATATTTATAAGCTAAGAGATTTCTAAAAGTTATTTCAAGATATGCAAATGGTAAGTTATTTATTCATTCTATATTATTAAAAAAATCTATGAGTTTTAAATCTAAAATCTTTGAAAATGTCATGGAATAAAAAGTGGCTATATTAAAAGCAAACCTATTATTCTACTTTCTTAGTTATTTTTTTTTAAGTCTTCTAATAATCCTGGATATTTTTAACTTAGATAAACTGTGGAGAAATTTGAAAGATCTGTACTGCTGTGTATTAATGCATTTGCAACTGATTTATTTCTATTTCTTACTGGAAACTTTTTCTCTTCCAACAAATAAGAATATAGGTAAAAGTGAAATTATTATACTTTCCATGAAAGCACAGATGGATAAGTTTTTCTTTTTTTAAAAAAGGAGAGAAACACTGACAAAGAACCTGAAAACAGCAAAATGGCTCATTCATGTCAGACTATATAACCTACAGTCTTATCTGCATTGCTTTGTAAAATAGATTTGGCATTATTTCTCTATACCAATGTGTGAAGGCAGACATGACTAATTGCCTATCACATTGATATAAAGTGTCAGGCTACTGTTAATTTATTCATTTTATTAGAAGTTTATTTATTGAAGAAATTGAGCTATAAATATTTATTTAAATCAAGTATGCATTCACTTTGTATTATCAAGAGCTTTAGAACAGTGTATAACAGAAAAGACACTCTGTGCTGTAAACACAAATGATGTTAGTAACAGCATAATGCAAAAAGTACCCACCACCTGATACTACCATTTCAATGGTCTATATATAACCATGCATCATTTCAGATTCATAAATGTGAGAAGTTTAAACTGTTTCGAAACTGCAACAGGATGGATAATTTAAAGAATTGAATCACAATAAAAAAGATTGTCACCCTTCTAGTGGCAAGTAGAATATTGGGAAGATCTAGAAAATTCCTTAGAAGGCAGCTTGCAGGACTATATAACTTCCATGAGATCTCTTTGTAGGTATGTGTTTAACACTAGTATAACATATTTAAAATTAAACAATGCTATAATATTAAAGCAAAGATCAACATAATAAAACCAAGTAAAATGGCGAATCTTAAATGCTTGCTTCAAGGCCTATAATTATAGAGTTCATTGACGATCACTGAAGAACGTTTAATCAGCTTGATATCACTACCACAAATCCAGTTTAAATGATTTCCTATATGATCCCACAAGTCTATACTCTCAATGGCTAGCGAATTTATATATAGGAACATGATGTTTTAACTGAAACAGATCTAAACTGCATACGGTTTAAGATGCCATTTTATATAAGTAAGCAAGTAAGTAAGTAAGTTATCTGTTTTTGCACATGAAATTGATTTGTTGATTTTATTTAAAGGCAGAATTCAATCAAGTTATTTGTGAAACAGGTCAAACATTTGCACAGTACAATCAGTATAATTATTTGACAGCCAATGTAACTGGTACAAGATGGATTTTTTTCCATCTTGTACCAGTTACATTGGCTGTCAAATAATTATACTGATTGTGGGAAAAACTATAGTGGGAAAAATATTCTATAGTATATTAAAGATAGCCTTTTTTTCAGAATATATGTGTTAATGCTAAAGCTCCCAAATTAAGTTTGGATTCAGGAAGCATAGATAATATTATATATGACAGCAGTTTCCAACCTTTGTGTTTTGCGGCCCAGCAGGGTGGGGGGAAAGAGAAGGGAAAGAGCAATTCTGGTGTACATGCACACACACAGCTCAACTTGTGCAAATGGCAAGCTGGGATGCACATGCATACACACACCTCTTGTGATGACATGGGGCAAGGCACGGAGACAACACAGTCAGCTGATAGTTCAATCCACCTCTTTATTGCTCCAACTTTCCCCCAAATGCTCCTATGTTGATGGCAAGTCCCAGAGGAAAGTGCTTACACACACACACACACACACACACACACACCTTTTCACAACTAGTCCAGCAAAATGCTGTTAGAACAATGGCTGCAAAGCAAGAAATCCAGCAGGACAAGGGTATAAGTCAATGAGTCCCGGAAGCAAAGGAATGAGGCACAGGTTTCAGGAAGCCAAGGAACAAGGCAATTAATTCAAGAAGCAAGGGATAAAGCAAGAAGTCCAGGAAACTCCAAACATTGGCAATGACACACAAAACTCCACAAATTCAGTGTTTGTTCTTGACAAATGCCCCTTCCCACACCATCTTCTTCAGTGCTCAGGTGTGCCTTGTGAAGAGACGTGGGGTGCGCTCCTCCTGAGTTGTTGGGTCAGCTTGCGTTGTTCCCACCTCCTCTCCATTCTCTGTACTCGAGGATCAGGAGAGGGTGGTCGCTGCTCATCACCTGAGCTCCATCACTCTTCATCTCCACTGCCTGCCCTCTTTTGGTCATCCTGCCCCCATTCCTCCATGCTGTCCCAAGTCTGAGGGACCCAGGACTGCCTCATCTTGCTCTTCTCCCTGTTCCTCCAAAGCCAATGAGTTCCTTGGTATTGGTATTGGTATTTATTCAATTTGTAGGCCGCCCTATTCCCCGAAGGGACTCAGGGCGGCTGAACAAAAACCAAGGAAAGGGATACAATACAGAAAAGTAAGACAAACAGGACAGTGATACAACAATTTAAAAAAAACACAGCAAGCGCAACAAGTTCGAGCAGGGGGGCGGGAGTTAACCCCAGGCTTGCTGGGACAGCCAGGTCTTAGTGACTGTCCAGAAGGCCTGAAGGGTGGCGAGGGTCCGAATCTCCACGGGGAGCTCGTTCCAAAGGGCCAGAGCAGCCACAGAGAAGGCCCCCCTCCGGGTGGTTGACAGCCGGCATTGGCCGGCAGATGGAATTCGGAGGAGGCCTAATCTGTGGGATCTACTGGGTCTATGGGAGGCAATTGGCAGGAGGCGGTCTCTCAAGTACCCAGGTCCAATACCATGTAGGGCTTTATAAGTGATGAGTAGCACCTTGAAGCGTATCCGGAGACCAATAGGCAGCCAGTGCAGCTCGCGGAGGATAGATGTAACGTGGTGTGATGTTCCCGTGGGTCGACCATGAGGCCAATGTTGAGAAAAGACAGGAGACAAATTTTCTCGGGATGGAGCGACCCAGATGAGAGTCTGAGAGCCCCTTTTATTGGGATAGAACAAAGGCAGGAGGAGCAATAGCATGTGATTAATAGCTGCATAAGAGCCAAGGTGGCGCAGTGGTTAAATGCAGCACTGCAGGCTACTGCTAGATCAGCAGTTCAGCGGTTCAAATCTCACCGGCTCAGGGTTGACTCAGCCTTCCATCCTTCCGAGGTGGGTAAAATGAGGACCCAGATTGTTGGGGGCAATATGCTGACTCTCTGTAAACCGCTTAGAGAGGGCTGAAAGCCCTATGAAGCGGTATATAAGTCTACTGCTATTGCTATTGCTATTAAAAACAGCCTGTAAAAGTACAATTTCTAATCTACTGCTCAGGGAAGTTCTGTCTATATATGGTCATATCCTGGTCAGGATGTTTTGTTATGGACTATCAGGATGTTATGTTCTGCACTATCAGGATATCAGGATGTTATGGAGTTCTAGGAGTTTGTTTTCTCCTGTGTGATTCAGCGTGGCTCTGCAGGCCCTAGTATGAACTAGGCCATGGAGGACACACGCCTGCACAAGGAACTATATTACAACATCTCCTACTTTTTTATTTTCTTTTTGTCAAAAAGACTTTCCCTCTTCATCTGACAGGGCTGATCACAGCATTCTACACATAGACCAATAGAAAATCACATCATGGCAAAGGGTGGGCAAAGGGGGAACAGAAAGTTACAAGCTGCATGGCATAGGGGGGAGAAAGGGCATGTGTGGGAGTCGCTGGCTCACATAGTTCATGTTACATGAGGCTGCATAGTGAGTCCTGGCCCGTTTAGGCCAGAAAGATGTTTCTGGTGCGATGTTTTTGCATCCCTGTGTATGTGTGTTTCAGACAGCAGAAACTGCCCTGCACACAAAGAGCCGGAATGGATTCCAACACTGTTTTTGTTTTAAAAGGCAGCGTCTCCTTCTTCGTCGTTGGGCATGCGGAAGGGATCTTTCCCCATGAAGGGGTTGACTGTTCATGTAACTCCATGTGGTTGACAATGTGAATGTTCTTCTGTGGAGCCAAGCTAGAGAGTATATTCTTACACATAGTTAATAAAGAGGGTACACATTGAATACAGCAACACAACAGTATCAGCAAAGCAACAAGGGTTATAACGGTCTTGGAAACATTTCCCAACCAGCTAAAATTTGGTAACCAAGAGGTCATCCAATCCCACCAGGAGTCCAAGGCCTTGTATGTTTGTCCAACTGTTTGAACGGTATCATGTAGTTTGTCCACACTGGTTTCAATTTGTCCGGACTGGTTCAAATAATGACAACAGGTAGCATTCAACCAAACACATAGTAGGGGGATCTGCGGCAAAAGACGGGGTAGCCAGTCGGGGGAGTGTAGGGTGGAGGGTGCTCTGCCCTGTTCTCCAGGTCAGAGACAGAGACAGCCTCAAGCTGTGGTTCCTGTTGGTTGGTCATGGTCAGGCTGCTTCTGTGTTTGTGTAGGTGGTTGTATAGGTAGTTTTGGCAAATATGGTCTTACGTGCCATCCTGGAATCCAAAGAACCTTGTCTTTTAGTTGGATTGCAGCGTAGTTCCTTTCCCAGGTAATCAGGTCAGCAGGTCCTCACCACGTCAAGTCAGGCAAGCAGCGATAGTAGACAGGTAGACGGGAGGTGTCTGCAGTAGGTGGAGCTGCAAAATGACGAGTCGCTGCCGAGGATGGTGGGCTGCCGGTGTGTTGCACTGCTGGGAGGCCAGGGGGCATTTTCCCCTATTGCCAATATATCTGCCCAGGGCATGTTTTAATGTCTGGTTGGCGCGCTCAGCCAACCAGCCTGACCCTGGCTGTTATAAGAAATGCCAAATTTATGCACAATGCCCCATTGGTTACAAAAGGCAGCAAAGGCTGCACCTGTCAGCTTCTGCTTTGCTGTTGACAGCACCTGTGTAAGCGAGGCCATTGTCTGTTTTTAATTCTTTTGGGCGTCCCAGCGATGCAAAGGTCCGAATACAAAGATTAATAACATGTTTGGTGGCTTCACCCCTTTGTGGGGATGCCATAATGTAGCCTGAATATGTATCAATGGAAACATGTAAATATTTCCAAGGGGCAAATGGAGGATATCGGGTAACATCCATTTGCCAAATTTGGCAGCACTCTGTCCCTCAGGGATTAACTCCCATAGGGAGAGGGTTTGCCTGCTGGCTACAGGTAGGGCACTGCTGAACAATGGCAGAGGCCTCATTTGCAGTAATGCCAAATGGTTTTATGAGCGCTTTTTTATTCTGGTGAAAGTAAGAGTGGCTATCCCAAGGTGTGATAGCAGAACAAACATTGACATGGGGTGGGGGAGCTGATGCCGCAGCGTCAGCAACATCATTGCCCTCCTGGAGAGGCCCAGGGAAAGGCTGATATGGGAGACATGGAAAAAATAACAGCGAGAGGAGACAAGACCTTGTAAAGTGAGAAACAGAGACAAAAGTTGTGAATCAATAGAAGAAGAGAGATAAGACTCATACAAAGAGGTTATAATCTGAGTCACATAAAGACTATCAAGAATTAAGTTAAACAGTCATTTGTCAAATAACTGAAAGGCCAAGATGGAAGCGGCCAATTCATCTCTTTGAGCAGATTTTTGTGGTTCTGTGAAACATCTGTGAAAAGAATTCCAAGGGCTTCCTGGGGGGCCGTGGCCTGCAGAGGCCCCCTATCAAACCCATCCCCTCCCTTTAGCTGAGGGGCGGTAACATTGTTGGACAGACCCTTGGCAATTGCCTTGTTAATCTCTCTAAGGTATTCTGAGGTCCAAATGGCAAACTGAGAGGGGGTAAGAAGCATGCCTGACAAAAGGTTTCGGAACAGTCCTTTGCAGTACGGGGATTGCACCCCATAGGTGGAAACTGCTTGCTTAGGATCTATAAGAGCCTTATAGGGGATTGAGGTAGAAGTAGGCACAACCACCCCAGCAGCGTTGGTTTGAAAGGAAACGGGGAGACAATCCTGTGCCATTTCCATGTCCCCTTGATTGTAAGCATCACGCAGGGCGTCTTGGAGAGCGCTACGCCACACTTGCGGGGCGGGGGAAGGGGCGGAAGGGAGAGGGGAAACCTTCTCTTCCGGAGGGGCTGGGGGAGGTGGAGGAGTCTCGGAGAGGGCCATCGCCTGGCCAGCAGGAGAGGCGATCTCCTCGTAGTGCGGGGGAGGTGATTCCGAGGGCTTAAAAGCAGCCCCCTGCATATCTTCCTTATGAATTTGAAGGCATCTTACAAGAAGTCTCCAAGTAGTGAGAACTTCCGGCAGGGCTCGAGGTTACTTTAAGAGAGCCCTTCTCAGGGTAAATGGGACAATTCTCATAGATGTAAGCCAATAGAGAGAGGAAATGTTTTTTCGAGGGAATGGGAAGCGGATGGCCTGTCGCTTGAGAGAGTGCAACAGACGATTTAACGATTTCCCGAAGCTCCTGCAGGTGTGCAGTCTGAGCCTTCGAGAAACCTGAGCCCATACTCACGATTGGGAGGGTGCTCCGTTCGCTAACGGCAGGCCCTGGTTGCGAGACTTTGCCAAGTCGGGGATGAGTGAAAGGCTGGCGACACAGGTCATCACGTCTATCACGTCGCATCACGTCGGTCATGTCAATCACGTCGGGGTCACCAAATGTGAAGTAACCATCCTCTGCTACCAAATGTGATGTTCCCATGGGTCGACCATGAGGCCAATGTTGAGAAAAGACAGGAGACAAATTTTCTCGGGATGGAGCGACCCAGATGAGAGTCTGAGAGCCCCTTTTATTGGGATAGAACAAAGGCAGGAGGAGCAATAGCATGTGATTAAAAACAGCCTGTAAAAGTACAATTTCTAATCTACTGCTCAGGGAAGTTCTGTCTATATATGGTCATATCCTAGTCAGGATGTTTTGTTATGGACTATCAGGATGTTATGTTCTGCACTATCAGGATATCAGGATGTTATGGAGTTCTAGGAGTTTGTTTTCTCCTGTGTGATTCAGCGTGGCTCTGCAGGCCCTAGTATGAACTAGGCCATGGAGGACACATGCCTGCACAAGGAACTATATTACAACAACGTGGGTGTACCAAGGTGCACCCACAATGGCTCACGCGGCTGCATTCTGGACCAGCTGAAGTCTCCGAACACTCTTCAAGAGCTGCCCCATGTAGAGCGCATTGCAGTAGTCCAGTCTTGAGGTCACAAGAGCATGAGTGACTGTCTCTGTCAGTCTCTGTCAGCCACTGCTCCGCTCACCCTTCAGTGCAGATTCAGACTGCAATGGGGGCATGACACATCTTATAAGCAATATGCCAATATGCAGCTTGACTTGCACTAGTTAAGCTGTGCACATGTGTGTACACATGTTGGCCTGCCACTTATATGAGTTGAGCTGCATATGCACCAGTCTGCTGCTCATCCAGTCCAGTTCCAAATAGGCTATGGCCCAGCAGTGTGCCATGGACAGGGATTGGGAATCATTAATATATGACAACAGGGATATTAAATAGCAATTAAATCCAAGCCTTTACATTTTCTGAGTTAATTTTGGACAAATCTGAATTTTCTTCATTTTGTAATTAATTGTACAATGCTGTGTAAATGAATACCTTGGGAAAAGTTATTGCATCTGAAATAATGCCTTCACCTTTCAAAGAATCTCAAGCTTATCAAGAATGTCTTTTATTGCTTCCAATGTTACATCAGGTGTTTTTGAAACCATTGCCCTGCTTTATCAGGAAATTAAGAGATATTCTGCACTTTAAACTGGCAGGGAATTAACAAAAATATATGGTTAATATATGGCAATATTTTATATTTGTTTATTAATTGAGATTTTTAGAAAAAAATATTACATTTCTATCCTACCCCACTCCCATTGGTCAGAAAAAATATTTAGTGCACAAATATTAAAAACATCACCATCAATAACATCTAAAAACAAAACAAAAAATCAACCATAATGAAAACAGTCTTAAACAAAAGTAGAACAGTTCATGAAAATAGGTATAAAGCTCCAAAGAACCAAGAACCCTACTCATTCTCAACTTATTCCAAACAGAATGTTAAATTAGGGTTAATTGAATGTGAAACTAATCTAACATTCTATAACAAAATATATTGACAAATATACACTGGCCGAGGAATTCTGGGACTTGAAGTCTGCACAGTGAAATCCACTGATGTAGTATTGTAGTTTAGTAAACTATCAGATTGTTTCATTCTAGATGCTAGTTATTCTTTATTTTAATTTCTTCTTACTTCCATTTCTTTACTTGCTTTTCTGAGACAAGGGAGAGAATGAAATGAATCCAAATGAAAACAATTCCACAACTCTGCTGGTTTTCTCTTACCACCCCATGGGGAAAATAGTGAAAACTGAAGGAATTAGGATGCCTTATGGATATAACATCAAGAGTCTGGATGAAGAAGTTCACTAGAAACACTTGGCAACCTTCAAGCTGACAATAGCAAGCACACTGAAGTCAAGAAAAAGGTTAGAAGTTAATATAAAAGAGAAGATTTTAGGTCCAAATTCACTGGAGGAAATATCATCAAGGCAGTTAACCCCTGGACAATTCCAGTCATTAGATACACAGTTCGAATAGTGGACTGGATTCAAGCAGAACTAAAACTCCTGAATAGGAAGACTAGAAAAATAATGACAATGAATCATGTCCCTCATTCTGGGAGCAACATTGACAGATTCTTTTTACGAAGAAAAATGTGTGGATGTAGAATGTTGCAAATACAATAGATGATGAAGAAAAAAGGTAATTGGAAGAATATCTGAAGGACAGTGAAGAAGGTGCACTGAAGCTAGTATACCAGGAAGGCTTAATGAATACTGATCAGACCAAAATGGCCTACAAGTAATAACAAATGAAGAACAGAAAAGACACATGGGAAGATAAAATATTACATCGCCATCAGAGATGGTATTCAGGCAGGTGAACTGGTAGTGGTGGCGACTGCCCACCCATCCAGACGTCATCATGTCCTGTTTTTGACACTCTGTGCATGCACGAAAGGTCATGCACATGCATGAAGATGACGCATGCGCTCACATTTGCGAACCAGTAGCAAAGGTAAGTTCATTTCACCCCTGGATGGAAGTCAACCCTAAGCTGATAAGAATCAAACTTCTGGAAATGAACAGTGAGTTCGCCTGCAATACTGCATTCTAACCACTGCGCCTCCATGACTCCTCAATAATAATAACTGGAATAAATGCTTACATTTTCTATAATCTCTAACACAGCATGGACATCTATAAAAACCTGAGTTTTAGTTGGTGTTTTTATTGTTTTAAATATCCTAGAATAACATAAATTAACACTTACAATAATTACTCTGATTTTTTTTAATTCCTTTATAGATGTAAACATTTCAAATTACATGTCTCATATTAATATTGACATAAACAGATGGTTAAAAATCTACATGAGTGTGTGAGAAAATAAATGCTGTGAAAATGATACTATTTCAAGAATGATATACACACTTAAAGAGATACCTATATTAATTCATTTAAAGTATTTTAAGCATATATACTTCTGAATAAGTTATCCAAAATTTGGCTTTCATAATTAGGGTTTCAGTTTTTGCAATTTTTAATTTTTTTGCCTGGGCATATATTTTGACTTTTTAATCTCTTTATAGCTCCATGAAATTCAACTATCAATTTCAATTGCCATTATAGAAATATGTTTAAAGTTATTTTGAAAGAAGGCTGTAAGATTCTGAGTGAGGAAGAACAAAGTTGTTATTTAACACTGGTAGATGAACAGTTCTGGGTTTTGGGATCCAGATCTGGTGATCTTTGATGGAATAATCCTTCTGCAGACTGATTTAGTGGGTAATCTGGGGTCTACCTGTACTGATTATTGTGGGCAATCTTGGCTTTTGAAAGGATTTGCTTTGTACCAGATACATCTATTTCTGGACTGGGAAGTTGTACTCACTGTCTGTCATGCCTTAACCCATTTCTGAACATGCTGCGTATATATCGAGCTGTCCTTGAAAAACACTTGGAACTTTTAATTGCTTTAGAATCCAACGGTTTCCACCATTTTGGGCATTTCAAAGTTCAGCCATGTGGCCCACTGCTGCATAAGCTGCATCAGTTTTCAATATACTTCTGGATAGAATTCAAGATGTTGCTGATCATCTTGTCCTGTGTTGGAGAGCACCATATTATTTGTGGGAATGCCTATTACAACCATTACACCAGACTGGACAGATTATTACACATGTCCTAGAAAGTGTCAAATTTTTCAAGTTTTAATGTCCAAATATTAGGGGTTCTCAAAAGTTGTGACATGCCTTGCCTTGGTTATTTTAATGTAATTTAGATGTAATGACATAAATATCATAACTTTTAAACATTTTGTTTGTTTCATCTCAGGTTCCTCTTGCAGGACTCAGCATTTGTGCCCTCTCAGTGGTGGTATTCATCTAATGCAAAAGCATCCTTCGGCAATTCAGAGCACTGCAACCCACTTGGCCTTTCAGAAAGTCATTAAAATTTGGCTTTCCCCCAGGTATTAAGGAGGATATTAAAAATCTTATATATCTGATTTGTTATGTGGTGCTACAGATTATTTTTCTTTGTGTTAAATTATTTTAAATTTGGTTGGCTAACAATAATGTTTTGTATTGTTTATTTGTAAACTGTTAGCTACCCAGAATTATATATATTTAAGATAAAGTCTGTATACATTTTCTAAATAAATAAATATTGCTTTATAAAATCCCCTATATCTTGACAGATCTCGGTTTCTTTTTAGTGGAAATATTATTGTATTTTTAGCGTATTTAAAATAGACTAGATCTATTTAAAATGTATTGATATCTGTTTAAAATTTATTGGGACAGAAATATAATTTCATCCTTATTCTCATGATAAATTTATATTCTAGGACAATTTTGACTTGCTGATTTTTTTTACATTTATGGGGGGCATTAATACATAGGATCAGCTAATTGCTAATAAAGTTTTCAACTAAGAAGATTTGAAGTTTCCATGAAGTTTGAAATAAAGATTTGGACTATCCCATACAATGTTAAAAAAAAATGTGTCTCTATGTAATCAATCTACTTTAAAAATAAAATAAAAAAGACAGCTATTGATATAATTTCAAACTAAAGTTCCTTGATAATGGAATGTAGGAATTGAAAGGAACCTTAGATATCATCTAGAGCAGTTGTGTTGTACAGTGGAACAATCTACAGCATGACATCCTCAGTAAATGACTTTCCAGGTGTTTAATGGAGAACACACCCTGTCTTTCCTTACTGGGATCTTTTCCCCCCCTATTATCTGACCAAATCTGCATCCTTGTAATTTAAGATGAACCCTGTCTTGTGGAATAACATTCATTCACATCCTCCACTCATTGCTTCAAGAGAAAAAAAATCAGTGGGGATTATGTTGGGGTGATGGGAGAGATAGAAGTCCTAGGAAAAAAGAGAACAGAGTGACTGAATAATCAGACTTGGTTTGAGGCACACCCATCAAGACAAACACTTTTTACTCCATAATATAAAATGAACTAAAACTTAATCTTTTATGATTAGTAAAATGGTGTACTGATATTTTACAACATTAAAAATAATGTTAGTCAAGTATGTCCATGAGAAAATATTTTTACTGTGCCACTATCTTTATTAAGCTCATTCATTCACTCACTCATTCATTCAGTGCATGTCAGCTACAAAAGTTTTTGGATGTTATCATAAAAGAGAACCTGACCTGGGTCGCTCATATTGCAGCACTGGTCAAAAGGGCCCAGCAGAGATTATACCACTTGAGACTTTTCAGGAAACAACTGAATGAAAAACTGCTGGTGACCTTCTACAGCTGCACAATAGAAAGCATTTTAACTTACTGCACCTGTGTATGGTTTGCCAATTGTACAGTGGCAGATAGGACAGCACTCTAGAGCAGTGTTTTTCAACCACTGTGCCGCGGCACACTAGTGTGCCATGACATAGTGTAAGGTGTGCCATGGGAAAAACACCCGCTGGGTGTTTTTGCCTCGGGACATCTCTGTGTCCCGAAAGTTGCTTTCGGGACACAGGGATGCCTCTATTAAGTCCCTGCGGCCCCGCGTTTACTTTAAAAACGCGGGGACCACCGGGAGGTAGCGCACGCAGGGACGTCACTGACGTCCCATGCGTGCGCCCATAGCAACAATCGCGGAGGACTGGAGCAGCGAGGAGAACGCGCACTGTCAACTTGGTAAGTGTTACCAGCGGTGCGTCTCCTTCGGTGTTCCGAGCACTGAAGTGGGGCAGTACACAGGGAATTACAACCTAATGTTGGGGAACTACAACCTAATGTGGGGGTAACTATACTGCCAACCTAATGTGGGGGAAAATAAGATATATGCAAGATAAGATATATGCAGTGTGCATAGGAATTTGTTCATAGTTTTTTTTAAACTATAGTCCGGCCCTCCAACGGTCTGAGGGACCGTGAACTGGCCCCCTATTTAAAGAGGAGACAAGTGCAGTAAGTACTGAGTGACAGTGAGACAGGAGCAGATACTGCAGTGATGGAGAAGTTTTTGAAAAGGAAAGAACTGGACTCTGAACAAAATTCGCAGCCAGATGTCCCAAGTAAACTTAAACGCCATCTCCAAACGAAACACCCTTCGCTTCAAAATAAGAATGCGGACTATTTTGTTTGCCTGCATGAAAACACGGAAGAACAGGCAACTTTCATGAGAAAAACCACAAAAGTAAATGAAAGAGCTCTTAAAGCTAGCTATCAAGTTGCTGAACTTATAGCCAAGTCAAAAAAGTCGCACACTGTGGCAGAGACATTAATACTTCCCGCCTGCAAAGATATTGTAGAGGAGATGCTAGGACCTGAAGCAGCTAAGGAAATAGCCAAAGTCCCACTCTCAGACAACACAATTTCCAGACGTATTAATGACATGTCTGCAGATATCGAAAGTGTGGTTTTGGAAAAGATCCGTATCAGTGAGAAATTTGCATTGCAACTTGACGAGTCTACTGATATCAGTGGACATGCTCAACTTTTGGCCAATGTGCGTTTTGTGGATGGTGATGCAATTAGAGAAAACTTCTTTTTTTGCAAGGCATTGCCAGAAAAAACAACAGGAGAAGAAATTTTTCGGGTCACATCAGAAGTGTCTGCACCGATGCAGACACCGAAGCCATGGTCGGGCACACCAAAGGCTTTGTAAGCAGAGTGAAGGAAAGAAATCCAGATGTGATTGTTACACATTGTTTTTTACATCGTGAGGCCCTCGTAGCCAAGACTTTATCAGCAAACCTAGTTCCTGTGTTGGATGATGTTGTGCGCATGGTAAACTTTGTAAAGTCACGACCCATGCAAAGTCGCATATTTGCAGCTTTGTGTGAGGAGATGGGAGCGAAGCATAAAACCTTGCTGTTTCATATGGAGGTCCGGTGGTTGTCGCGTGGCAAGGTCTTGGTTCGTGTGTATGAGCTGCGGGAGGAACTTAAAGTGTTTCTGACAAATGAGAGGTCAGATTACGCAAAGCTGCTTGCAAGTGATGAGTGGTGTGCAAGGCTGGCATACCTGGCAGATATTTTTCATCATCTGAATGAACTGAACACATGAATGCAAGGCCGAAATGAAAACCTGCTTACAAGTACAGATAAAATAAATGGATTCCGTTCAGGTGCAACTCTGGCATCAACACGTGGAAAGTGGCAATCTTGAAATGTTCACACTCACCAAGCAATGGCAAGGTGTTCACACTGCTGCACTGTGTGAGATAATAGTTAAACATTTAAAAACTCTCGAGGAGAAGTTGTCATTTTATTTCTCTTCAGTCTCCACTGAATGCCTTGACTGGGTTAGGGACCCTTTTAGCTCAGCATCAATTGGTGGAAAGGACACGACTTTACAGGAGCAGGAGGAACTAACTGAACTGAGACAAAATCGTGGTTTCAAGCTAAGATTTGCTGATCTACCTTTGGACAGTTTTTTGTTGGATACTGCCAAGGAGTTCCCCGTTCTGGCAAACAAAGCTATTTTGACATTGCTCCCATTTTCCACTACATATCTGTGTGAGATGAGCTTTTCAAGCCTGACTGCTATAAAAACTAAAGACAGAGAGAGACTGAGAGCTGTTGATGAAGAGCTACGTGTGTGTCTTTCTTCGATTCCTGCCAGAATATCAGCTTTGTGTTCAGAAAAACAGGCCCAGGTTTCACACTGAGTAAGTAAACAGAAATATGAACAATTATAAAATAATTTCTTTTTGTTTATTTGATTCCTATTCAAGAGAATTACTTTATATATAGTCAATATAGGCACAGAGTTAAATTTTTTAAACATTTTCTAATGGTGGTGTGCCTCGTGATTTTTTTCATGAAAAAAGTGTGCCTTTGCACAAAAAAGGTTGAAAAACACTGCTCTAGAGGGTCAATGTCATTGCCCAGAGGCTCATTGGTTACCCTCTTCTGAAGATCTTTATAGCTCCCTCTGCCTTAAGAAAGTTCAAAACATTCTTAAAGATCCATCTTATCCTGGGCATCCTTTTTTTTTGAACTATTATTATCTGGCAGATGGTACAGGACATTAAAAACAAGGACAAATTGGCTGAAAAACAGCTTCTTTCCCAGAGCAGTAACTATATTGAATTCTACTGTACAGTGCAATATTAATGCAATATCAGGGGTTTTCAATTCAATTGTATATTGAATGTGAAGGATGTATGTTTTGTTTTATTTTTATAATGTATAATTAATTTCTTTGTATGAGGTACAATGACAATAAAGTAAACTAAACTAAATCATGCAATCACTGCAGCTAGGACAAACGAAATGGCACAAAAGATTATGCAAGATGAAGTGATCCAGAGAATTTAAAAACTGGCATACTTTTGACTCTGGTATGTAGGAACTTAGCTCTCTCTCTCTCCTAGAAAAATAAAATATCCTAGAAAATATGGAAAAGGCAGAATATTAAATTTCCATGGACGTGAAAAGGGAAAAACATGTTTTTAAAGACAGAGTAGCTCCCTGCAGCTCCCCCTCCCACTTTGTCAACAAGCCATTAAAGCCTGAGCTAGTGTACTTTATATAATAAAGGAAGGATTAGCCTTCAAGAGAAACTCACTACATGGCATCTGGAAACTCAAATTTGGCCCCATGGGAATCTGACAACCAATCAGAATACATTTCTTACACAGGAACAGGAGGTGGGGCCGTAAGAAGTATAAAGCCAAAGTTCAGGACTCAGGCCATGTGGTCCTGTCCACCATTAAACCATTTTTCTAAGCAGCCTCCATGTCTCCAGTGTCTTTTTCCCCACTTGGAAGCTGAACCCAGAAAGACATTTCTTCCAACATTTGGCACCCAAAGATGGGACTCCAAGCTAACTTAACCAATGGATATGGCCCAGGTAAGCCTCCCATGTCGGCACAGACCCTATTGAGTCTGTGGGTGGATTTTTCCATACCTTAGCCATTTGGAACTAGGTTTTAAAGGGCTTTTGAGTTGAATTCAAAGGCTGCTTGGAAAGAAAGTGAGTACCTCTAAATTTTAATTCTCTAAAATTTAATTTTAAAGCATGGCAAAGCGTGGGAAATGTGGGTATGCCTGCGTGTGTGTGAGTGATGGGATCCTTCTCCCGATCACAGCTGGATCTTGCTTCCTCTGTGTGTTTAACCAAGAGAGCCTGGAAAGTATTAGGGTCAGGCCAGAGCACAGGACCTTCTGTTAGGGAAAAGAGAGAGTATGTGAAAATGGATGGAAAAGTTAATGAAATTTATTGTTGTTGTTGCAAAGGCCCATTGTATGTGGAAAAGAGTGAAGGGATGCTGGTACTCACTGCAAAAGGGCTGACATCCTTCCAGGTCACCTTTTTGGATCTGAAAACCTTAACGGAATTTCCTACAAGGAAAGGAACTGAATACTTTGTTGAGGAAATCAAAGTCCTTCCCGGAATCTTTTCACCCCAAAAAACTTATGGTGAGTCACCCAGATAGACCAAAGTGAGTCCTACATGTAAAGGATCATAGAAAGCATTAGCTCGTGGGTGACAGGAATTTCCCTTAGAGATTTCCTAGAAGCCTGGGACACCAGGCACATTTTTTTTTCTTGTCTGTTTGTCTCTTTCTATGCAACCACTTGGTTTGTTTGTTAAGATTTGTGCCTTTCCTAATTTAACAGATTTGTGCTGGGAATGACTAGGGTATGTAAACCTGAGAGTTCTCATTCCCCCCCCTCTTTTATTTTCTTCTTTTGTATATGTGTGTCTAAGTCTTTGTGCACCCTCGAGGTAATTGTAACTATAAAATGTCTCCAATCCAAAAAGACAAGAATTTTAAATTGTTCAAAAAAAGAAAAGAGTAAACTGGCAGAAATTGTGTTTGCTCCATTTGTTGGTCCCAGAAAAGTGAGTGAAAGGGGTGGGGGGAGCCTTTACTTTGTGTTTATTTGGCCATCAAAACAGAGTAAAGAAAACTATTCTTTCTTCCCTCCCTCCCTCCCTGTACCTTAAAAAAAATAAAGGGTTATGAGGAATGTTTTAAGCTCATTTACAAGAAAAGTTTCACCCTTGCATTTACTGTATGTTTAAATTATTTCATCTGCTCATCTCCTTCCTGGAGCATGTGAATCCAGCTCCCCTTTTTTCATCTATGATATACCCAGATTGTTACCATCTTATCTGTTTAGCAATTGGAATACTGATTTATTTTTTTCAAACTCTGCCTGCAAGCTATCTAACCCTCACCCCCACCCCTTTACCTCTAATCCCCCAACCATGCCTTTTCTGTGGGAGAGGGGACCCTGTTTTTATGCCTTTCAACCCTGCACAGATGAGCAGAGCACATGGATCCAGATGCCTCCAGAGGAGACCTTCCATCCATTTGGGCCAGGAATTGGGTTTGGATCCAGTCCTCCACTGAAAGTCATCACAGCAATCAAAGTGGAGCAGACTTTCCCAAGCCTGACTGACCACCAAACCAGCAAACCAAGCCTAATGCCATCCAGCAGACATGAAAGAAATGACCCTGAGATGGACAAGTAAAGACTGAAAGACTCTTTTCAATCCCAGAAGACAGCTGTAAAGACTATGGGGGAGGGTAGAAAGTGATTATAAGGTTTTCTTTCTTTGCTCCTTCACAGAAATTCATTGTAAGGTTTTCTTTCTTGTCTCATTTACATTGTAATCAGTTTAATGTACTTATGTAAAAATTGTATTTGAGAATGGCTAGCACAGCACATTCTGAACACCTGATATTTCTATCTGGTGGAAGGGAGATTTGTCCCAAATGTCTATATTTTCAGATTGTAGAAGCAATACTTCTACACATACACAAACACACACACACACACACACACACACACAGAGAGAGAGAGAGAGACCCCATTCAGAATTAGACTGAAACTATCTCCACCCAAAACTTCTCCAAGGTTGATTTTTGCTGTGGCATTAAAGTCCAAGCAGTGATATCTCTCTGCTAATTCCATGGGGGAGGGGAAGTTCCCGTCAGGCAATTTCCCCCTTGAAGAGTTAGCAGAAAGGATCTCAAGTGGGCAGCATCATCTGATGCTGTCCGCTTGCCCAGTAAAGCAGGATATGTTGCACTGGTGGTCTCATAAGTAGGAATCCCAGGGCCCATTGTGTCTAATTTTAAAAATATTAAATAGCCAGGATTGCACACTGCCTAAACTCAATTTGGCCTCACTAAAATAAGAGCTAGGGCAGGTTCAAGAACCATCCTTTGGAAATGTGCAGCCTGTAGTTCTTTAAAAGGCAAAAGCATGGCTGTGAAGAATTTTGGGACTTCTGTATGCTTGTAACCTGCCTGGTAGCTCACAGAAAGTGATATCAAATGTCTGAAAATAATTGGTATGGAAAATTGGATATTGTAAATTTCTTTCCAAAACTTTTGCCCTGGATGCTAGACCTTCATGGTTGAAGGCTCTCCTTTTGGGAGCCACTTATGCTTCCAGCCTTTTGCCTCTCTCAATGCCTTTCTATCAGAAAAAAAAATCTCCCTGATCTGACCAATTTTAATCTTTTGCGAAGAATGTGTGTCACCCACTCGCATGTTTAAAAAAAAGAGTAGGAATTGTAGGAAGTTAGCTCCCTCCATCTCCTAGAAAAATGAAATATCCTAGGAAATATTGAAAAGGCAGAATATTATATTTCCCTGTATGTGAAAAGGGAGAAGCATGTTTTTAAAGACAGAGTAGCTCCCTGCAGCTCCCTGCCCCCACCTTTGTCAACAAGCCACTGAAGCCTGAGCTAGTGTACTTTACATAATAAAGGAAGGATTAGCCTTCCAGAGAAACTCACCACATGGCATCTGGAAACTCAAATTTGGCCCCATGGGAGTCTGACAACCAATCAGAATACATTTCTTACACAGGAACAGGAAACAGAGGTGAGGCCGACTTTCAGCCCTTCCTCCCGCTCTCTTCTTCTTCACCCAACATTGAAGCATGTGATCACCTTTTCTGTACAGGACTCAGGCCATGTGGTCCTGTCCACCATTAAACCATCTTTCCAAACAACCTCCATGTCTCCAGTGTCTTTTCCCCCGCTTGGAACTGAACCCATAAGGACATTTCTTACAACGGGTAATATAGAAAAATGCAACCCAAGACATGAAATTTGGAAAGTAGGGTCTCCACAACTCCTCACTAGCATATCTTGAAATGTAGCAAAACTTTCATGATACCTATATTGTCTTCTGCAAACCATCTCTAAAATTGGGTCTCAACTTAATTTTGTTATTAGATTAGCAATCTGGACTGTTTTGAGATTTTTACACCAATATCTCTTCTTTTCCCAGAGGGCTAGGAATTACAGTTGGGTGGCTTCACTTTTGGCAAAGACATATCTTAATTAGTGTTTAATTTGGCTGTGATGGTACAGGCAAAACTAATAAAGAAGGCTTACTCATACATTATTTCAATGTATTGGTATTTATCTCAATGTTTCTAGAAATATTGTTAATTTTAGATCTATAGCTTTAGGGCACCATAAAAATATGAATCATGCTATACTTTCCTTCTCAAGTCAGGGTCTTATATATTCTTTTGAAATATTTGTCTTTAAGTGCAGTTTATGAAACTATAGGCTTTGTATGTCAAAAGTACAATGGATTTTAAGTATGAAAAGTCATAGTAATGCCAGATGACTCCAGTAAATAAAAAGGAAATAAAATCACAACAACCAAACTCTGACATGCTAAACAACAAATTCAATTTATGATTTGTCCTGAGAGTTGGAACTTCTTTTTATTATCATTCTATATTTACCTTAGAGCAAAGAGATATACTTGCATTAGTTAATTAAATGACTGCAAAGAAGTGGAGAGAGCTATTAGTTCTTTTAATCATTTCTCATGGGAAAATGCTCACTATTCAACCAGAAACTTATCAAGGAGTGGCTTGCTCCTGATTATTAAGGATATTTTAAAACAATTTAATAGGGGAGAAGAAGAAAGAAAAAAAAAACTCTGCTTATGGATTCACCAAACTTATCCCTCCATTACATAGGTGGTAGTAGGCATTATTTCTCATAAAAAGAAAAGGTCTTTCCCAAATACATGTTCTCAAAAATAAGATTCTGGTAGAAATGTTTGTAGACTGGAAAAGTGTACTCGGGCGTAGTATACTTTTAAAAACATTTCAAGGATTATTATGGTTACATTCAGTCATGTAATTTAGGTTGTAGAAAGATGAGATAAATTGGGGAAATATAATGGGTATTTCCATAAAAATCTGTATCAGTACAATGAATGTTAAAAAGACATGTAATTGAGAAAAGTACTTTATTATCTTTAGTAAATATAAGCAGATATGAATTTTTGTTTGTAAATGTGTAAAAAGGGGGATATTTGAAATAATGCCTCAAGAACGTGAACATTTAATGAGAATGAGTTTATACTAGGACCATATCTGACTGACTGTTTATGGAGGCTAAAGTCAGCAGGATGGGCAGGGCCATATCACATATATCTTTTTTAGCATTATATGTTATTTTATGGCTTATAATTTACATTTGTATCTGTTTACTCCAAAATGACAGGAAAAATGCCAATAATTTTCAAAGCAGTAGTCTAAGGTTTTCCTCTTGCCTTATATGAATGAATGAATACATCCCTACCATGATGCTTTTTAAAATTAAAATGTGAGTTCTATACATTGTAGCATGGGCTTTACTACTTTCCAATTTAAGTTTTCTTATGATCTTTCCCCCCAAAAAATATAATCCATAAAACCCAAGGTTGCTTTGTTTTCTTGAAATACTTCTGATAGACCTCTTCAGCACACCAGCCCTGGATCAAGAATAATTGATTGGAATGAAAAGGCAGTGGAAAAAAAAACAAGCCCAAAGCTGAAATTGTCTTCTTGAACTTTATTGGGCAAGAAACTCACTTCAGGGAAATGTGAGGCATGCATTCTACACCCCCCCCTTTTTTAGATTCAAACGTTCTTTTCCTTAAAGAAGCCATTAGCACAGGATGGAAATGAAAACTTTATACTCAACCCTATAACTTTTAAATTCCTTCTTCACACAAACCTCCTCCTCCTCCTGCCCTTCCCCTCCCCTTGCCTTTCCTGATCTCAGAATGAAAACTCAGTGTAGAAAACAGGGTGAGATCTATAGAAAAAGGCTCCTGTATCTTTTTCCCAACAAGCTGTTATTCAATCTTAGACAACTGCTTTTTAATTCAACATTGGTGCTAAGAGATGCTTGGAAATGTTCACTATGCAATCAGCATTTCATAAAGTGGTAATATCCATGACCTCTGAGGTTTAACTTAAATGCCAAGGCAAGTCATTATGAGAGAATTCCTTCTATCACTATCAAATATGAAACCTGCCCTTCTAAAATTTACTGAAAATCATTCCAATTTCTGTGCTTTTAAATTGGTGGAAAATTTTGAAAGACCCTTTGTGCCAATAAAGGGGTAGTAATTGAAAAAAGTTTTTTCTCTTCTCTATTCTTGCCTCTCGCCCAACTAAAAGGAAAGTTCTGTCAATGTCTAATTCATTTACTCCTGCTTGATGTATTGCTAAAATTTTCAAGGTCAAATTTATGTAGCTTTTTTTTCTTTGAGCTACATCATCTGTGAATTCAGTAACTTTTAGTTTTAACACTTCTCTCATTAGCCCTTCAAGAGTACTCAGATTTAGTTTTTATACTCAATAAGATCTTGGTTTTTTTTCTCTCTGCTAATACCATGATTTTAATTATGGCTCTCTCCTAGAACTGCGGTATGCTATTTACTTCACAAGATATAAAACTAAAAAATAAATGTTAAAAACTAAAATTTAGATATGTTGAATAAAGTAATAAAAGCTCTTAATTTATAACAAGTAATATGACTAGATGGGGAACAGCATACAAGGACATAAGCTATCAACAATAGAATTCACTATCACACAAAGTAAGTAAATGAGTTTTTCAAAAATTAATTCTTGATTCATTAAATAGGATTTAGGATTCAGTGTAGGCTGCCTCAATTAGACCCAAGCAGATATGCAAAGTGAATGGGTTAAATAAGTAATTAATGATGTTAATATATCAATCAGATTTCTAATGTAGGTATCTAAATTGAGTCAGGAGAAGATCTAAGAATTAATTTTAAACATGCTCTAAGGTTTTGATTCATTTTAAATAAGAAATAAGAGAACAATTAAGAGTCAGAAGACACAGTTTTAACATTGTATGCAATTAGAGTTGGGTTTAAAAATATTAAAGCAGCATTACAAAGCCACATATTAAAAGGTTAGGAAAAGGTACATAATTCATTTGGTTTAGAGATATGAAGAGTTAGTATGGCTCCATGACTTTATATGTACATAATGCCTGACTACTTTCCCCTTTTTTTTCTTTTTGTTGAAAAAGCATTGTTTTCAAGAATGGACTGGACAACCATTTGATCAGGATGGTATAAGGTTTCCTGCATTGAGTTGGGCCAGAAGACTTCCTAGGTCCCTTCAAGTTCTATGAACATAGACTCATAAGGCTTAAAGGGACCTGGGAAGAAACATATTTAAAACTAAACACACATATTCTTTAGCTCTGATTTTATTTTCTGACAATACCTATGCTCTGGGTAAGTAATTGCTTAAAATAATTGGTTTAAAGTAAAAAAAAAAATTAAAGATTAAATAAATAATTTAAAAACAGCATTGTCCTAGTTTTGTAAAATTGTCCATAATATTTAGATGTATCCCATTTCTGCCATCTGTAGCTGTTACCAAACTTGTTCACACAAGAAATATGCTTTTATCAACTAATGATAGTGAAGAAAGAGAGACACCTGGGCATGTCAATGCACTTTGCAAGTTAGATTTTTCATTGTTGTACAAAAGTGCTGATGTGGATTTCACCTCCATTTAACATACAGGAATGGGAAATCAATACGACAAGGAAAAAAGATTTTAAAGTCTCTAAGTCTCCTTGTTAACAATTGAATGAAAAAGTCTAAAAACTTAATGATGTGTGACATGATGGTGTCCTTTTAGAATATAGCACAGCACTGGCCTTTCTATTATTATTCTATTTCCTTCATTCAGTGGACAGTTTCATATGTTGCTTCAGGTCACCAGATTGTTTCAAATGTAATATAGCATTGAATAATATATAATTATATTAAATATTGTCATGTATAATTTTAATTTTTTTAAAAAAACCTAATTAATATATATGAAAGTATAATTTATGAACAGGGGAGCACAACTAAAGTAATTAATAGATAATTTATTTAGATTTCAAAATATTATTGAAAATAAGGTAAATTATCACATTGTTACTTCCTAAAGGCTTAGTCTCTCTGGTTTCAGTATCTTCAAATACAGTATTTAAAAAATGACAGAAACAAGGGGAAACACTTAGAGGTTTCACTGAATTTTAAAAATTATATAATACATAAATCAGTATCTGTTGACCTTCTTTAGTTAGCCGAGTATGATGCAGAAATGGAGCAAGTAAAAAGTTGTCTTGAATAATCTATCTCAAAAGTAAATATGGCACAGAATTTATTTCAAATTAGAAACTATTTGTCAGCCTCTGCTTCGCTACCGCTTTTCGGCTGCCATTGAAATGGGGGGGGCATGGTATTTGGGTGGGGAATCATAATGTAGTGGAGGAGTATTGTTAGGAGTTATTCTGCCCATCTCTCTGCGCATGTGGAAGAAGGAGTTTCCCGCCAAGGCCAACTGTCCGGCATTCCAACCTGATGATGCTTTTTGAAGACATCTCCCACCTGAAGGATGGCTGAATTATTATTGGACTATGAACTGGGGTGCCAAGGGGAGGGGATTGAATTATACATGATATCTATTGCTTTCACGTTTTTTTACTCAGACTCAGCTTTGCTTTGCTTCTCATCATTTGTAATTAATAAAAGTACACTTAATTCTAAAGCATGGAGTTGAGTGGTTTCTTTCTTGATTATAAATGAAGGAGCACCTGACACTATTCCTAGATTAAAATTCAATATAATGTGAGTTTCCACTCTACATAAAATTTATATTTTTATTTATTATTTAATTTAGATTTTCTAAATTAGTGTAACTTTTAGTAGCATGGACAGAATTTATTGCAATTCACAGGTTCCTGATATGTTTTGCTTAGAGCTTAATAGCATTTTTAAGCTTTTAAAACAATGGAGTACATTCTGTTATTCACAATTGACTAATGATACTAAAAAATTCTCTATGACATTTGTAAATACATTATTTACTCATCTGCATTCTGGTCTTTTATCCTTTCTTTTGTCCTTTTCTTTCCCTGCTTATATATTTCTTCTAAAATGTCTAATAAAAATATGTTAAACTGCAAAAACAAAAAAAGTTCAATTTTATGCTATGGTTTATCAGTTAGAAGTGATGAGTCATTCCCCACCTTCAAAACTCACATTCATACTGTAGAAAGACTGAGGAACTTCAACCGGTGATTGGTGGCCAGAATGTAGAGTGATATTCATCTGTTTTTGCAGTCAGTAATGGCAAACAAGACATTGAGATTACCCAACAGAGAGCTTCTGTTCTAATTCAGGCAGACATTCTAGTGAAATGAATTTTCCATATTTCTTTTATTCCTTTATTTTTGTTTGTTTTATTTGTATTCTGTCTTTATTATATTTACAAGTAACTCAAGGCAACAAACATATCCAACATACCTTGATTCGGACCACATTGCTTGTATGATTGTGTTTGTCATTGCCACAGGGGATGAGGGTTTCTGGGGGTTTTATGTTGTTGGTTTTTAATACTGTATATTGCCAGGTGTCACATAAACAAACAAACAAATAAATAAATGTATCAACATTTTAAAGGCCTAAATAGAGTTACAAACAACAACAGTCAACAAATTCCCAAATCATGACCAATCATTCCATTCTAGTTTGCACATAAATTTGTTCTTTGGAAAGTTTGCTTGGATATATTCATGAAATTTACTTTGGGATGAGGATCTTGCTCAAACTTTTTGTTGAAGGCTGGTAAATCTGGAAAGATATCAATGTTCCAGATGCCAAAAATGGTTATTTTAAATAACAAAGAAGTAAATCCAGCAGAAAGAACATCAGTTTAGCATAGTTTTCATGTTCTTTCTATGGCAAATGATATTTATTATAATGTTCTGAAAAAAATAAAAGAAAGATCCATCATTCAATTTCCAGTTTATCACAGCTGTTGATAAATTTAAATCAACTTGGTGAATTCAATTTCTAGGGAAATGTAGAAGAAATTTAAAAAATGTTTATTAAAATAAACTATATTTGAAATGTAACTGCCTACAGTTTCTGATTTAGATGCAAGGCCTATGTTTCTTAGCTGCTAGTTGTGCTATATCCATGAGAGAAAGGCATAAACATGTACATGTAACATGGCAGCTAGAACATTGCTATATACAGTATATATGCTTAGATGAAAATAATGTATGCATTCAGGTTTTGTTGGTTTTAAAGGAAGCAAAAATGGAGATCTGGTAGAACAGCTTGAATTTATTATTTTCTCCTGTAAAACATACTTGGACTTGCAGAAGATACTTCCATGACCAGTTTCCAAAAATGATTTTTCATTTAATAAAAATATATTTATTAGTTAATTATTTTGTTGGCTTATCTTAAATGGAAACATATATAATTTCATCCAACATTATAATGCAGTGTCATAGTATGCTTTGCATTAATAGTTGGATTCAAGGAATGAAGAATGTTGCCAATAGGTGCTGCTTTTCTGATAGGCAGATGCAGAAATAATTCGAACTAATCCCCACTTTACCTTGTTTTCAGTAATCCCTTTGACATTCTACTTCTCTTCCATCCTACTGATGTGGCTAATTACTTAACTACCCATAATTAACCAGATGAAAAGGTGAGAAGTCATAGACTGCGAGCCTAAGGCATACAGCTGGGCAAAAGAGACAGTATTGCAATGAGAAATAAGGATATGTTGGGCACTAAAGCTCTTCCTTCTGGTAACAATAAACTCTGACTAACATAAATGCAATGTATGGACTGCCTAAATCCTCTACTGATATTTTATTAATTTAAAACATTTTTTTCTTTCTTTCTTAAAAGAGACTTGTGGATTGCTGTCTCTACTGTTAGATAGTAAGAAATATTTGTTGCACACAAGTAAATCAATTATTAATCACTTAAACTAGCCTTTTCCCCTTGGTTGACGGGTAAGATTATATATTGTAGCAACTATAAAATAAAATGGATTGTAAGCATATGGAATAATGAGGGTTATTTTAACTGTTTGTCTGAAATCCTGCATGAATGGAAAGGTACAGAAGCAGTAGAGCTGCCAGATTAATAGGGACATTGGCAAGATATCACCAAACCCAATCCCAAATACATTTATAGAAGTTCTTGATTTTATTGATAGCCACGAAGAGCTTTTAAAGACACCTTTGTTAACTAAGGATGCCCCGTGTTCTTTAAACACAGAAGATAAAGGAAATGTAATGGCTAATAAAAATGAAGAAAATGAATGGTAGGTAGATAAAGGAAGAAAAAAGCTATGTTTTGTGGGAGAGAACAAAATGCACTGAATTATAATTTCAAAATGTGTGTATGTGTGTGTCTCTTTAACACTATTTTACCATTCTTGAAAAAGTAGATAGATGTTGAGAAGATATCAGTGCATTATAACTGTTGGATTTTCCTTTTCATAAGGCAATTCAACAAACTGGGCACATGAAGGTTGTGACTTCTAATGATAATGACTGGAATTACAGGCAGTGGTCTGATAAATTAATCTGCCCTCAAGTCTATTTCTCAGTTGACAACAAAAGAAGCATCTGCTTGCAACCACCACCAAATTCACAAGGAATCATGAGTGCTATGTAACAAATTTCATGAATATTTTTTATACAATAGGATAGCTTTATCTGTTTTAAAGTCCATCAAAATGATTTATGCAGACTTGCAGGTGGATTATGAGTTTAAAACAAGTTCTAACCACCTAAACAGATGTCTCTTACCTCTTTTTTTAAAATTTTATGAGTTCCATTTCTCCACCCTGGCACCAAGTATAATATCTAAAAGAAATTCATTAAATCATCCCCCCACTTTTTTTTGCCTGGAGTGAGGAGAACAACTTCAGTGTGTTTCTTGTTGGCTGTCATTTATTCTATAATTACATCTAATCTACTCTTGGACCCTACCTTTCCAGGAGAGCAGCAATCTTGTGAGTGACATTTCCAAAGGGGACCTCAAACTGATAATTTACTAGAGTAATATATCATCAGAGCAAGGTGCTTTAATGATACTTCCATCAAAATATGGCACTGTTCAATGAGTGGCTATATAATTGAGTAGCAAAAGATATGCCAAAGAAGCTGGATGCTCTGGAATATTACAGGCCTGCCTCCAGGTACAACTGGTTGATGTGATCCTGCTTTTCTCAGTTTATATATTTTTTAGTTTCTGTGCCTAGGTCTTCACACTTGATCATCAAACTCTGTATCCTTGACAACTAAACTTTTCAAAGATTACAGGGGGAAAAAGTTTCCTTCAGCCCTGGAGCTGTTTAATGCTTTAAAATGTCAAGGAAAAGATCCTTTGGTCCCAAGAGTGGGGAAGATAAGGAGGTAAGGGACTGAAAACAGAATATTTAAAAACATGTTTACAAAATAATTCAGTACATTAGGCACCTAAAGCAGAACATCTGATATTAATATGTGAAAAAAAATTCCTATTGCTTTCATTTCAATAACAGCCTGGTTCAAGTACAATATTAGAGGAAGCCTTGTTTCACTGCAGCTTTAGTAAATGACCCTCAGAGCTAAATATTCTCCCCTAAATTTCTGTAGTCAAATAAATCCATCTCTCATATTATTCTGGAGCACCTCTTCTACCAGGCCAATCATAACATCCTTATTTCCTGTAATGGAATGCAACTCTTGACTGAAAAAGAGAATAGTGAACCAATAGCCTTAACAAATGGCATTGTACGCTCCCCAGCCTTGGCTGCAGAATGCCTGAACTGAACAGATGTCAAGAATCACCTTCAAGCTTGATGCAATCTGGTTGCTCTGTTCTCTGTGCCCCACTGTTTAGCTAAGCTTCCATTATGATGTGCAGGAAGCGATAGTATTGGGACTTTTTTTAATCTTTAACCTAATACGAAAAAATTCATCATTTTTTGTAGAAGCAAATATTCCTAATGACCCAGAAGTTTTGTATACAGTAACTAGAGTGTATTGAGGTAGATTTTGCCACAAGGATGACTACCTATATTACAATGTATAGTTGTATCTATTGCATTCTGGTAGCCTAATAGATGGGGTGAAAGTAGCAAAGAAACTTTATTATGTCTAACACATCTTATAGACATTCAGCTGCAAAATGATGCCAGGATGGTGCTGCTAAATATATGCCTTCTTGACAATTGTATATCAAGATTTTTAAAGGCTAATGGGGGTGAGTGAGGATTGACTGATTGATCCAGGAATTGGATAATTGTCTTCTTCAGATTATTGTTCTTAGGTAAGAGTCCAAGGAGGTTCTATTCTGTTTCTCCTCCCCCTCTCAGCTTCTAAAGGCTAAAATAAAAGACTTCAGTGGTCCTTCTACTCCAGGGGTGATTGGAGATAATGACACTGACATTTTGTCCCATTGCCATTTGTGCTGTTGATTATAGAAAGGCATTATTTGATCTCCATTAATTTGAAGCATTAGAAATGAACATAAAGTAATGTGAAATGAAGTATCATCAATATGCTGTTGATATGCAAACTTGTTTCTTTGTTAAATCTCAGTCACATATGTACAAACAAAGCTGAAGTGAATGCCAAGAAGCAGAAATAGGCTGAAATGAAGTCTCTTAAGGCAAGTTTTTATCAACAATATAAAACCCCCAGAATTTTTGGAAGTTGATGTTTCTTATTATTGATTGGAACATAGTTTCATTATAAGGAAGGTACATATCCTGAATATACTTATAGGTTTGTTAGCCTTGCAAAATTGTCCAGACAAGAAGTATAAAGTTCTAAATGTAAGGTTATATTAACAGAACATTCCAAGCTTGAAAATACATCTCTTCCCTATCACGTTTACAATCCAAGAAGTTAGAGAGAGTCGCTTCTGTGGCATTTGCCATGCCTACATTCTTTTATGAGATCTGCTGCCTTTGTCTGATTGTTGTCTAATCTATCTGTTTCCCAAGAACATTTGCACATACTATCACACCATTGTCATTGGAGGCTTAAGTAGTCTAGTCCCAGTTCAGATCTAGATTTGGTAAGTGAAGTTATTTAGTGGACACAGCAGAAATCTTTTGTTATCACGGTCTGAGCTTGGTCTGAAAGTTAAAACATAAATAGTTCAAAAAAACCATAAGAGATAAAAACTATAAAAGCATTAAAACTATTAAAACAAAATGATTTTAAAAACATACAATAGAGTCAATGGAAGACAGTTGATTTAGGAGAAGCATGATCATTTTATGCAACTATCTGATCCCTCAGCCATGTTTTCAGGCCTTTCCAGAAGGCCATCAAGATTGGGGCCATAGAGTAGACACAGTGGCAGAAATGGCTCTGCTCCTGGGTCCTGTCAGGTGATATTCTCTATTGGATGGAAGCTGAAAAATACCCTTCTCTGCTGGACCAGATGGCATGGGTAGGTGTAACTGGAGAAAGGCAGTAATTCAAATAATCTGGTGCCATGCCATGTAGGGCTTTATAGGTCATTGAAAACTGATTGTTGAATGGAGTAAGAACAGAAATGATGGAAACAAAAAATGTACAAGAGTAAATGGAATACTTAGCAAATCATTCAATTACAAGCAGGGCGTATGAAAAGAATACATAATGTTCTTTTGATTGTTTATTGAATTCATGGAAAATGAATAAGGAATGCTTGTAATGATGCTGGAGGGGTGTGGGTTGGAGATGAAAATGTACTATGTATGCAGATAGTGCTGTGGTTTCAGTTGTGCACCTGAATGGTTTGTAGTGAAAGTATATGATGAGATAAGTAACACAAAAATGAAAATTAGTGTTTCAAAGATGAAGGTAGTTACACTTGACATCGAAAAATGGAATGATCAGTTGCATGTTATATATAAATAGTGAAAAAATGGAGTGAATAGATAAATTTGCGCTCAAAAATATTAACTAAATATGGTAAATGAAGACATTTTTAGATGTGCAAATCCTGGTAGGAAGTGTAGTCTGTTATAAATGAATACTAAAACTAGTATATGGTCTTTTGTAAATAATGAATATCAAAAGAATAAAATTTTTTGGTGTTTCTGTTTATTCTCTTTATGAAGGTAAGAAGTAGATTAGTAAGGATAAATATAAAAATAAATTGAATGCAATTGGAATGATTTACCTAAGACATAAGAGAGGTCAAGAATGGTTCTGAATTAATATGGATTGGATACATAAGTCAGTCATCAATATGAAAGAAGTAGACTGAGATTTGGTCTCCTAGAAAGAATGAGTGAGGATCAGGTTATAGATATATGTATGAAGAATGAATGGATTAAGAAGAATTAAAAGATTGAAAACATAGTAGTAGAGGATATGCTCAGGAAGACATTGATGAATAATTTAAAGAATAAAAGGCACATTCAATGAATGTGATAGTAGAAGCACACCTACTAAGAACAGAGAAATATGTAGAGTTGTATTGAATAGTGTTGATAGAGATTATTTTTCACTATATTTTCATTTCTTTTTCTTAGCTCATGCTTTTAATTTCTTATTCCTGGTCTGTGCTACATTATTTATCCTGAAAAAGAATAGCACAGTGGATAAGCATGTTTATACATAAGTCATTCTGCACCTGAATCTTAAATCTTTAAAGTTCTTAACCTTCACATAGATGTACCTGTTGCTTACCATGTCATCTTACTTGAGAGTCATAGGTAATCTCCAAACACATGCTCCAAACACACACTCCTGCCTAAGGAACCAGATAATGAAGTCTATAATATTTTGAGCTTTCATTCTTTCTACACAGTGACAGTAATCTTCCTGAACTTCAGGATAATGCTAAGAAATGATCAGGCCTATCTTAATGCTGGTGCTACAGAACTTCCAATTCAGATCTTTGTTTGCTCCCTCTCTAATATTAATGATATACCAGATTCATAACAATGCAGCAATGACAATATTCTAAGGCAAGGAAAGGCTTTCCAGAGTAATTGTACATTAGTATCTTTATCATTAGATTCTTGTAATGTCCTCTGTATTGGGCTGCCTTTTAGAGTAGCTCAGAAAGTAACTAGCATAGACAACTATGACTGGCTACTCTGTGGAATCATTGTGCCCCTAAAATTGCTAACCTGAAATCTTCACTGACTGTCAATTAAATTATTGAAAGCTTTGAAGCTTTGGCTAGTTTTCAAGATGTTGTAGTTGGCTTAGAAACAGCCAGGAGCTAAGATTTTATCAGAAACCACCTGTTTCTTCATAGGCCTACCTGCTATTTATATGATGGTGATGTTGTATGATCATAAGGCTGCTGATCTTGCAGGGAATCCTTGGTAGTGGTGCCTGTCTAGAGTGAATAAACTTTGAGGAGAAATGAGGTTAAATTTTCCTAAGCCTTCTTTTCAACTAACCATGGGTTTTTAATCAGTTGTCATAAATGTTGCTCTTTATTTAATTGCTGCCTTTAGCATTTTCTTTTATCATTTTAATGGCTTCAAAAATTATATTTATGAAACTTGCTTGTAAGAAAGCAGGTAGGATAAATTAAAAGAATGTGCTTCTTTTGCTCTGATTTATGTGTAAGATTTGGGAGCCCTCTTTTACTATAGTCACTTCCCTGAAGAGGCTTTTTAGTTGAAGTCCTTTTTTTGTGTCTGCCGAAAAATTAAAAATTAGAGAGAGATTTTGAGTCTGCTGATGATAGTTGCTGTTAATGTAGTATATACAAATGGAAGAGAACTGTTTTAATGTTTTGTTATATTACACATTCCAAGAAATGGAGCAGTTTAATCGTCATTTAGAAGCAAATATTTCATTTAGCATCCTGAGTCATGTTTTCTGAAGATAAATCACATTGTTATTATGACTCAACCTTCTGTATTAGTCCTATATGAGAATTGAATTTAAGTGGGGCCTATCTGACTATTCTGTTTTGAGAACTAACAGACCGTAATTGAGTCAGTATTTCAGTCATGTTTACCAAAAGCAATATCATACATTTATGAGTGTGTTTTTCTTGGTCAATGAATTGACGTTTTGGATTACATGAATTAATGTTAAAAAAAGGTCTCAGATTGTTCTTGATGTCTACATCTTTTTTTTTTACACTGTGTCTCTTTTTGAAAAAGCAACTGGCCAAACCAGACTTGCTATGTGGTTATGAAATCACTTAATATTTCAGCAAAATGCCTGTCTTGACAGTACCCATGAATTAACTATTTCATGCCAGAGGCAGAAGCAATTAACAGGCTGTTTTAATTATGCCATTGTGTGGCTAAATTATTTCACACCTTTGTCAATGCAAATTTTAACAGTTTGCTTTGGAATTTCTTACCTGGTGATTTTCTTGTCACACCCTAAGCTCTTCCTTAGTGTGAAAAATATGCTTGGCCCTAATCAGATAATAATATATCATTAGGTATGAGATTTTAGGCAAATAAAATGGATCTTTGAGGAAATGATATCTGTATTTCTTTGAATTAAAAATACAAGTTGTGTGAGACATCTCAGTTTTTCCCTCACACCTTAGTACTCTTACAATCTCCAGCTTATTTATTAGAATTTATCCCTTCTTTATTACTTTATAAGTAACTGAAGGTGGCAAACATAAACAATACTTCTTATTCCTATTTTTTTATTGTTTTTCCTCAACAATAGCTCTATGAGGAGGAATTGGCTGAAAGATTGTGACTGGCCCAAAGTCACCTAGTTTTTCACACCTAATGCAGGACTAGAATTTATGGCTTCCTAGTTTAGGCAAATACTTTAACCACTACACTCAATTGGCTTTTATTCCATAAACACTATCAAAACAGCTCTGTCCTTACTATTTTTTCACCAGGCTGGATCAAAATTGCTTTCAGTTTCAGAAAGCTCTTTCCTCTCTTAATTCTATTAATGCCATATCCCCATTTTCATTCATTTCTATGGTTGTTATTTCCATCTCCATTGCACAAACATATTTTGGAATATACCTGGTATAATATATTTTCCTGCTGTTTGTTGTTTTAATGATTGTTGCTTTCTTAATAATAGCCATCTGTCTATCTCTTTTATTTGTTCAAACATGAAAAAGCAAAAACAAGAGGGAAAAGTCTCCTCTTTTTACTTCTTTTTCTTTGTCTAAATTCTTAAATCATTAATCCCATTTGATCCCTTCAACAATCTATGAACTTTAAAGACAATCCCTTGATTCTTCATTTAAAAAAATCAATCATTTCATTTACAGAATACAAACAGTCCTTTTTCCCATGAAGCTCTATACTATATATTTACTTACTTGTTTGTTTATTTAAAAATGCTTCAAAATAAGCAAAATCCAAATTCAGCCAAACTTTTTATCCATTTTGAATTTTTGTGTTTTTTTAATTCTTAGAAAGGGTGTGTTTTTTTTGTTTTTTTTTGCTGAAGGTTATTTTAAATCATTTTACTTATTTCTTTCCATTTTTCAGCCCCTGTTGTAGGATCACTCACAAGATGGTCTAATTATTCTGCTACTCCAAAGATTTATGTGGCTTTTAAACAATTAGAATACATTTTAGGAACAAAAGTTAGGTAAGACCATTACAGGCTCCACTTAGGCTGCAACCATGGTCTTTCTTTTTCAGCTTCTGGGGCTCAAGAGTTGCTTGCAGAGCTCTGCAAACTTTTTCATGAGAAACTGCCTTCCAAAACACATATGGGCAACCTTTTTAGGTTTTCCTTATCTGGAGAAGTACCACTGAACAAGGCTTCCTGCCCACTCATGGTTCTGCACCTCAGCATCATTCCTGCTCTTTGGAGATACACCAGTTTGCCACCCACCCCAATCTCCATTGATTCCAGTTCTTAGACAGAATAAGAATAAGATTTATATTCCCAAAGGCAGAATAATTGTGATTAATGAATAAACAAACTATTAGCTCACACTACTGACTGAATTGGGAATCTTACAGTTTGTTTATTCAGGACGCTGTCATCTCCTAAAGATCATTGGGAGCTGAAGAAGCCTTACAGATACCAGTGAATTAACTAGAATTTAAAAGCAAGAGATTCTTGGAAGAATTATATAGCCTTATTTCATTATTGTTAGGAATAGACACTAATCTTAGAGTTTAAATAATCTAGAGATCCATCAGCTGTTCTTTTTCAATCAATCTTTATATTTTACCTGTCTTGCTCTTCCTGAGCTTAAATGTTGTATGTCATAAAGTTCATATAATTCATAGCATTACAGAACTATATCAAGATACTTCTTTTTATTTAGCTATTGGTTTAATATGAGGAAAGCCAAGGTCATGTCCTTCCTCAATCATGGAAGCTGCTGGGTTACTTGGGATGATCTCCCTCCTGAACCTTTATCAAACTGCTGGTGGGGGGAGGGAAGGGGAGAGGAGTATAAACTATTTATTTCCAAGGATAGAAATAAATTGTGAATGTAATTAGAGCCCTCTTACCAAAACATCTATTTAGCCTTCTGCTTTACCAGTGGATATGCAGATGTCTTGGGAAAGTCCACAAACACTCTTTGGAAAATATTAATTGACTTCATTTTGGGGATCTGTGGGTAAATTCTATTTCCCTCCAGTTCTTGCTGAATTATAACCATGAGCAACCATTCCCATTGGTCACATCAACTAGAGTTACTGTGTTTTATAGTTCAACAATATGTTATATACCATATAGCCCCCTTCCTGTTGAGCCTTTTGGTCATTGGTGTACCTTGTAATTAATCCATAATCTACTATAATTGTGGTATAATCTCAGCAAGTCAAGTGAGAGCACTAATGGATCTCTTTTAAAGAAAAAGGTGTAGAATATTGAGTGAGACAAGATATAAATTACAAAAAAGATTAATGTGATTATTCAGCTTTTGGATATGATCCAAAAGTTTTCAAATTAATATATCTAATAACTGTGCATTTATATTAGCACAAGCATAAACCTGTCTTACATAAATTATATTAAACCATGAAAGGAGACAGTAATTTTGATAAGGAGGCATCTATGTAGATTTGGGATAGTTCATAATTCATGTATTCCACATTCAATTACTATCATACACAAGCTCAGCTTGTCTCTGTACTTAGCCTCTCATATTGGCTAAGTACTCTTAAAGTCTATTAAAAAGCATTATCATGTGAACCTCTATTAGACAGATGAATAAAACATCTAAACTTGATAATCTAGATTTAATACATTTCACCTATTTTAATGTCATGAGATTAATAAAACCATTTTATGCTATCTGGAGATTTCAATTGTACCAATTACAAGAAACTTTTCTCATAGCCAAAGAATTCTTCAGGTTTATGAAATGTTTACTGTTAATGATCATGAGATTGGGTTTTTTTAAACTGTTGGACTGCAATAAGGTCTTCGTCATCAGTGATTAAATCACTGATGAAAGGGCTGACCTGACATGTATTACTAAAATCTAGCTCTGTGCAGAAGGGGGATAGCTTTTTCAGAATATGCCTAGTGATGGAAAAACTCTTTCCTGAGAGCTGACTTGTAAAATGCCTGGTGAACTGAATAGGAAGTTCTGGTTTCCAAAACAGTTCTGTCATGGAAAACCCTCTGAGATTTTTTGGGGATGGGGGTAGGGGTGGGGAGTAAGATCTAAAGCATTTGTGGATTTAATTGTAAAATATTGTTTGAAGTTCAAAGTTGGTTTTGACAGAACATCTTTTGTTTAAGATTGTACAATGAATGTAAGAAAGACTACTATATAATTTTGGCAAATAACACTTTGCTTATGGGTTGAATAATTTTACTGAAGTAAATCTGTATAAGCCAATTCCCTTTGGGTAAATCTAGTGCTTATCTGTTTAAAATTAGTATTTAGCTTTTGTTTGGATTAGAACAAATGAAAAAAAGAAAAGAAAAAAAGAAATAAGCCTAATAATGTTTTGGGTGTAGCCTCAGCCAGCACTCTGGAAAGGTGAGGACAGTTGTCATTTGGATAAAAGTTGGTTTTAAGGATCAGTCAGGACTGTTGCTGTTGTACTAGCCTCATTGCTGCATAACAACCTCCCTGACCAAGCTCCTTGATGCTATTTCAGAGCCACCAGTAGAGTTCTTGGACATTTCAATCTAGGAATGGGGTCTAAGTTGGCTTGAGAGTTAATGGCCAACATGACAGCTCTGAGCCTATCTCAGGTCATCCAAAACCTGATATAGAACAGTAGTCACACTCCAGATTTGGTGTTCCTGCCAGAATGATGAGTATATAATCTGAAATTGGGGTGTTGTGATCAGCTCACAACCTCTCTACTGCAAAGATGTTCAACCTATTAGATCAGTCTTCCCCCAGCTATTGATGAAGCTAGACATGTTTGATTTGATTTGATTTGATTTGATTGCACTTATATGCCACCCTATTCCCCAGAGGGACTCAGGAGGCTAACAAATCAAAGGGAGGGAGTACAAACAAGGGGAAAAACAACAAACAAGCAACTACAAAAAGAATTTAAAAACAATCAACAGCCACACAGTTCGAGTGGGGACAGGAACTCGTCAGCCCCAGGCCTGTCGGAACAGCCAGGTTTTAAGGGCTTTGCGGAAGGCCTGAAGGGTGGTGAGGGTCTGAATCTCCATGGGGAGCTCGTTCCAGAGGGCTGGAGCAGCCACAGAGAAGGCTCTCCTCCGGGTGGTAGACAATCGGCATTGGCCAGTAGATGGGATTTGGAGGAGGCCTAATCTGTGGGATCTAATTGGTCTGTTGGAGGTAATTGGCAGCAGGCAGTCTCTCAAGTACCCAGGTCCAATATCATGAAGGGCTTTATAAGTGGCGACTAGCACCTTGAAGCATATCCGGAGACCAATAGGCAGCCAGTGCAGCTCGCGGAGGATAGGTGTAACGTGGGTGTACCGGGGTGCACCCACAATCGCTCGCACGGCTGCATTCTGTTTCAGAGAGAATTGTTGCATAGTCCATCCAAAGCCTTGGCTGATACCTGAAATAAAGCGGTTTGCTAAGGTATTAGATTGGACTGCACCCATGCAATCTCTAACCTTTCTCTATAGTTTATAGAGCAATTGAGGGAGATGAAATAAGATATGATATATCTATAGTGTTTTGGGCGTTAAACTAAGGATGAACATGACAGAATGCAGGTTAGTGCTGCTATTCAGGCCTATCTTTTAATGATAAGGGTAATGAAGCAATATATTTCTCTGCCCTTATTGCATTTGCAAATTGCTGCTCTGCAGCTTTGTTTTGGGTGACCTGAATCTTTGACTAAAGAGGTTCAAGGTAACCTTTTGCAGGATATGTAAATGAATTTGCCATCATTTGATGCAAAAATCTCTTTAATTTGTTCACAGGGCGTGATGTAGGCCCAAAGGGGATACATGTGATAGAATCTTACCCACTATTTGTGATTGGTTTGAATTTGTTGGACCTGAGGAAGTGAATAGGGTCTTTAGGACTGAGTTAAGCTAGCTACTCTTTAAATCCATCGGCCTTGGGGTGTGATGATGTCATGTGGTGGGTTCTAGTGATGGATTAATTCTTTTACTGAAAAGGTTGTTTTTTATCTCTTAAAGTGATCTAGGTTCATCTTCTTCCCAAGGAGCCATCACTGAACCCCAGCATCCTGGACAATTTTCAACCAGTACCTAACCTTATCTTTGGGCAGAAGGTGATTAAGAAGATAGCTGTATAGCAGCTTCAGAAGCCTTGGAAAAAATGGATTATCTGGATCCTTTTAGCTAGGATTCAGATATGGGATGAAAATGATATTGGTCATGCTTTTGGATGATTTGTGACATGGACATAATGAGGGTTGTTTATCATCCTTGCCCTACTTGACCCTTTGGTCTTCCCCTAAGACATTAGTTTTTCACAGCTCAGCTAGTGCAGGCCATTGAGAGTTGCCATGGTCCTGGGAGGACTAGTCTTTCTACTTTCTTCCCACACAAATGAAAAGCACAAAAGCTTATGACCTGGCAAAGAGTCAGATATTCTATTACATTCACTAGCATCCTTATTAAGCCATTTGCAGGCTTGTTACAGCTTTTTATTTTAATATAACTCATTATAGACAACTATAAGCACACAATACCCTACCTACATTTATTCTTGATGTTCCAACCTTTAGAACTGATGAAAAAATAAACTACCGTCTTGTGAGACCTGGCTCTGGAAATAAGGAAAAACCTTTAAAATAAAGTTTATACAGGAGTAGATGATGTGACCCATGCGCTACATACAAGTGTTTTAATTTAGTCTGTCAATTGATTAAGACCCACTTACCTAAGATTCAGTATTCATTAGATTCTTATGAAGAGAATTGAGCTTACTTCCAGTTTATGAATCCAAGATGCCTCAAAACAAACAAACAAAATGTTACTACAGAGTGTATTAACAACAGCTGCTCCAGTTTTCTTTGTTACTACTATAAAATTGCTTGAGCCTTATTTTGTCCTGTTTTACATTTTTGGCCCTTTCCTGATTTAGTTGGCAGCAGGATCAGGGCCATTGCACTTCTGTGAATTATTAATATTCTTGATAATGATAATGAAAATAGATAATAATTATGATAAACATACCATCTCATTAAAGTAAGAGAGATGAAGTCTTTTGAATTTTTCATCTGAAAAATAAAGAACATTACATTAATAAGAGTTAATTATATCATTAAATATTTACAATTACTTCCCCTTAGTAGATTTTATTTTTATTTAATATATTTCATTTCTAAATATGTTTAGCACTTTTATGAGGGCTGTCCATAAAAATCACATCAACTTATGGGGTAAAAGGAGAATTAGTTTAATGTATTCATATGTGAACGTGTGGGCATGTACACACTCACATTTAGAGATACATATGCCACATACAAATTTTATGTTTTAGTTATCTTAAATTGAAACTAATAATCTATTTTATTTTATGAAAATGTATATATCTATATTCTATATTCTCCTGAAATAAATATTATATACCATTGCTAATGCATCACATAAAAATATTTATTTAATAGAATGTATGAATCACTTGGTGTGCATTTGGCTTTAATAATTTATATTTACCACCATGCAATATTTTCATAGGAAATTATGATTAACATTAAGAATTTGACTTTACCTGACAGTAGCCAGGCAAACGGAAATGCCGAGAAAACAATTCAACTCTTGCACTTTATTAAATATCACACAAGGCTACAGGAAAAAGTTGCATGCTTCTAAAGTTATCAACTACACATGACTCCACATTAAGATACAATCTATATCTTTTATATTTGTAGAACTGTTCCTTAATTTTTTAAGATATGTTGAATTGTTTTTCTCAAAAAGCTAGTGTAGCAGGGGGAAGTAGGAAATAAAAGGAGGGATTAGCAGATGACAGCAACATAATCCAAAAGATACCCACTAGGAGGCTACTTTCATGTTCCTGTCAAGGATCTGGAGTGAATGACGGCAGCTTGCCTATTAAGTAGCAGCACTCATGTCTCAAACATTGGCTTGTTTACCTTCAACTCGGTGTCCTAAACATGTGAGCCATCATGCTTCTTGGAATAGTGATTAAGGCATCAGACTATAAACCAGGACCCTGAAAATTATATTTCTGCCTTAGGACAAAGCTATCTGGGTGATCTTCAATCAATCACGCTCTCTCAGACCTAAGAAGAAGATAATTGCCAACCACTTTTTGAATTTTTGCCAAAAAACTGCAGGTACTTTTCCAGGAAGTTGCTGGACCAAAATAAATTAATAAAATGCTAGTATTTAAAGCAGTGGTAGTCAACCTGGTCCCTACCGCCCACTAGTGGGCGTTCCAGCTTTCATGGTGGCCGGTAGGGGTTTGCTGTAACTCTGCTTTATAAATTTTATAAAGTAAAGTTACTTCCCTACTTTATAAGTCGCCATTACTGTGGAACTGGTGGGCAGTTAGAAAATATTACTAGTAACAGAGATACAAAAGTGGGCGGTAGGTATAAAAAAGTTGACTACCCCTGATTTAAAGTCTAACGTGCTCATGACTTATGGATGCTGGCACTTTGCTTGCCAATTCTTTCTCTGCTCCCAGTTATAGTTAAGGAAGTATATCTTTTTGAATTAAAAAAAAGGGATGTTGAGCAATCATGATAGGTCCCTTCACAATATGGACAGCTTGACCCAGAGGAGAGAATAATTGAATTTATTATATCAATCACACTGACAAAAATGTGTCCAAACTGAATACTACTGCTTTTATTTTTGCATGTGGTGTGTCCACACATACACATATCCACACACACAAGGTTTGCTTAATCAAAAACATGACATCATGAATGGAGGAGATAAATGTTTGTTTGTTTGTTTGTTTGTTTGTTTGTTTGTTCGTTCGTTCGTTCGTTCATTCATTCATTCATTCATTCATTCATTCATTCATTCATTCAGTTATAGTTTCAAGTTCCAGCAATTCTGGATGCTCATATAATCATCATAGGTTGTAGCCCATTGAGATCTTGGAAGGGAACGTCATTTTTTCCCTGCTAAACAAGAAAAGCAGTTCTTCGGAAATGCCAATTAATGGCATGTTAATATCCATGTGTCCATTGGGTGACAAACATGACATAGGAAAGACAGATACGTATAAAAGAATTGAAGGACAGTACAAAACTCTACATACTGTTGAAACTCTCACTGTATTCATCTGTTTATCTCTTTGTACCTTAAAGTTAATCCAAACAATGCATTATACCATAACAATTTTTGTATCTAGGACTATTACTTCTGTGAAATTGAAATTCTCATAGGATTCACATCAGCTTCATTTGCAAAATTGTGGCCATTGCAGAATCCCTGTAATCATGTGATTGTTATTTCTGACACTCCTTGCCAGCTTCCTATAAGCAAAGTCAATGGGGAAACTGGCAGGAAGTCAGAAGTCAGTCATCTCTGGAGATTTCAATCATTCAGATCATGGTTGTTCCAAATGTACCTTTCAAAAGGCAACTGGACTTTTGGGGGGGGGGATGGATATTTCTTTGAAAGCATTTCATTTCTCATCCAAAAAGCTTCTTCAGTTCAGTGCAGAAATGAAGAAGCTTTTTGGATGAGGTGAAATATCTTCCAAGAAAAAAATCAAGAAAGTTCAGTTGCCTTTGGATCAGAGGTTCTCACTGCTTTTTTGCCTCCCTGTGATGTTTCTGTTGATCTTTTTATGTAAATAAATATTAGTGAAGTTCATTAGCCACCAAAATTACTTTTTTATGATAAATATTATTCTTACATAATCACAGAACCTTCCAGAGTTGGGTTAAAAAATTATGGTCAACCAAAAATTTAAATTTCAATCTGGTCACTTCAGACTGTGCTACCTTTCTTTCGAAGGGTAACCCAACTTGTCATATGGTTGTCTAGTTAATAAATGAAAGAAATAAATTTATATATGTTGTATCTTTTTGAAAATAAAATAAAGGACATTGTTGATATGAATGAAGCAGATCTGATTTTGGAGTAAAATTGATGGATATACATATGAACTACAGGCAGAGTTGGTTATGATTATGAGAATAAATTACAAGCCAAAGAGGTAAACTGGGTGTGTGTTAGAAAGTATGGTGTTAACTAGATGAAACATACATATGAAATTAAAAATACCAAACTTGGTAAAGTTGCCTACTATGTTCTACTGAATAGTGATAATAAAGGAGCAGAGATTTGTTTTGAAAATATTATGCACAGTTTTTTAAAAAACTGTGACACTTTAGTAAGTGACACTAATAGATGGGAAAACAAGTTGATACAGTACAGAAACTGGACAATTCAATAATCCAAGAACAATTGTTGAAAAAAAATCTTTTAGTTTTGAAAACAATATAAAGTTTAAATTCTTCTTATATACACATATACACATAGTAAAGAAAAGGATTTAATTTTAAAAGCATAATTTATTTGACTATTTCTAATGAAAGATTAAAAACTTAGTTCAAGATATAAAGATGAAAAGAAGTCCTGAATGGGAGACATAATGTTTTTCTGACAGTATCAAGACTGGATCTTGGGAGGAAATAGTTTTAGAAGAAAATAAAAATAAGTTCATTAAATTTTCTTGGGAATGGATTTGGCAAAATTCTGACTGAAAGATTAAAAAGGAATAATCTTAGTGCAACCAATTAGTAAAATTAGTAGTCTATTTTGTAAAATAAATAAATGAAGATGACAGGCAAGTAGGAATAATTTTTGCTCTCCCTAAATTATTTCATATTTATTAATTTAGGGAAGTATGCAATAATCTAAATAGACTTCAGCGATGGAATGTTTTGTGCAAATCTTGAGCTGAATATAATAGCAGTTAAGCATGGATGAAAACAAATGGAATGCTTAATGAATGGTTCAGGAGTTAAGGCAAGAATATGTGATATTCCCATGTTTCTTTAATGTGTTTATGGATAAATGTGTAAAGAATGTGTGATGACATTATAGGTATGCATTTGTTGGGAATGTAACAATCATGTACTTTGGAATGCAGATGATGATGTGTTGTTAATTGAGAACCAAATAACTTTTTGTTATTGTTAGATAGTATCATATGACGAGAAGTATCAAACTGAAAATGAAGCTATTAAAGACCATATGTTTGATACAGTAAACAGAGTGAATGATTGCAAGTTGTATATACATGGTAAAAGTTATAGCAAATTAATGAATTTGTGTACTTGGTAGAATGCTTATTAATAATAAGAAAATGAATAAAGAAATTTTGACACATGCAAATATTGGTAGAAACATAATTAGCAGTGGATTATTTAAAAGAATGTATACTGAAGGAATCAGTTGCCTGTAGAATTTTTTTGCAGTTAACTATATGGAAGTGATAACTGGACAAAAATGACTTAATGATAAGTGGATGTTGATTAAATACAACAATGAGCACCCCGTTTAAGGACATTGGTGTGGTTTGATTGTATAGGGTGAGGATCAAACTGTCAAATAAATATAAGATGAAATAGCAAATGAACTGAGAAGAGGAAGATAAAAGTTCTGACTGGAAGAGTCAATTAGATTCTCAAAAAAGAAAAAAAGGCAAGAAGTGTGGATGTAAATTTGGAGAAGAAATAGGTACATTCTCCATGGACCAACTCCGCATTCTGGGCTGAGTTGCCAAGCCAAACTCTGACACCAAAGTTGCACATAGGAAATCAGTGACTCCAAGGAAGAATATTTACTGAGCCTCAGACTTGTAAGTCTACATCAACTATAGTTCTTTGTCTCTTCCCAACCAAAACAAACTTGTCTCAGAATCAACTAGGTTAGCAGAGGAGAACCCCAGAGAGAAAAACACTGTGAGAAAACCATTAAGGATTTGGATTAGAACCAGGGAGACCCAGTTCAAGTTCCCTTTCAACCCTGAAGTGTAATATGAGGATTAAAGCCAGTAAGTAAAGAGTTTGAGAGCAGAAAACTGTTACCTAAAAATGATGTAGGTGTTTTCAGAAATAATGAACAATAAACCACCTCTTAGTCCATGAGTGTAAAAAAAGGCAGGGCTTAAAACACACATCTAGATTCCTATATTGCTCACTAGCTAACCTTGTTCTTAAAAACTATTGTAAAAAATATTTTATCAAAATTAAGTGATTTATTTCACCGTCAATTTCATTCTGAGAAAGAATTTCATTACCATGCCTAGGGAGAAGCTCTGAAAGTAATTTTGGACCAGATACTCACTATCAGTGGAACTTATCCTACAGGCTTAAGGTTGTAAACATTAAAGGGGTGATTTACATTTGAGCCCTTTGGGGTTCCTAGAAGAAAAGATGAGATAGAATTTGAGAAAAAATAAATAACATGCATAGTAATCAGTACAAGTAAGGCAAAGGCAAAAAAACCCTCTATGTTTCCTCTCTTGGTGATCCAAGTGATGTTGTGGCTGCCATCTTGCAGTGTCTGGAATCTGTGGAGGCCTAGATGGGGGCAACAGGCTTCAACTGAATCTTGGCAAGACCAAATGGCTTTATGTACATGATGCTCTAAAACCTGTGACTTTGCATCTTTGACTCTGGATGGTAAGCACTCCCCCAGACAGATCCAGTTTGCAACTTGTGGGTTCTCTTGGACTCATAAATTCTGCTTGAGGAGCAGGTGACAGTCATGGCTAGTAGAGCCTTTGCATGACTTTGTATTATAACAGTTGCAGCCTTTCTTGGATAAGGGTTCCCTGCATTCAGTTGTTCAGTTCTTAGTAATCTCATAGTTGGATTATTGCAATATGCTCTACATGGAGCTACTCTTGAAGAGTATTTAGAGGCTGCAACTGGTGCAGAGTGCAGTGGAGCAGGCTGTTTTGCAGGCTTCAAGAATGGCTCCTGTAACAACACTGCTCTTGCAGCTGAATTGGCTGCCAATCTGCTTCCAGGTATAATTCAAGGTTTTGGTAATAATCTTTAAAGTCCTTCATGGCATGAGTCCAGGCTGCTTATGGGACTATCTCACTCCACTGGGATTGGCCAATCCCACTTGTACCAGCAGAGGAGGCATGCTCTGGGTCCTGTCAGGCCAATTATTCTGGCTGCCAGGGTCCAGGGGGAAGGTGTTCTATCTCCTGCCCTCTGAAACATCTTGCTCCACAGGTTGGCCCCAAATTCCCATCTTTTTGTAAAACCTAAAGACTTGGCTTTACCAGTTGACTTAGGACCCCAATGGGGGAACAGTGCAGTGGAGGTGATTAATCAAGAAGCAACAGATCCTACCTCCTTCCACCCAACCCACATGCTGTTAGATTTTAAGATTTGGTTTTAATTGATTTATATTTTAATTTACATCTATAGATAACATTTTTAATGGCTGTAAGCTGTCTAGAGTTACCCTGTGTTAAGATGGGCAGCCAATAAAATAAATAAATAATCTAGTAAAAAAAATAAAGATGAAATAGACATTTCAGATCACATAAACTGAAATGAATTGGTTCATTGAATCTGGAGCACAAAGAAATGAGTAGAAAAAAAGCATTACTAGAAAAACTATTACCACTATAACTATTAACCTACCTGTTTAATTATTCCATATGATAGCTAGTAAGTGATAGATTTAATGGAAACAAACTGTACTACCATTAAAAAAAATGAAGTTGAGAAAGAGGAAGACTATGAGTTCCCATGACAGAAAATCCCAAAATGGAGTTACCAACTCAATTCTGAAATGACTAAATACATCAATGCATGAAAGATAAACACAGCTTTCTGTAAATGTGCAATATTTCACAAAAGAAAGACACTGAAGCGGAAACATTATTCTAAAATTACACTTAATATCTGTAGGCATTTACAGGAAATACAACTTGTTTCATTTAGAATTTTCTTTTGACTTGCCTCTTTTTCTTTTGACTTTCTTTTGAGCTATATCTCCTCCCCCCCTTAGTCTCATTGACCTGATTATCATGCAATTTGGCTAAATATGAGTTTGGGTTTATACACAGAAATCTCTGTAAAATCAATAGAGACTAAAAGGAAGTAGAACTTTTATCAAAGCCCCTTGATCTTCCCACCTCATTGAGCAAAGTGAGGCAATTTGTTTTCTTTAATTTCTTACCTTTCAATGATAGGAATGTTAATAAGATAGAATGGAAAGAATGAATTGAAGCAATTTCATGGTGTTTCTTACACATGCCATTTTGACTGCATACCAATATTTATTATTGGCATTTATTGATTTCTTTATGAATCACATGTTTTAATGAGGAGTAAATCTATAGGGCACTTTATTCAAAACAATATTATTAAAATTTCTGTTGACTTGATGACTGGTTAATATTATGCTTAAGGGAATAAGTAACACCAAGTATGACATAATATCAGTATTAAGCTTAAATCAATTTTATGTGGAACAGAGGCATTGCTTTTGCTGATTACAGTGGCTACAAAATGGAGAACTTTAACAAAAATATTTTGGTGCTTCATTATTCCTTGTGAACAAATGATTGTCTAGATAACTAACATAATTAATAGAACATGCAATAGCACTTCTACTTTTATTATTATAATTATGCTGCTGTTTTTAATGAAAGAGTATTTTGTTTGAAGTCACCTTCAGTTGAAGTTGGCATTCAGGATCTGTCAGCAATTCTTTAATTGAGTTGTTTATGATGAGTGACCATACAAATCTTTTAAATAAATAAATAAATAAACATAAAATAAAATATAGTGAATCTGCTGAACAGTAACCATACTGGATGGATTTATCTCTGAAGCCTCCAGACAAATTCACAGAAGAGAGAAAGAAAATACAAGTTCTGCCATCAAATTCAACTCACAATATGGAAAGTGTTGGGTTTCAGGCAGGGGCTGTTGGAGGTCCAGTAAAAGTTGCCTGATATTAAACCTGGGAATGGCTCTCTGCAAAAGTAATACACACAGACAATGTGTTCCTCATTCTGCTTTTGTAACTTTGTTATTTTAAGATGATTTTTTTTAGAGGCATAACCTTTTAAGCTAAATGTGACTTCTGAGTCAACATAGATAGGGCCCTGCACCACAGTACTTTGTGCCTATGAGAAAGTATGATAGCTGCAGATAAGCTAGCTGGCACTCTGAAGTGAGAATTCAACACCAAAGAGCTTGACTCAGAACCTTAAATTAGGGTGTGGTGCAGTTAACATCTGTGTTGTGCTTATTACTCTTGGATACATTTATTTTAGACAGGTGTATCCAGTAGCAAATATGAGGCCGTTTAATAATTTGGTTCATAAGAATATCTCACTTGTAATAAAGAAAAGGTTGAGGCTATTCTTCCAAAACAACAAAGGATGAGTATGATGCAATATCATCATCAAATGAACTCAGATCAGAGAGTTGTAACATGGTGAATTTCAAATCAGCACTTTTCAGCCAATGCAGATGGGTGAGAAATGTTGAGATTCATCTACTAGGGTTAATAATTCCATTTTGATTGTAAAGCAATGCATGAAAATGAAAGGTAATTCTTGAATTTCTTTTAATAGTTTCATTTTCTCCATGACATATTACAAGTTTTTTTAATGGAAAAATGTCTCACATGTTAGACTCAGTTAAAGCAGGCAAAATGTTACACTTAGGTTTCATCCACGCTGCCTAATGCCAGAATGAGCTGGCAATATTTCGAAAAACAGTCAAGGATAACATTGCTCTGTAGTAATCTTCTTCTTATCCCAAAAGCAGTCTCTGGTGTGTCCTTCTGCTGCAATTTTAAAATACAATTTTCTCTCTGTGTCATCCAAAGTGAACCTGTCCATTTTGGCTGGTGTATTTTACTTCATTATAGGCCCATCCTAGAAGTTCATCTTTTACAGAGGCAGGATCAGTCTGACAATTGAATCAATAGTTATCATGGTCTCTAATTTCTCTTAGGGCTACCTTTGCCAGGAATGCTGTAACAGCACAGTGATTATAACACTTAGCCTTTAAATAAAAGGCTAAGAATGTTGGTTTGAAACTGAGTAGATTTTAAAATTATTTCTTTTCTTTCCCTAAGTTATTTTTCTCTGTGCTTTTTCAAAATAAGTTCAACAGTGCATCATTTCATTCATTCATTCACAGTCATTTGAAGAGTTTCAAGGGAAAATGTGATCTGGATTTAAAAGGAGAAAGACTTATTAACATAGAAGCCTATTTTACAGGTATTTCTCCTTACCAAAATATTGATTTAATATCCCATCTGGTCTTCACTCTAGTAAACGTAATCCTTCACTCTAATAAAGTTTCACAACTTAGGTCTGGAATATTAGCATACAGTAATATGCTAGTTTTGAAGTCCATGTCTATGCTTGAATTAATCTATCAAAATAGTTGTCTACAGCCTTGGTAAGGGACACGGTGGCTCAGTGGCTAAGACACTGAGCTTATTGATCAGAAAGGTCAACAGTTTGGCAATTTGAATCCGTAGCACCGCATTATAGAGTAAGCTCCTGTTACTTTCCCAGCTTCTGCCAACCTAACAGTTCAAAAGCATGTAAAAATGCAAGTAGAAAAAATAGGAACCACCTTTGATGGGAAGGTAACAGCTTTCAGTGTGCCTTCGGCATTTAGTCATGTGGACCACATGACCAGAGATGTCTTTGGACAATGCTGACTCTTCGGCTTTGAAAAAGAGATGAGAACTGCCCCCTAGAGTCAGGAATGACTAACACGTATGTGTGAGGGGAACCTTTACCTTACAGTCTTGGCTGCCAAGCTTTTACACACCAGGGGTTTTAGGGATAAGAGTCTTTCTGTGGAATGGAAAGGGCATGGTTTTGTGTGCTGCCTGCACCCCGTGGATGGGCCTTTACTTGTTTGCATGGACCACTTGCTGGCATGCTGCAGACCAGTGCTGGTCCATGGACTGGGGATTGGGGACCCATGATCTACAAGTTGTTATGTTGTCCTTTATATACTGGTTGACCCATTCTTCTTCCTAAGAAATTAGGCTGGCCTGAAAAGAAGGAGTATATTTTTTAAAATTAGTTGATTAATTTACTGATATCTCCATGGAAGCAGCAAAACTTTGTTCAACTTGGACGGTTTGGGTTTCAATTTGACTTTGTGGCTTCTTCTTTTTCTATTTTATTTTATTAATTTTTTATCTTCTTTGAGTCTCCATTTATAATATTACCTGATTACTGAAGGTGAGTTCCTTATTTGTGAATGACTGAAAATAGAAACATTAAAATTATGACTTGCCAGACAGGAGGAAGCTATGCAGATTATCAATACTGGTGTGAGATAACTCTATATTGCAGTGCATTGGATAATTAAATATCCATAGGTATGATCCAAATTTAATACTCTTACTTTAGCTCTTGTTTATCATGCATGTATGCCAAAATGGTATATTACCTTTCTTTAATGTCCCAGCATTCTCTAGGAGGCTGGTTGGTTAAAGATATTTATAATCATGAATCTTTGAAGGACATGAATTGGGGAAAGACTGCTTTACATCTCTGATGAATCTGCCTCAGGTCAACTATTGATCAGTAACTTGTCTTTCTCTATACAACACTGCAGCCATACATCGATAAAACTTCTAGGAGTGAATTCAAGTGTATGGCAACTCTGACAGTGTATTTATTTTTTTAGCATTTTGTTTGGTTTTCTGCGAGCTGAGCATTTTAATGGACAATCAGTTATTTATTCCCATGCATTCTAGCACAAATGGTTATGTGCAAATATATATTGGTTAACATGGAATTATGACACCAAGTTCAGATATATTCATAACTGCTGGAAAAAATATTTCCAATGCAGGTGTTAGGATACATGTCTTATTTCTATCCAGTACTAGCTAAAGAGGAATTGAAAATAATTGAATAATATTGGAAGATAATTGCATTTACACTGATCAGGAGGTTCAAGTAAAATATTAAGAAGTGCACTTTTTCATAATTTTTAATTGGGATTCTAGTAACATCTGTGAAAACTGAAGCATCATTTCAATTTTATCTCCAATCAGTGTTTTTAAAAATAAAAAAAAATCTAAGTAGAAAATCTATCATGTAAAATTTTATTTGACCTAACTAAAAGACATGACAAGAAATACTATCACCCATATATTGGTTAATTAATAGCAAATTCAAATATCTCTCATATTTGCATCTAAAAAATAACCATTATTTATTGTGGTTTTATCCTTCTGTAAGACAGGTTTTAAAAAGACTAATGATTGTGATGAACTAAATAGTTTTCTGATTAATTTGGACAAGAATGCTATTGAGATCTGTGTAGCTATCTCAGATGAAGGGGTAACTAACAGTTCACATAATGGTCTCCAAGAACTGTATTCCATTGAATTATGTATGTATGATTCTTGAGTAAATGTAATATTAGCCTTCATATTTACTTACAAAAATACATACACAGTATGCAGTTCAATCCAGCTGGATGGAATATTTTGTTTTTCCTGGATTCTTGGAGACTGCGTGGACATGTCCATGCAATTTTCTTGGCAATTTTCAGAAGGATTTTCGCATTACCACTTTCCTAGATTGGTAGAAAGTGGCTTGCCCAATGTCAACCAGCTAGCTATACCTCTAAGTAAGGACTAGAATTCATAGTTTCTAGCTGATGACTTAACCACTATACCAAACCATTCTAGGATGAAACATAGGTGTGTGTGTGTGTGTGTGTGTGTGTGTGTGTGTGTGTGTGTGTGTGTGTAAATTTTATATTAATTTGTGATAGCAATAGAACTTAGACTTATATACTGCTTCATAGTGCTTTATAGCCCTCTCTAAGCAGTTTACAGAGTCAGCATATAGTCCCCAACAATCTAGGTCCCGTTTTACTGATCTCAGAAGGCTGGAAGGCTGATTCAACCTTTAGCCAGTGAGACTTGAACTGCCTAACTGCTGGCAATCAGCAGAAGTAGCCTGCAGTACTTCATTCATTTTAACCACTGCGCCACCAAGTAACAGTTTTTATCTTGTTTAAAAGATTCGTGTGTGTGTGTGTGTGTGTGTGTGTGTGTGTTGTATTTGTGCTGATAAATAAATAAAGGGAGACTAGTATAGATCTATTTCAAGCTATTTAGCTCTCATCAGCTAGCCATACCCTTACTGGGATTCGAACCTGTGCTGTATTACATCTTAGGCCAGTGATGGCGAACCTATGACACGGGTGTCAGTGCTGACACGCGTAGCCATTTGGGGTGACACGCACAGGATTTCATGCGATTCATCCTCGGCTCCTGCACGGCCGCCGAGGATGAAGGAATCTGTGCTGGAGGAACGGGGGGGGGGCGGGACGTGTGATCTCCCCCGCCCACACTCACTTACTGTATCACCGCCGCCCCTTTCTGAGCGCAGGGGCTGCTGGTAAGGCGTGCGTGCCGTGCGCACACACGTCATCAGCGCGGCGAGGGAGGACCCGCAGGAGAGGAGCGCGGGAACAGTGCGCGCCTCTCTCCAGTCAGGCCGGAACAGAGAGTCTACTCCTGGGACTGTCGGTTATGACCGCACCACAGCAGGGAACAGCGGAGTGCCAACGGGAACTGTGAGCGCCATTAGCAGCAACTATAAATTGCGCAAAATTATGTTTTTGTCGAAGTGACACACAACGTGAGTTATGCTCGATTTTTTGCCGATTTTTGACACACCACGCCAAAAAGGTTGCCCATCACTGTCTTAGGCAGATGTCTTAGGCAGACGTCTTAGCCATTAAGCCACATTAAACCACACTGTGCTGATGTAATACAGCACAGGTTCAAATCCCAGTAAGGGTATGGCTAGCTGATGAGAGCTAAATAGCTTGAAATAGATCTATACTAGTCTCCCTTTATTTATTTATCAGCACAAATACAACCCAAATATAACAAAAGCAATAGTAAAAATATTGGGTTTCTGTCGTGATGGACTCTTGTGACGAGCCGATTGACAGATAATGGAAGCAGTTAGCTTCCTCCCATAATTGGGGGGTTGTGACACTATATATATATATATATATATATATATATATATATATATATATATATATATATTTATACACACACACACACATACATACATACGTGTGTGTGTGTATGTATGTATGTATGTATGTGTGTGTGTGTGTGTGTGTATGTATGTATGTATGTATGTATGTGTGTGTGTGTATATATATATATATATATATATATATATATATATATATATATATATATTGCAGTGGTGGGTTTCAAATTTTTTTAGAACCTATTCTATAGGTATGGCCTGTTTTGTGGGAGTGTCTCGGTGGTCATGTGACTGAGTGGGAGTGGCTTGGGAGTCATGTGACCGGGTGGGTGTGATTAGGTAGGTAAGGCCCTGTGATTGGGTGGGCATGACCAACTCAATGTCACTCACATGGCGGGGCACCTGGCCTGGCTTCTCCTTGTCCCTCCCCTCCCAGCCAGTCCTCGCCTCATCTTGCATGTTATGGTCGGAGATGAAGCATTTTCAAAGTCATCTTCCCCTTGATATTAGCCAATAAGATGAGATTTTACTGTCAGAAGACCGCCTGCTGTACATTTTGAAATATTGTTTATCACCATTCTCTTGGTAAGACTGAGTGGAGAGATTTATAAAGAATAATAGAGTTGGAAGGGACCTTGGAGGTTTTCTAGTCCAACTCCTGCGGAAGCATGAGATGAGACCCTATACTATTATGGAAAAATTTCTTCTTAAAAACTTCCAGTGATGGTATACCCGCAATTTCTGAAGGCATCCCATTTTTCTAATTTTTCTGTCAAGAAATTTCTGATTCCTAGGTTGGATCTGTTTGATAATTTTCCATACCACAGATCCATCTTATAGTTACTTCCAGTTGAGCCAGGCACCACCTATTCTATACATTTTTTTTCTTGCCTGTGTAAAATCTTACTTTACTCTCCATTAAATTGCATTTTTGGTGAGAAATGATGTTCTACAGTGGTATTCAGTTTACCACAATGATTTGTGCAAACTGTATTAAAGGTTGAAGAATACACCTCTACTTATACTGATAAAGATTATTCTTTTTCAACATTAAATCATACAGTAAACCAAATACTTCCAATCGTACAATTGAAAACACATTAGAAAGGCCTTTAGTGGATGTTTTATCATTCTTTCTCTTCTCCTTTAATTAAATCTTTCTGCTTTATTTTTTTTTTCTTGGGCCTTATTGCAATATTTCAAAATTCTCACAGATCCTTCACAAAGAACCAGTTTAATTTAACTGGAATACAAAACAATCTTTCCGGTCTGGAATTCCCTGACTCACACACACACCCCTCAGCTCCTCAACGCTTCTCAGTGTTATGTACAGAAATATGCTTCCCTTTTATTGCTCATTTTCAAATTAACAGGCCAACCAGTTTGGGGGAGAGAAGCAGCTTCTCCTTCCTCATGCTCAAGCCTGTTAGAGGACAACTGCCCCTTCCCCTCTCCCCTCTTGTTCCACTGCAGCATATGGAAAAATGTACGGCTGGGGAGAGGCACACACACACACCATGTGCCTTTTGGAAAAACACACACACACAGACACATACATCTCCAAGGTCCGCTGGTGGGTGCCTTAAAGAAAATAGACCCAGGAATTGCTCCCTGGATGGGTTTTCTTTTCTTAAGCAATTTAAGAGCATTGCCACTGTCTTGCAGACTTCCTTCCCTGATCTTTAAAATACTTCATGGCATAGAATGAGGCTATATAAGCAGAGGTGGGTGTCACATAATGTAACAACTGGTTCGCCAGAACTGAAAATGTGACCGTGTGTAATTATACTTCAAATTCTGACTTATTTTGCTCCGTACCATGTACTTTAAATCCATTTTGAATCTTTCAGATAACTGCAAATGGTAGAACCATTGACAACTACATCCTTTTGCTATTAATTGTTTTCTTGATTTACTTTTAAATTCCCCTTGGTAGTTTTCTAATAAGGCCATAGTACATCAATCATTTATTTTTGTCTGCCAGTTCTCTATTACGATATGCTTGTTGAGCTGAGATCATAAAGTTATGTTCGGGCACCACCTGGGTGTATATCTATTCCATATTCTCAATGTTGCACTTCTAATAGGATTTTTAAAGTCCACATAAATTTTAATTTTATTTTACCATAAATATCCATTCCACCCAAACCTCTGGTCATGCTCTTTTAACTGTAAAAGCCTTTTTTTTCATTAAGAGAAATAAAAAACTGAAGCAAAATACAATTTTAAAATCTCCTCTTTCTTTTGCATTTTGTCCTTGTTTAGGTATTAATGTTATATTAATATTTCCTCTTTCCATCATGAATTTTTCATCCTATAAAATGATATTCATCATTTATTGTAAAGATTGTAAAAGCTCATCTTCAAAACATTTATAGTAGGAAGCCAGCAACTCATCTGGATTAGGTACTTTTCCTGTTTTAGTCTTTTTGTAGTTTCACAGCTCCCTTATTATAATAGGTCAATTCAAAATTTGTCTCTGAGTGTAAATTTTGATAAATTCTGTTTAGGTAAATATTCACTCACTTTTCCTAAAGAAACTCATTGAAACCCTTTGTATAAAATAGTATAATACTGATGAAACATTGTTTTCAATATTTGTACTAACTGTTATTACAATATTCCTTCTTTCCAACTTTAATAACTTTCTTTTTTTCTTTTTACAATTTCAATGCCTCCCCAGTTTATTGGCAAATTCAACATTTCTATATTTTGTACGTCTTTATTTCCATCTCTCTCATTGTTTCCTCTTAAATTAAACAAAACTTCAGATTTTTAAAATTATTCTTCCTGAACTCACCAAAATTTTAATCTTCACTGCCATTTTGAATATCTCTCTTATGTTGTAAATTAATCAAATGTTTAAGATGTTTAAGCAAGTGAGGCTTTTGTCAGTTTTCAGTTTCACAGTTTGTCTGTGAAGGTTGCACAGCAATCCTTTGTCTCCCAAGCCCCTTGACTTACTAGCAACTGCAATAATTAAATTCCTATGATCTTCTTAGGAGAAGCAGTTCTTCTGGAGCACAAGTAGGTGATCCACTGTCTCTGCTTATAGAGAGATAGCCCTTGATAGCAAAAAAATTTAATAATTGAAAGTGCAATAGCTTTGTTCCCTTATTCAGTAGGCATATTCTAATTATTGTGCAATGATAGAAGTGAGGAAGTATTCCTTTCTCTCAGAAAAGTTTTTTTTCAAGTAGAACATTGTAGGCAAAAATGGCTAATACAAATGTTTAAAACATTGTATGTTGAGTGCTTTTCATTAATAGAACCCCGCCATGAATTATTAAATTTAGTGAAAATGTCTGCCTAATTGGACCTAGATCAATTTAAGTACTTCATTACATCTCAGCTTTATTTCAAGGGAAGTGGTAGTTTGATCATTCCTGAATAAATATAATCCAAATCCTGAAGGTTCCAAGAACTTAGGCTAGGTGCTTGAAAGAATGATGTCTGGACAACAAAAGTTACACCCAGATATTTATTTTACAATAAAATAGGAAGATCTACCAATATGAAGTTGATTAGTAATTTTATGGAAAGAATAATAAATACAGTATGTATATAGTAGGTTCAGAATGTATTTAATAATAAATCACAACACACAATATTAGAATTTTCTAGTGAAGACTGCAAACAATATTGGTTTATAAGATATTAAATATTTTAATAACAAGATAAAATCCTTTACTCCTCCACCCCTCTTTCTTTTAGAATTATTTTGTTGAACATCTATCTGAATATTTTCAAAGTTAGGAACATTGAAAGTGTTTTATGTATAAGAGATAGTCTTGGAATTGGAGACAGAAAAGGTTTACTTTATCACTTACCATATTAGGTAGCTTATCACTCCTCCTTCTCTTCCCTCTTGGAGGGCAATTAGATAATCCAGATGCCAAAAGCAATGCTATGGAGCATATTCCTCTGATACTAACATCTGACTATTTGGCAGTCTATCTAACTGATATCCTGTCAGCTTTACTGTAGTGACCTCATAGATCAGTATATGTATAAAATGCAGATGAGTTATCTTCTCAGCTTAGGAAAAGATCATCCTGACCTTCATCATGTAAAAATATGTTAGATTTGTATTGTTCCAATATTTTGGTTTCCAAGTATTTTCTAAGGTGATGCCATTCTATTCATGTTAATAAAGTTAATACAAATTAAATGTAAGCACATAAATAGGTTCTTCATAAGGTATGGATAAAAAATTCATTTTTATCTATACTTTATTTTATCCAACTTTATATAGCAGTTACTATATGATGTAGTTTCAAAATTAAAAATTATCTGCTTCTTGAAGAATAGCTGAGTTGTAGGTAAAAAGCAATAATGGTTGCAAATATAGTTTTGGGTTTCCCTGGAAGGTGGAACAAACTTAGGGAACATTCTTAGTATCCCAAGACAACAGAAACATGTATTCTCCAAGAATTCAGCTTAGGAAATGGAATTTAATATTGGATTCCTCTTTGTTGCCAACATTGTGAATCACAAGCTAACAACTTCCAATTTGAGGTTTACCTTGGATAGGTTGAATGGAAATCAATATACACTCATAATCCAAAGGTTCTGACTCTGCAGTATACATCTGACTTGTAGACAAGCCCAAAGATGGAATTTAGAGTAGTTAGTTTCACAATCTCCATTGCCAGTGTTCACAATGTAAAGGAACTAGTTAAAAGAAACATAGGAAAGAAGCTGAGTTCCAAGGGTGCCACTCCAACATTTAATAAGGATTCTTCATGGAATATTATTTTCAGTCATAACAGAAATAGGAATAATTAAAATATAGTTGGTCAGTAAGAATTTCCTTTGCAAATTTCATGGGCATTTTACTATTTTTGTACACCTGAATGCATTGCTGACTGGCTAGATTGCTTCCCTTCTTGTGTTCTCCTTAAAACTAAGATATTTTAATTTAAAGCATGATAATTATAAAGTAGGTTTAAAAAGTTGTCCAGTCCTATGTCATACAAATAATGTATAGAACAATAAGAGTCTTATTCCACAAATATCACCCTTCTTTAGTATGCAATTGTGATGATGGACAATGCCACAGAAATAGTATGGGGAAATTTAATATTTAGGGCAATACATTTTTTAAAACATTAAAGTTTTGTGTTTTGATGATATGACTTAGTTCTTAGATAAATAAATAATGTGGATCCAAAAGTTTCTGGTACAAAGAGGTTATTTTGATCTTTGCCAAAGGAGATTGCAGGTGTACTGTTGATCCGGCAAAAGCAGTAAAGGTAGTTAATACTGAGCTTATTCAATGTTGCTTTTCATAATGCAAGTATTATATACATGGAATTCCTGGTTAAAAGCTCAAAACAGAAGTGAAACACCTCCGTTAAAATTATATTTGTGATTGACATTAGAATGGCAATACAAGAAATACAAGAAACATGGATCAGATAGAACAGCAGCTCAAAGTTAATCTAACACAAGGAGAGAGAGTGAAAAAACTTTTATAAAGAAATGAATGTCATAGAGCTTGTCTATCAAGAGTTCTTCATTCACATGCCTTTCTAAAATATTGGATATTCCTAAAGAAACTGAATCTTAGCTATTTATAATGATAAAATTGCCATTGTCCCATTTTGTCTTAATTTCCTTTCTCATATGGATAATTATTTTTATTTATGGTCGCTTTCTATACATATCAAACAAAAAAAATCTAGTATGTATATTACATATAAAAATTACATAGATTTGTGATTCAAAGGGACTTATTCCATGATGACAGTAATAGTTTAATTTATTTTGGACAGATTTTCCAGATTTAAATGATTCTACATATGTTTGTTGCATAAACATATGTTTTCCAGAATATATAAATTTGAATGGTACATTTGAATGGTATATCATAGCTATTCCAGAATAAAATATAGATAAGATACATTGTAATTTTTTAAAGTAGATATGATGTTGATTGTGTAAATGTAATTCATAATCATAGTATTAAAATACAACCCCATTGTTGAATTTATCCCTTTCATCTTCCTTGTTCCCAAGAAATGCTATTTGCATCTGAAATAATGCCTCCTTATAAAACTTCTCCTATTAAGGGTGGCAACATTGTATAGTACAACTATTCAAACACCATGGAGAGACAATTCATGTGTAGGAGATGTATCTAAAAGAAATGTGCTTCTGAAATATGTCTACAAAATAAGATAATTACATTTATATTTTTTATGAAAGTGGCAAAAATAAGGATAAATCTTAGATGAAAATTTGGATGCAGATTAATTCTAAATGTTTTTGATCTATGAAAACCAAACAAGAAGCTCCAGTGTTCATCTACTTAGCAATCCATAAAATGAAAAAGATCTATAGTCATCTACTCTTATCTTAATTAAAGATAACACCATAGTAAAAGAGTCTGTTAAAAGAACATACCCAAAAAAGTTAGGGAAAATTGATCTAGTAATGGTGGTAGAAAAATTATGCAAGACTGTTGTAAGAAGTTTCCCACCTCCACCTCAATGAAAATAGAATTGAAGCTTCTAATGCAGAAGACATTCTTTTTTTTTTTACAAAGAGATAAGTGAGATAGGAACAGAAGTGAAAAATGTGGTTAAATCCTATTTCTTAAATGAGCATGTAGAAAAAGTTTTTTTTGACATTCCTACTTGAATAAAGAGTTCAGAGATGTTAATCATGACTCCTTTTATCTGACAGCTTTATTAAGATCAATGTTTTTGTTGCCAAATTAGAGTGGACCTAAAGCGAACTTCCCAGCAGTTATTAACACATGTCTGTGTTTGCTGGAAGGATTGGGGTACATTCATATGAACTGCATTAGCTGTGAGTTACACAATATCTGCATCATTTTTCACAGCTTTGTCATTAGCTGGTAATGATTTGATTATTTTGCAGATGAATCACGGTATAAATCTCTTTCACAAACACTACCTCCAAGTATTAATCAAAACCATTAAGGCAAAGCAGTCAGTACAAATTAAAAAATTTGCATGTCTAAATTAAAAATTACAGTAATACATCATAAATAAATCTTTTAAATTCTCTATGGCCTCTGTGAACATCCCCTTTTTGTGCACATAATGAGCCCTTGAATGGTAGATACCCCCCCTTTTTAATCACGATATAATTGAATTTTAAAGATAGAATTCAGTCTTTTTGTCTGAAGCAAACTCTAGACCTTATTGAGGGACCTGAACAAGAACAGAAGGTGAAGATTAGAATTCAGGTCCTATTTCGCATCCTCTATGTATCTCCAATTTGCAGCAAAGTAAATATTTGGAAAAGATGATATAGCTTAATCAAATAGCTTTGAAATGTGAGAAAAATTACTAGTTTTTGTTTTAGTCACTATTAAATTTTGGTGAGTCATCTCATCTCACATTCAGATTGGAAGGAGATTAAAGAATGTTCTTTAAAAGAAAGAAGAAAGAAAGAAAGAAAGAAAGAAAGAAAGAAAGAAAGAAAGAAAGCTATACTTGGCATTCAAATTCATACATTGCCTATGCTTTCATTGTTAGCATTTTTTTCTATAATTGAAGCTCAAGTTACATTTCAGAAATTGGGTTTAGAAATATTTCCATCCATCCATCCATCCATCCATCCATCCATCCACCCACCCACCCACCCACCCACCCACCCACCCACCCACCCATCCATCCATCCATCCATCCATCCATCCATCCATCCATGTTTCAGCAGTTCCAAGATGGTTCCTCATCCATTTGCACTATTCAGGTGACAACGTCCCCCAAAGGCACATATAAACCTCCAAGTAGCCTCAACAACTCTCAGAGAGAGTGCCACCAATGACCAAATGCCTGCAGGGAATATACATCCTTACATCTTCCACCATGGTAATCAGCCTCTGACCTGTCTGAATTTCTATATAAAAAAAGGTAATGCAGCAAACCAAGGTTGCAATTTCTCCCTCACCACAGGGGCAGAGTTGCAGCTTTTTAGGTATGTGGCAGGACCTTCAATTCACAGCATTATAGCAGTCAATTGAAAAAGCTGAAGATATGCTGAACAAAAAATAGCTGGCAGCAGTTTGACTTGATTTCATAATAAGGTAGGTCTCGATTAATGGGGTTAATGAATCCCACAAAATGGTTGCATTATACAGATCTGCAATATTTGAAATGATATTTCTATGGAAAATAGAATAATTGGTTCCAACTCAGTAGAAATAGGCAATTAAAATTTTTAAACATAAAATTTTGCATGTTTATTAATGAATCACTCTGTAACAGAAAAAAGGATAAACACATATCCAAAGCATATATTCTATCTCTTATACTCTGGTGCAACTGTTCTTCAAAATTAGTTTCTTCTTTTTTTTTAAACTTTGCTTGAATGGAAACTTCTCCATTTTTCACATAAAACAATTAACATCTAAAATCCCGATTGTTCATGTGCTAGTGTCAATTGTGCATGTGCTAGTCTTGCACTCCCTGAACAGTGGCTTGCCTAAATTGGGATCAGAACTCACTCTATCTGCATTAGTAATAATAATAAAAACTCTTTTGAAAGCATTTTTGATTTGATTCAACTCCACCATTAGATTTTCTTGTGAATGCTAGTCTACTTTAAAAAAACTCTGCACTTTTAATGTGAGACTCAAGACATTTATCTCAGAAGAAATTGATACAAAAGAAGTAGATACAAGTTTAATATTGTTCCTTTGGTCACATTAAAAAGTTAATGAACATGATTACTATTGATGTCTGTTTTGCTGTTATTATTTTGTCTTAGTATGCCTTTATTTTTGATAATAACTTTGCTTGAGAAAATAGAAATATGGATCCTGGGTGAAAACAAATTGCATAATCTTATTTTAAAGGCACTCAAGTTTTCCAATTGAATAACAAAAACACAGGTCTGCAAAAAAAAATTTTTCAAGAGCTGTTTTGGTTATTCCATGTAATCTTTATGTTTTTTGGTGTGCTGAATCCGAAAATGACCACCATTTTGTCATAGGACATCATGTTTCCTGACAATTTATGGAACTATGTTAAATAAGGTAATACCTCAAAATAAATGGAAATAGACTTATAAAATTAAAAGTTTTATTACAATATTTTCATGAAAATTCTTTTTTTGAACTGAAATGAGCTCACCTACACACACTAAACTCAATTCTTCTTCCTTGTCAGGCTCCTCTTGGTGCATTTACACTTGTGAGTAGCATCTGGAATATCTCTCTAAGCATCCAACAGTAATCTGCCATCATGTAATGCTCCATTTTCCCTGGTATCTCCTTTCCATCTCTTTAATGTCTTGGTGGAATCGTTCATCTTGTTCCTCACTCACAGCTCCCAAATTTTCAGGAAAGTAGTCAAGGTGGGACTGGAGGAAATGCACTTTCAAACTCACCAGGCAACATATCGCTTGAAATGCTTTCAGCATTCTTCCGACGATCTTTTTGTAGTGAGGATATTTGTTATTGCAGGCATGGAAACTTGGTGATCAAGTATTTGAAGCATTCTCCATCTCTTGGAAGTGATTTTACGAATTGCTTCATCAATCCCAATTTTATGTGGAGATGTGGTAGAAGAACTTTATGGGAAGGTACCAAAGTTGCTCGGAGGACATTTTTTTCACCGACTGTTAGCATCCTCAGCTGCCAACTCTTCTTGGTCCAGTGATTTTGTCGGTCTTGACTGTCCCATAGACATAGAAAACAAGGGTATTTGGTAAACCCAGCTTGTTGCCCAAGCAGCATGCGCAAGACCTTCAAGTCCCCACACACTTGCCAACCATGGTCTTCATATTTAAGTTTACAAATAACAAATTCCAAGTTCTCATAGATTTCCTTCAAGTATACGGAATGACCTACAGGTATGGAAGCATAAAAACCATTGTGGAGTAAAACTGCTTTGAGACTTATTTTTGAAGAATCTATAAAAAGACACAATTGCTCTGAATCATATTGGATTTTAAATTGACCCATCAGACCTTCTACATCGATGGGATGAATTGCTGAGTGAAGATTGGGTATGAAACGGAATGCTTCCATTTGGAATTAAACCCTTTCACATCGCATGAACAAAATTAACAGTCATCACTATAGCTCTTTTGCTCTCGCCGTACCATAGGAATCCCATAATGGAAATATTTTTTCTTACCCTTGAACCAGTTTGGAGGTCCTCAACACATCGTTTGCACACTTTATGAGGTGCCCAAACTTTATCTTGATCTCCAATTTTTAATCCAAAGTATGCAAAGTATACTTTTTTTCACAAAGTCTGTAATATTCTGATGTTGCTTTAACCCTGTATATTCACCACAGATGAAACAGAAACTGTCTGGCGAATTAATACACTTTCGCGGAGCCATAACATAACGGTTGAAGAATGATGATCTATCATGAATTTGGATGAAAATTCATGTGTGAACAGCCTAGAACCAAGAACCTGATGATGATTCGTGCACAAGTGTGGCATGAAGGAGAGAGCAGCTCTGCATCTGTACACGAGATGTCATAGTGCTGGCCATGCCCCCTGCACTGACTGGAGATGCTGCTATCTGCCCTGTGTCTCCCTCCCACTGGATTCTTCAGGAAAGATTAACCCCTTCTACCATTAGAAGCACAGACTTAAAACTTGCTTAGCTTATGTATATATTGCTGACCATAACATTTACAGTGCTATATTTTTTTTTACATAACTCGGACAAACCCTTTAAGGTGGTTTTTTTTTTTGGCATTTTATATCATAAATGCACTTATGTGAATTAATTAATAGTAATTTGGACTTTAAATTTGGTTAAAAACCCATAATATAAAAATACCAAAAATTAAAAAAAATGATAAATTTGAAGACAATTTTGCATGTTGTGGTAAATCATGACATCTAGGAGTTTTTCAATATTTTATTTGTTTTCAGCACACCAAAATACATGGAAATTAGATGAAAATAATCAAACAGCTTTTTAGTCACAGACCTGTGAAATTAATGCAAAATAGATGTCCTATAATATCCCAAAATAATAGAAGTGACAGAGAATTTGGTTTACCCTACTTTTAAGAGACTCAATCAAATTACCCTCTCAAAGCAATGCAGTATAAGGATCAAACAGTTAAATGGGAGTGCATACTGTTTTAAGTATTGGAGTTCTTTGCTTTAAAAATCTGAATATCATTATTTTTTTAAAAATCTATGTTTTAAGAGAAAACAAAGAAAAAAAAGCAATGCATATTTGCAAAGGCTTTAGTTTTGTTTGTTTAAATGGCATTTTGATAAAGCAGATTTGTAACAAATGAAGACATAAAAATGCAGAGTTTAATAAATAAATTAAACCTATGGGAACAATGAATGTTGCTAAATATGCTACTTGCTATGAATCTGTTACATTTTTTCAGCTAGTAATTGTTTATGCAAGAACCATGGCAACTACTAATCAATTGTCCCATTTCAAGGGAGGGAACTAATTCTATATTTCAGGAAAAAATGGTTTTTCCTTGGAGAATGTGCAAAGCCAGTTTCTATAATACAACTCAAGATTAGAAAAGGAATAGGAATAGCAACCAAGTTTTACAATGTGTACAACAGATCCATATGAATTATTTGCTGGATGTTCAGAATTAAACACCAGTCATACTAATACTGTTTACTGTTACTGTTATTAAATTTATAGGCTGCCCAATCTCGAAGGACTATACTAATAGTAGACAGTCACACATATAAACAGCACAATCAGTGCAAAAAAAGGAGAGGGAGCTTTGAAATGCAAAGTCCAAACCAGTGCTTCCACTGATTTGAAAGAACCTCAGTCAGAAAGGCATTTATATGAGTATTGAAATCATGCAGGTTTCAATAATTTAAAAGATATTTCTTTAAATATTATCTGCTTTCACTGTATTTTTGTACAGTGATGACATGATTACCTGAAGTTATTTCCTGTTTTAGATTTCCTGTAAAAGAACCTGTGAAACAACATATGCATGAATTGCATCCTTGTGTGATACAATGGAAAGTTATCTTTCAGGTAATTCAGTTCCTTTGGATGTTCAGTGGTTTGTGCTCACTGATGTACAAGAATGAGAGAGTCAAAGTGTTACAAAGAAGTGGGGGGGGGGGAGAGATACATCAGTTCTGGCACACAGCCCAGTAACATTCATCAATATGTTTCTTTGGAGCCGGCTCTAGCCTCTTGGGAATTGAACTCCCCTTTCATTCTAATAAGCAAGCAAGTGTTCTCTGATGTAAAAATCTATACTGTCCCATAGGAGAATTAGCTTTGCCTGGAAACTGGGAAATGAGCATGCTAATATGCATTCTGATGTAACTTTTAAAAAGTAGTGCAGGTAATTGTCACATATAACCTAAAAACTGAGAGTTTTCTTTAATAACCCAGCTTTAAGGTAGAGATACAATGATGGTTTATATCCTTTGGTTGGTTCTCATACTGTGTTCTAGCCAAGCCTCTTAAATTTTCAACTTGTCTTTTGTTATGTCAACTACTGCTCCTATATAAGTTTACTAATAATTCAATTATGGCTGTAGTAGTGGATGTCATGTTGTAATCTCAATTTTTAAATAAAAAATATTTAATCCATTCAGGATAGTGAATTTGGGCTTTCCCCACCAACTTTTAACAGCTTTTACAGGCACAAGTTGTTACATCCAACTCTCATTGTGGCTCCTTCTGCTTTCACTTACACCACTGAACTCTAGTAAAATTACCACCAGAAACTGGCAACTTAGTTTCTCAGCATTTTTCTGGTGAGAAATACTTAAAAAACTTCAGTGCTAACCCTAACAATCAAAATGCATGTAAACAAAGATAATTCTAGCTACTTTTACCCACTAGGTACTCTGCCTACCACAACATCCTTCAACAGCACAGATAAGTGTAGACTGCATCTATCAAAAGCTTGGCAGCTCATTCCTGCGTTAGGGTTAATTGAATGAAGATATGAACGTAGCCTCTGTCATCAAATTTCAGCACAATATATCTATATTCCTCAACTAATCCTCTAGTTCTCTTGGTTTACAACTCATTCAATAAGCTTGTTGGCCAATTATCAAGGGGTAATTTGATTCATCATTCTATCTACCAAATTGGGGAAAGCTTTTATATCTTATTGTTAAACACATACCTGCCCAATAGTATATATGCCACTGCATTCTGGACCAGTAAAATCTCTGAGTGCTCTTCAAAATTGGCTATATTTTTGAAGAAATTTGTGAGAAAGGATAAAAAAAAATTGTATTTTTTTTAAACTTTGTAGTTTTAAACTTAAAAAAATTGTTAAAAAGATAAAAAAAAATATGAAGCCAAGTTCTAGAACATTATTTGAAGGGATTAAAAATTAAGACTATTAAAAGTAAAAGGAAGCAATATAAAGAGTTTATTTGATGAAGTTTAAAGTAGATATGCCATTATTTCTGGTAGCCCTTTATGGATTTTTACTATCAGAAATGAGCAGCAAGGCTTTAAGAATTGATTTGAAGATAAGAGATGGGATATGAAAAGAAAAGTTCATTTATTGTCTTTTAAGAAAAGATGATAAGTTACTAAATATGTTTATATTTGTGATAGAAGAGTCACTTAAATGTTTTTTCTTTATTATATTATTATTTTATTTTCTATTTTTCTATTTTTCATTTTTGTACTTAGTATTTTTCATTTACTTTAGACTGTTTTTATCTTTTTAATTGTAATTTTTTATTAAATGCTGGATTTTTAAAGGATTATGTTAGTTTTGCCATTTGCTTCATACACTCTGACTTTATTGTAGGGATGCCATATACATTAAGATTTAGTAGGTCACAAAATTTAAACAAGCAAAAACACCTAAAATAGACATTGACTAAACAATATGAATCAAGTTAGACTTTAAGAAGCTGCTTAGAGTTATCTTCTTCTTTTTTGGTACTGTATTCAATAGTAAGCTGGAGAAATTCATCTAGATTTGCCCCTCCAAAAACTGTATGTAATGTAGGAGTGCTTTAATATATCACATAGATGCTGGACTCAGATATAACCCACTGCCCCCAGGGCTGTGTGCTTTCTTCATTACTCTTCTCTCTCTAAACCAATGACTGTATCTCAAAGAATCTCTCTGTTAAAGTACTGAAGTTTGCAGACAGAGGGGAACTTTAAAAATTGGCCCTGTGGTGCAGCCAGAACAATCTTTATCTGAACTCACTCAACATTGTACAAATGATAATAGATTTAGGAGAAGTCGTCCTATTCTACCACCTCTTACAATACTAGACAACACAGGATCAATAATAGAGACCTTCAAGTTTCTAGGTTCTATCAAATCTCAAGACCTAAAATAGACACCTAACATCAAAAACCATCAAAAAAGCACAACAAAGAATGTTCTTTCTGCGCCAACTCAGAAAGTTTAGACTGCCCAAGAAGATGCTGATACAATTCTACAAGGGAATTATAGTGTCTTTCATTTGTACCTTTGGCACAGCAACCAAACTGGGTAGACACATTCTTCAACGAATAGTTAGGACTGCAGAAAAAAACAATTACAAACTGTCTGCCTTCCATGGAGAATCCGTATATGGCACGAGCCAGAAAGAGGGCTCTGAAATATCTCAGACCCCTCAAAACCTGGACATCTTCAACTTCTTCCTCAAGATGATGTTATAGGGCATTGCACACCAAAATAACTAGTTATGAAAATAGGTTTTTCTCCCATGCTAACATTCTGCTAAACAAGTAATACCCACAACATTGTCTTATGCCCTAGGATATCAAACCATGTAGTAGGGCTGTATTACCATACTTCTCGTGTTTCCTATTACCTATTCCTTAGCATCTTATGTTATGTATCTTATGATTTGTGTTGATTGCTTTATTTAGTAACCTATGGCTATCACTGAATGTTGTATCTTATGATTTATGATCAATGTATTTTATGATTATGACCATGATTTCTCACTTGTTGCTTGTAATATACTGAGAACTTATGCACTGGAGACAAATTCCTGTCCAATCAGACTTAGCCAATAAAAATTCTATTCTATTCTATTCTATTCTATTCTATTCTATTCTATTCTATTCTATTCTATTCTATTCTATTCTATTCTATTCTATTCTATTCTATTCCATTCCATTCCATTCCATTCCATTCCATTCCATTCCATCCCATTCATCCCATCCTATCCTATCCTATCCCATCCCACCCCACCCCACCCCACCCCATCGCATTGCAAGGTGGTATTCAGATGATTCTCTCCAAAAATTGTTGCTGGGTGAAAGAAAAAAAAAACCATTCATCCAACATTTATGCAGGAAAGGACTGGGTGTTCAATTTACTGATTGATTGATGGATTAATTATATCCCCTCAAGTCAATGTTAAATCTTACAACCTCAAAAAGTCTCTCCATAATGATCTAGTTCTTCAGGTCTCTCAACTGTGCACCCTTCACCTGTGTAAGTCAGTCAATCCTCCTATTGGCCATTTTTTCCTTCCTTCTTTCCAGCATTTGAGCTTTCTCCAGAGAGATAGGTATGTGCATTATTTGTCCAAAGTATAATTCATTTGTCCCTCAAGTGAGAACACTTGGTTGATTTGTTTAATGTTTGATTTGTTTTTTTTTAGTAACCTTCCTTTATAATTTTAAATAAAAATAAAAACTAACAAAAATATTTACAATGAAAAGGAAGGAAGGAAGCCTGGAAGACTCCAAAGGTGCAAAGCAGAACCCTCCATGAAGCCCAAATTGCTATCTAACTATCTAGCTATCTAACTAGCTACCTAATACTCTCACATAACGAGTGAAGTTTGGATGGACTGATATGGAGTGATTGTCTGAAAGTCACTCAAACTGGTTTTCATGCCTAAGGCAGGACTAGAACTTGCATTCTCCTGATTTCTAGGCCTAAACCTTTACCACTATATTGATTCCCAACTAACAGAGGCTCTGCAACTATAATAACTTCAACCAGTTGTGATATTCTATTCTATTCTATTCTATTCTATTCTATTCTATTCTTTCTGGGAATGCTTTAAAGGTACATAGAACAACTAGGTGCAGAATTATAGGAGAACTACCATAGCAAGAACCAAAAGAACCAAAAATTAAATCAAAAAGGAGAATCAGGCTAGATATTAAATGGAATTTCCTGACATTAAGAACTGTTAACAAATACGGGCTGGACTAGATGTCCTTTCAGTTCCTACATTCTATGATTCAGTGATTCATTGTTCAGAGCAACCAGCAAAGTCAAACACATGCATTTCCTGTCTATTAATAGTACATTTCCTTTCTGTTAGCACAGGAAATTTCAGAGAGACAAGTACATTGATAACTGTGATAAGCAAACCAATGTAATACTTTGTTTTCTAGTCTCATCTGGGTCTCAACAAAAAACAAAATATTCTAAGTTAAAGATGCTTTTAAAAGATGTGAGGCAAATAATATGATTCTGACTCAAGTCCAATGAATAAGGTTTCAGATTTTCTAGGTTAGATTCCATGCTTAAGTTGCATGGATGTGTTAAGTACAGGCTGCCTAAAATTATGTTGAACAAGTTGCAGAAAAGTTAATATCAAAAAAATTATTTTAATACTGATTTTCTAAATTAATTTGATTACATTCTATGGCTATTAGACTGTTCTCCAGCAGCCAAACATTAATAAATGTGTCTTCTGAAAAGAGAGGTCATGAGAAGTAATAACATCTCTGATTATCCTGTAATATATGGTAGCCTCAGGTAATGATGGCCAATGGAGCTGGGAATTCTGTCACTAAATGATGTGATAAAACATAACTTCTTGTCATTAAAAGAGGGACTGCATAGATCATTAAAGAACCTCTTGTGATGTGATCAACAACTTCCAACTTCCTATTGTCTTTCCCATTGACTTTGCTATTGAAAAATTGACAGGGGATATTGAAATCATGATCATATGACTTGCTATGACATAATCACTAGCAATCACATCACAACAGGGACACTGTGTGATGGTTGGAACCTCTCAGAACCATCATAATTCTCTTTATTCAGACCTATTGTAACTTTGGACAGACATTGAATGAAAGATTGTAACACAAGAATTACCTATAACTACTTCCATTCATAGTTTAATAGATAGGAAGTCCCAAATCATTAGCTGTTTCAAAGTAAAATTAGTGCCCTTTTCTCTTTTCTAAGATTAACATAACCATTCCACAGCACTTCTACAATTTACAAGAATTCTTCCTTATAAAAGGAATTTATGTTAATAATTCACTATTTCACTTGTTATAGAATAATTGCACTAAAGTACCTACCTTAGCTCCATTTCTCTGCATTTATGCTTCATGTGGCCTAATCAATATTTGTTCTCTTCCTTTAATCTCCATTTCAGATTCACCCATAATTCTTTTATGGTCTCTGTCTTAAGAATTGTTGAGAAGAAAAAGAAAAAAGAAGGGGGGCAGCAGAGATATAGAATAAATCCATCAGTAACAGTGACAAAAATGATGAAACAGGATGGAAACCTGGAAAAAAAGGTTAATCAAAACTTTTACTTCTTTCTGTCTATTTTAGCTTCAGGAGTTTATATTGATCCTGCTATCCATTGGATGAGAACACCAATCAGTTGCACCAATCTAGTAGCACCAATATCTGTGGAGTTTATAAGGCATAAGAGTTTCTGATTGAGCACACCTTATTTGATACTAATAAACAGATTATGCTGGAAGCTAACATTGAATTGAGTCTAGAAGAAAATGCTTTTGCATCAAACAATGAAAAAAATTAACATATCCAAGACTTCTTTTGGTTCATTTCTTTATTCACCTCCCTGACCTCCACTCAATGGGGTCACTTGCTAGCTGAAAAAGAAAGGTCTTTGATGTTAGGTGGCTTTCTGTGCTGCAATTGACATTGTAACTGAATCTTCTATTTTTATTCTGATCAAATGTCTAAAATACGTACTGTATTATGTATTAGTACAAATGTGTTAAACTGCTAAACATTTTTCAACAATGATATATAATGTTATAGTTAAGATGGCAGAATGAAATATTCATTTGGCTTCTTTTTATTCCCATTGCAGTAATCTAATTAACCAACACTGTATGCACCTTGGCAAATTCTAAATCACTTAAGATGTCTGCACCTGTGTTATTGAACATTTGAGTAAGCTCAAAAATAGGAACATATGTAGAAACAGGATTCCACATGTTCTATGTATCATATATAACAGTATATATATATATATATCAGTATATATATATATATATATATATATATATATATATATATATATATATACACACACATACACACACACACCACACACATACACACACAACATATATATTCGCTCGATTGATTGATTGATAGATAGTATTGTATTATGTATCACATCACACAATACATAGTTTACTTTTGTATAATAATATAATTATGTATTGTATGATGCGATTCAAGGTAATCTGATTTGTTAGCTAATCATCTTCATAGGATAAAGTAATGAATGTCAGCAAATAAAATCTATTGCACTTCCTAGTTAGACACCATATATAGATGAAAGCTAGTACCTTCTATTTCAATAGCATTGAATTTTAGTCTGTCATATGCAAGTCCCTAAATGGGTTCACTGACAAATGTGTGCTTGACAAAAGTGCGCCGATTTCAAACATGAGTTTGAAATCGCGCTGACGAATTGAGCGCAGAAGTGCGCTGACACAGCGTGCCGACAGATGCGCATGCTAAACCTAACCCTAAACCTAACCCTAAATCTAACCCTAACCCTAAACCTAACCCTTACTCTTATCCTAACCCTTACCTTAACCGTAATCGTGCTTCTGTTGGCGCTCTTTTGTCGACGCGCCTTTGTGGGCACGTTGTCAACGTCGCGGTGTTATCACCGCGGTTTTGTCGGGTGCGCTGTTGTCGGACACACATTTGTTGGGTCACGCCTAAATGTATATAGTGGCTAACATTAAGCCCATACAGAATTTTTTTAGCTCATTTTATTCTTTTCTTATTCTTACTTATAAATAGTTTACTCAAGGACTGCCTTCCTTCCTTTGGGCTGGATTTTGCTTTCTAAATATTCAAACTAGCTTTCATTGTACAGGGTTTGGGTCCATCTGAATCAGAATACAATCCTAATATACTTCTCAGTTTGAAAAGAATATTTCTTTCAAATAATAGCAATAGTTATTGTCCCTAACAATCTGAGTTCTCATTTTACCAATGTCAGAAGGATGGAAGGCTGAGTCAACCTTGAGCTAGTCAAGATCAAACTTTGAACTTTTGACAGTAGGAAGAGTTAGCCTGCAATACTGAATTATAACCAGTGCGCCATCACAGCTCTATAGATCTTTCATAGCTTTCCTTAAAATTGTAAAATTATTCTCAGTTTATATACAAATCTTATAGAAACTATGTTTTCTGCAGATTTTGATTTGATTTCATTCGATTTAACTGCTTGTGTTCGGCTGAATATATTTAGTGTAGAAATCTGGTATAGGTTTCTTTTACATAGCTAGTTTCTATTATAGTGTGTCATAATCATTAAATACAATAATATTAAAGACTTCAGCTTTCTACATGATTGAATTATTTTGACATTATTGCTTAAATTATTTCACTACTTGCTAGACCTTCTCAGCTAAAACTTTTTTTCACATCACAACTTCTGTATGAAATTTTTTCTCATGATCCATGAGAAGTACCTGAAAAATGCCAGAGGATAATTTTTCACCTCTGTCTCCCTATCATCCCAACTTTTCAGCCAGCAAAATTTCTTTCGTTGTGTTTCTTACTAAAACTGATATAATGGCCACAGATTTGATACTACTTCATCTGTTTTGTGGCAAAGTATTATCTTGAGCTAGGGATAGTTTAAATTAAAGATACAAGTTTCAAGGCAAGAATGACATCATGATGTTGTCACAACATTGCAGAACAAGGCAGAAAAAGTTAATGAGCATTTCCTTACAGAGCACTGTTGAAAATCTATTGTACAATTGAAGAAATAGATACTATACATTTATTTTTAAAATGCTTTGTAATGGAGAATTGTTTTGGAATATGTGCTTCATACTTTATTTATGGCATATCCTAATAATAGGGCTGTGCCAAATGTTCACTGATTTCAATTTTCAGACTAAAATTAGAACTTTTTGGGAAGGAGAATAAAATGTTTTCTTCAAAAAGCTTTAACATTTACTCTTCAAGGGACTTGTTCAAAGTTGCTTTATGGCACTATTTCCCTTTGCTATTGTGTTTTTCAAATTACTATGTTGTTTTTCTCTTCACCTTCCTGTCACGATATTGTTATGATAACTTACCCACTCACATACTCACACTCATACACACACCTGTATACTACTGTTGCAATTGAGATCTGACCATCATATAATTCAATAAGAACATGTTTTTGCACATACTATAATAATTGGCTCAATGACTGCTTTCACAATGAAAATTTTCAAAATAAAAATATCAGAACATATCAGAGCTATCTTAAAGTAGTTTATAAAATGATTGTGAAATCACTTCTCATTTAAATATACTAGATAATAACATCTCAAAGGACTCCTGATATTTCTAAGTTCATGCAAGCCAAACAATCCCATTTTAGAAGACTGATCAATTTCAAGAGATACGTGAATGCTACCCAAATTACTCTTTTAATGTAGAAAAATTGCATCAATTGGAGTTTCTCTTCTCATGTCTGATGAATTCATTTTATCCCTGGAATGCAGCTGAGGAGGACAAGGTTGGCTGGAATGTTTCTTGAGTTAAAATCAGAATGATGTAATGTCTCTGACATTTCAATGGTTCTGTCTCTGAACTACTTTTAAGTGCTGAAAGGTCAAGCCCAATCTTTGGGGGGGGGGAATGAAACCTTAAATAAATTGTTTGTATTATCACAATATTATTATTGAAATTACCACCCACTTATCTACATTAATAAGTAATTATTTCATACTTCAGAAATAATTTTCAATATTATGAATCATTTAAATACTATATTTTCTAACAAAATATTCAAGGATATCCATTGGCACACCCACATGTACAAAACACCATTTTCATGCTTACCGATGTTAAAACAATCACCTTTGTTTAGAGTGTTTACATCTGTTGTGAAAATATTCAGTGAAATAATAATTCAGCTGATTTATTTCACATCTTGCTCAACTGCATGCTTGAAAACATAAAAATGGATGTTTTATTGTTCCGATCATTCTTTTTTGTGTGTGTGTGAGGCATTTCCGATGGAATCTTTTTTTTACAAAACAATTCACTCCAAGTGTAGTCTATTATTTACTTAACATCTGTCTTTCTATTATAGACCAGATTAACGATTCCTTTAAAAAATAATATATCAAGACTTTTTTTTTTTTTTTTTAAAGTGCAACTAAAACCACAATTGCTACTTGTGTATCAGAGGGAAAAATGTTTTCTTATTGCAGCTGGTGCACTTTGTCTGCTTATTGTGCAGGAGAATACAGTATTATTCCTATTACAAATGGTTCCCTAGAGGACATGAAAATATTATCTCGCTTTTTGATACTGGAAATCAATCTCTCTCTCCCTCTCCCTCTCCCTTCCCTACCTCTCTCTCTCCCACCCCCAAAAGATACATTAAGCTCTCTAGCACAAGGGGCTTTAATATATATAGTGTTTGTTTTCTCAGTGCCTGATGATGTGCACATGTAATACAGTTTTAATCAAAGCCCAAATACTGTAGACCTTTCAACAGCGTCTTAGGCATCACAGTACAATGCTTATTCCACTGAAAGTGGCCACTGGGGAGGCACAATTAGCTGTTCCCATGGAGAAGTTTGTTATAGTAATAAATAATAAGTAGTGTAGGTAGAGATGGAATCAATTAAAGATATTTTTGACGACCCCTAATGGTTTATGGGAATGCTAAATAATTGACAACAACAAGTTTTTGACTCTAAAGTTCCACTGCTGTTTCGGTGCATGTTTCATTGAAACTAAAGTGCAGTAGAAGGAGGCCAGTGGTGATGAGTGTTACAAAGGGCAGCCTGTTTGTTGTTTTAATGCATCACTGCTATCAAGGTTGTGTTAGGAATCCAAATAACTATTCACCTCTTCTGTTTAAAACACCTCTTTTTTAACTCTTGAAAGGTTCAAGTTAAATCCTACTCACCAGTTTGCCACTGACAGGCTAATTAAAAATAAAAAAACCTTCTGTGATATATCTGACGATGGAGACAATGCAGCAGGCTGCTATGGGAAATGCTGTGGCAAACTATATAGTAGTGGTAGTGAAGTTACAGTGACTAAGCAGTTGAATAAAGTTAGGACCACATCAAAACATGTTGCTATCTGAAATAACAGATAAATTACCATCATCTGCATTCCATTTCAATATTTGATGAAGGCCAGGAACTGGATAATTGCTGGATATTATGCCACAAAGTCCTCATCATACATTAGAAAAAGTTTAGAATAATATTGGGAGAAAAAGTTATTTGTTTGCCTTTGACTGTGAACTAATCTAATTATTTTGAACTATATCATAAATGAAATCTAGCTACCATTTTCACTTCTTTTTTTATTCTATTTTTTTATTCCAAAGAAAGCAGAAATACAAAACACCAAAACAAGCAAAACAGACAAAACAGGGGAAAAAAACACAAAACAATCAAGACATTAAAAAGTGGATCAAAAATAAAAGATAAATACCAACGCATATATATGTTGCCCTCCATTGAATAATAATTAGTACATTACTATAATTGATTCGTATCCCTTGCAAAACAGCTCTCCCAAATTGTTGAACTAGTAATCTATTTGCAAATTATTGACATGTTTTCTATATATTATATTAATGACAAAATAGTTAACAGGAATGATGATGATGATAATGATGGACTAATTCTGGCTACACAAAAACAGGCCTTCAGGACCAGTGCATACAAAGCCAGAATTAGCAACAGACAGTAAGTGCCACATATACAAAGAAACTGAAGAAACAGTGGACCACCTGGTAAGCTGCTGCAAGAAGATCACACAGACTAACTACAAGCAGCAGCATGACAAAGTACCAACAATATTGCATTGGAAGATGTGCAAGAAATATCATAAGCAAAAAAACAAAAAACTGGTGGGACTATAAAATAGAGAGAAAATGAAAAAAAAATGTTCTGGTACTTTAAAATTCCAACAGATAGGCACCTGCCACATAACACCCAGGACTTAACAATTGTTGATAAGAAGGACAAAAAGTCTGGATAGTGGAAAAGGCAGTGCCTGGAAACAGAAGAGTAGAAGAGAAAGAACTGGAGAAGATCACAAAATACAAAGACCTACAAATAGAAATAGAATGACATGGCAAAGGCAAGCAAGGATAGTACCAATAGTAATAGGTGTCTTGGATGCAATCCCAAAACAACTGGAGCACTATTTGAACACTATTGACATTGACAAATTTGCCATCAGACAATTGCAAAAGACAGCTTTACTGGGAACAGCTTCCATCCTGTGACGATATTCGTAACAGCATTAAACATCCACATCTGCCTATCCCAAGTCCTTGGAAAGAGTGGAATAGGTAGACAAAAATGCCAAATCCAGTCTGAACATCTGGCTGACTGGCCAATGATCAATAATAATGACAAGGTTAAACTTCCTGTTAATAAACTGTTATTATAATCCACTGATAGAAAGTTTTCCACAGCTTATTATCTATTCCAAATCACCCCCAAAGTTAAAAGTAATTTGTCCTGGATAAAATATCCATGTTTGTTTCTTAATGCCATCTCTTATCAATTTTTGCCTGATTAAATATAATAGATTCAGTCTCCACAGTGGTTCTATTTTCCCAACAAATTCCAAAGTGGTTTCCAGTTAGGTGTAATAAATCCATCCTCCAATGTCCCTCAGTGTTCGTAGGAAAAAAGAGTTTGTCATTTCTCATTCAGTCAGATTTTTAGAATTGTAAAGATACGCAACTTCAAAGAGATCAACTCAGTTCTCCAGCTGTGGGAATATCTCTTTGGTCTGCAACTTTCACATCAGAGTCATCTTGTGAATTTTTATTCGAAACTAAATGCCTTTGCATATTTTCCATGGCTACTATGATCTAATCAAACTTTTTTTTTTAAAAAAAAACTATCAACATAAAGCTGCATACTATCCAACAATCTTTTCTAAGATTTCAGCTACCATCACTTGCCTGTAATCTGATAAATTGTTACTCTGTGTAAGTTGATCAGGGAACAAAAAACATTGAAATAGATGAAAACAAGATCTATATTATCTGGGTATTTCCAGGTTAAAATTTCCAGGTTAAAAGAAAAATTCAAAAGAGATAAACTCCAAATATTTTGCAAATTCAAAAAGTACAAAAAAATACAATATTAATGTAAGTCAAATGAAAGCACTTCAGCATCCAGACAGTGCTGTGCTTCCTTATGGAGAGAAAAAAGGTTATTCAGAACAACATAAGTCAAAAGGAAAGGGAAAAAACAATTAGACTCCAGCAAAGGGTTGAAATAATAGCAATAGGACTTAAATTTATATACCACTTCATAGTGCTTTATAGCCTTCTCTAAACAATTTACAGAGTCAACATATTGCTCCCACAATCTGGGTCCTTATTTTACTGATTTCAGAAGGTTGGAAGACTGAGTCAACCTTGAGCTGGTGAGGATTGAACCCCTGGCAGTCAGCAGAATTAGCCTGCAATAGTGCATTATAACCACTGTGCCACCATGGCTCATAATCAACATTCAATCATTGATCAACTTTTAAGAAACAAAGCAAAACAATAAATTCAAAAAGTGAAAGTTAAAAATCTAGACTTGCTTAAGAAAAAGAAACTATTAACAGGAAGATGGATTTGACAAGTGACTTTTTGACCATTTCCAGAGAAAACTGGAATCTTCAAGACTCCCCTTCCCAAATGGGTCCATGGCCATCCAAAACTCATCTTGAATCATTCCCGAATACTGCCATTCAAATCCAGGAAGCAGAATTACCAGAGAACCAGCTTTGGCAGCAAAAATAGCAGATTATCAGTAGGAGAGAAAAGACTCTTTATCATTCAGCAGCCATCTTAGGAAGAAGTCTCACATTTACACTTTTTGATTTAGAAAAATTCTCCAAATGTTGCAATGTACACGAAAAAGTGGATTAGGAAAAAGTCTATAAAAATGTCAACATTCATAAAATCATGTATACAAATACAAATTAGTACTGCTTTTTTTACATAGAATTTAAAAAAGAATCATCTTTGAAGAAATATGTTTCAAAATACATTGGTTTCATTAAAATTATAAAGCTAATTCATATTGTATCAATGGATTCCAGAGGTATTTTATATCTCAATATATGAACCATACACAAGAATGTGCAAAAGATCAGGCTTTATTTTAGATTTAGATTTTAGAAGCTGATTTTCACAACATCGTCTCAATATCATTTCTACCCCCAGCCTCTTATAAGTGGAAAATAACCCTGCATGGTTATGAGAAATATTGTTTGCTCCATTGTACTTCACTCTGCATTGTTTACTCTGAATCAAAGTTCCAATATCAATTTTATTGAAATCGTCCTTGAGACTGAAATTATATCTTTTCATTTAAACTACCACAAGTACAGTAATTCAGTAATTCAATTGAAGCACCAGAATTTAAAACTTCCAGGTTCTGTTTTTTGCAGTCCCTACCTATAGCTCATTTAATAACTACCTGCCTAACCATAGCTGCAGGAATTAATTACCTTTTTAGTAAGATAACTGGATACAAGAACTTTACTAAAAGACTCTTCACTGCAGACTTAGCTAATGGTTGTAAAATAGGAATTTGTTAAAATGGCAGCAACCAAGCTTACCCATGAGCTTATCTCATCTCTTTGTTTGAATGGCTACCAGCATCAACAGGAAGTCTGTATTTGAATTAATGATTTTTAAAGTTTTCTGTACTTCCCTTTCTATTGATCTCTTTTCTTTTTATTGTTTAGAAACATGCCTTGAGTTTGCATTCAACTGGAACTTTTTGGACCTTGGCCTGGTGTCTGCCTTCCTTTGTAGTAATACTTGTTTTCTCTAAAGAACTCTATCCTTATTCACAAAGGATGGATGGATTTGATATAAACCTGTGGAATTTTTATCTGTTTTTCATTGTTTATGTCTTGTATACAAAGTCCTTTGGCATATTACTTGCATTATGGCTTTTTTTTAAAAATCAGGCAGAACAGAGATATTTGAACCATGAGTTTTCTTTTCTTTTCCTATGATGACTTTGCACCATAAACATTTGGTCAAAAAACTTAGAATATCCTATCACTCTGATCTACCTGCATGTTGTTGGTATTCTGAAAGATTAATAAATCAGGATATAGTTTTTCAGAAAACTATGCTGATTTTCACTTAATAAAGATGGTTATGATTTTTGCCCACCTAAGGTAAATTAATACATAATAATGAGAATTATTTTTAGTAGATGCTTTTCTACATCAACCTGAAAGAGTTATGTAACTGCATTAAATATGATATATGAAACAGGTTCATGTATTGTGTATATGTCTGTGAAGTATTTTCATTGAAAATATACATATGCTTATGATATAGTTGCAATTTTATATTTCAGTTGCCATGTATGTAATATATACAGAAGAAGTGGTAGTGATAATTGGATAGATGTAAATGTTGCATTAGCAATATTTGCACTAGCAAACAACAATTGGAAAAATATTTTATTTATGACTGAATGATTGTTATTTACAATCAGATTCTCCAATTATATCTTGTTTTAGTTGTCAAATCAATGTTTTCACAAACATCAGCATCTAACAATACTTCTAAATATTTTAGAGTTTTTGTTAAACTTAATAGCTTAAAAAGCATTTGATCCATTGTAAATTTTCAGATTTTAAAATATAAATTTAGAAAATACTTTCTTTGATTCAGCTTCCTTATAGGTGATATAGTATTACAGGTATTGCAGTGGCTATTACAGCTTTTACCTTGAGAGACTGCAAAACTGCATAGAAAGCTGATGCAATGTTGATGTTATTTATAGGCCTGCTGATTAATGAGCAAAGGAGGATTTCCATGGCAGACTGTAATGGCTTCATCAGCTATTACTGGATTAATAGTATTCTGAAAATTGTGATGGGTGTCTTACGTCTGTTTACCTGATGAACCAACACATCCAAAGGCTAAAAGCTTTTCAATAATCATAAATGTTTTATTAGAAACAGAGCTTTTGAACTCTGAGATAGTATCAACAACTGGCACAATTGCTATACAGTGATGAAACTGGCCCTTTAATGCTGATATATGAAGTTTGTTAAAGATGAAAACTTCTAAACTGATGAAAAAAACAGTGAATTTCCAGTGTGACATATTACGAACCCTAAAAGTTGGTAATTATTTGAATACATTATTTTTTTAAATATTAATGTATAAATAAAGGTAGGAGAAATGATGTTGATAGTATGTTAATGTCATGGGGAGCAAGGAGATCACTCACACAGTACAATTGAAAGTGACCCTACCAAGTTTTTATTTAGCTCTTAAAGCTGTATAGAATTACCATTGAAAATCTGGATACTGCTGAATAATGATAGTTCAATGTTATAGAAAATAAATGATATGTTTTTGGCTATGTAATATTTCTCTTTTTCTGTTTAAAAAATGCTTTATCAACTTTCTTAGTTATTATCTGTGTCTTTTGGGCATAGGAAGCTAAGGGCTTGCTATGAGAATTGAAAAAATAGATAATTCCAATGCATTCTGAATGGAGGTGTAGCTGGTTCAAGATGCAGTGATATGGCCAAAAAAGACCACCTCCAAACCCAGACTCTTTCCCAATTCTTGGGTTAGAGTCAGGGGTGGGTTTCTGCCAGCATTACTGCCAGTTCAGTGCACGTGCATGCCGTTGCTTATAAATAGGTCTGTGCATGTGCAGAACAGTTAAGTTCAAAAAAAGATGTTGCGGTGACTGGGGAACCAGTTCAGGGGTGTGGTGAGCATGACTTCCCTGCCGGTTCAGAGACCCAGTCACCATTTCCACTACCATTTCCACCAAACCGGTGTGAACCAGTAAGAACCCACTTCTGGTTAGAGTGAATGGCAGATTTTGTTTGACTGCTTTAGCTATGTTTTTCTTCTGACATTAACTGCTATTGTTATTATTGCTTTTGTTGCATACCACCAAGCTTTATACATTTCAAGATTATGATTTGTCACATACGTCATCCAAATGTTTAGAATGGATGTAGCATTTTTGTTCACCTGTCAAGTGCTTCTCAGGACCTGGGATAATACTACTAAATAAACATTACAACTGGCAATTCTTTAACTGGTGTTGACCTTCAAGCACATCAGGTTCTTCCCAAGAACCTAAGATGTTGTATAGCATATGTGCACATCCAAGCAATATAATTGTCAGATGGAAATTTTGACAAGGGACCAATTTTCAAAATACTGTCCAAGAGGTTTTGGTATGTTCACATTGAGACTAGCATAGTCTATTTATGTCAGATTTTGATACTTAGTGATTTTCTCAAATTGTTTGTCTAATACCTTCTGGTATTGCCACATAAATTAACTACATTTTTTAAACCATTGTTAAAAGTGATATGTTTTGCATCAAGATTTTATCAGTTTGTATTTAGAAATTTTCACCTCCTCATTTTAACTACTTTTTCAATTATATATTCTCACCAATTTTTAATTACTGGGACATGATAATTTTTACAGATAAAAAAGTGAATCATTTTGGCAATTGTATCATGGTTTATATAACAGCTTGTGCAACCTTCTTGCACAAAGCTGAGTATATGATCTGCTGTTTTTTGTGCTTCTTTGCAAAATCTGCACTTTGAATCAAATAATGATTTTTCAGTTCTTGCCTTGACTATAGTAGCCCAAATAGCTTGCTCTTGAGCAGTCAAAATCTGCAGTTTCTTTTTTAAATGAACCATGTTGTATTATTTTATTATATACTTTATTCATTAAACAGGAAAACTCAGCCAACTGAACATTAAAAAAGGCATTACAAATACCAGTGACTGGTGCTAATGGTTGATACGGTTTGCTGCCAGCGTCCTAGGTATCAACCAATACCTTCTTAAAATATAAAATGTTCCGAGTAACAGAGCTTTTGGTAGTTTCGCTGGTGTTATTGCAGGAAGCTGCAATTTGTTGATGTATCTTGTAAAATTCTTGGGCCTTGTGCCAAGTGCCCCAATGAGAAGGGTATCATTGTTACACGCTCCATCCATAGCTGTGTAATTTCAATAGTCAAGTCACAATATTTCATTATTTTCTAGTTCTTTTTCTTTGACTCTGGCATCTCCAGGAACAGCGATATCAATAAACTGTTCACTTCAGCCCTCTACAACCAGGATATCTGACGTGTTGTGCTCCAAATGATGATCAGTTTGTATTTGAAAGTCCCACGAGATCTTCACCTTCCCATTATCAATAACTCTTTCCACTTTATGTTCCTATGACTTTCTGGATACAGGTAAATCATATTTTTTACATAATGACCAGTGGATTAATTTAGCAACTCGGTCATGTCTAATTTATTATTATTAAATATTTTATTCATTAAACATGAATCTCAGCCAAATGAACATTCAAAAATGCATTACAAATACCAGTGACTGGTGCTAATGGTTGATATGGTTGGCTGCCAGTGTCCTAGATATCAACCAAGTATCTTCTTAAATATAAGATTTTCCGAGTAGCACAGTTTTTGGCAGTTCTGCTGGTGTTATTGCAGGAAACTGCAATTTGGACATGGTGCCAAGTGCCCCGATGACAATGGGTATCACTGTTACATGCTTTATCCATAGCTGTGTAGTTTCGATGGTCAGTTCGCGATATTTCATTATTTTTTCTAGTTCTTTTTCTTTGACTCTGGATTCTCCAGGAAAAGCAATATCAATAAACTGTACGCTTCAGCCCTCTACAACTGTGATATCTGGCGTGTTGTGCTCCAAATGACAACCTGTTTATATTCGAAATTCCCACAAGATCTTCACCTTCTCATATTTGATAACTTTTTCTACTTTATGTTCCCATGACTTTCTGGATACAGGTAAATCATATTTTTTACATAATGACCAGTGGATTAATTTAGCAACTTGGTCATGTCTAGCTTTGTAATCAGTTTGTGCAATTTTGCTGCATTCACATATTAAATGTGAAACAGTTTTGACTTCATTATTGAAAGTCGGCAGTTTGAGTTGTCAGTGGATTCTTGTATCTTCGCTTTCATGGCATTAGTTTGTAGTGCTTGTTCTTGAGCACCCAGTATTAAACCTTCCATTTCTTTCTTGATAGTTCATATCTTAAACCATGTCCATGTCAAGTTGTCATCACTTTTTGTCTGTGCAAAGCTTTGGTTTTCCATCTATTTAATCTGTCATGCAGCTGTTTTCCTTAGATTCTCCTTTGTTTCTGTTGTTTTATGCTGTTCTCCATTTTCACAGCCTGCAGCAATTTTTCTGTACTTTGGGTCACATAATCATTCAAACTTTCTTTTTCTTCTTCTACAGTTTGATGGATTTGCAATAGCCCCTTGCCCCCTATTTTTCTTGGCAGATACAACCTATTGATTATGGTTATGGTTATGGTATGGTTATGGTTATGGTTATGGTTATGGTTATGGTTATGGTTATGGTGGTGGTGGTGGTGGTGGTGGTGTTGTTGTTGTTATTATTATTATTATAAAATTGTATCACAGTGGCCAGTTGATTCACTGGATTTGGCATTGGTTACTAGTCGGGCCCCACCCAGGGGCCTAGGACGTTGTAACGTATTTTCGTAATATGCGTGCAGATCCAAGCAGTGCGGCTTTTTGCATTTGACTGATGCTGATTTTGTCAATTTAACTGTTTTAAATGTAATTCCAGTGCTTTTGGAATAGCACCCAGTGTGCCAATTACCACTGGAATTACCACTGCTGGTTTGTGCCATAGTCGTTGAATTTCAATTTTTAAGTCCTGGTATTTTGCAATTTTTCATGTTCCTTCTCGGTGACCTGCTATCACCTGGTGTTGCGATGTCTATGATTGTGACCTTATTTTTCTCAACCAGTGTGATGTCTGGTATATTATGTGCCAGTATTTTGTCTGTTTGTATGTGAAAATCCCACAAGATCTTGACCATCTGGTTTTCGGTGACTTTTTCAGGCTGATGTTCCCATCAGTTTGTTGCTGTTTTAATATTATAATTTTTGCACAAATTCCAATGGATCATTTGTGCTACTGAATTGTGCCGCAATTTATTATTCGGTCTGCACGATTTTTTTACAGCAGCTGAGTATGTGATCAACAGTTTCATCAGCTTCTTTGCAAAGTCTGCATTTGGCATCATCAGAGGATTTTTCGATTTGGCCTTAATGGCATTTGTGCGGATAGCTTGTTCTTGTGCAGCCAGGATTAGTGACTCTGTTTCTTTCTTTAATGTACCTGTTGTTAACCATAACCAAGTTTGTTCACTGTCCACTTTATCTTTTATTTTTCCAGAAATTGGCCATGCAGTGCTTTGTTCTGCCAACTCTCCATTCTTGATTTTATCACATCTTTTCTGTATTCTTGTTTCGTCTGTGGGCCTTCAGTAGTTTTTTGTTCTTTACTTCAATTAATAGATGTTCTTGACTTTCTTTTAAATAATCAGCCAGTGCATGTTTTTTTCTTCAACTGTTTGCTTCACTTGTAATAATCCTCTGCCACCTGATTTTTGGGGCAGGTACAGTCTATCAGTATCACCACATGGATGTAAACTGTAGTACATTGTCATTAGTTTCCTGGTTTTTCGGTCCAAAATGTCCAAATCAGTTTGTGTCCAGTTAACTATACCAGCTGTGTATCTTATAACTGGTATTGCCCAGGTATTTATGGCCTTGGTTGTATTTCCACCATTCAATTTAGATTTCAAAATTTTCGTAACTCTGTTGGTGTACTCTCGCCTGACAATAGTTTTTACTTCTCAATGCTTGATGTTATCCAACTGCAGAATGCCTAAGTATTTGTAGGCTTCATTTTTGTTGCATTTAATTAGTTGCCATTGGGCATTTCAATTCCCTCACATGCAGTGATTTTGCCTCTTTTTATGGATACAGTGGGCGCATTTTTCCATGCCAAACTGCATTGAAATATCGGTGCTGAATACTCGGACTGTATTTGTCAATAATTGGATTTCTATTTCTGACTTTCCATAGAGTTTCAAATCATCCATATAGTAAATGCGAATTTTTTTCAGCTTCTTTGGCTGTTTGGTAGCCTAATTTCAGTTTTTTTTAAGATTACTGATAGTGGGATCATTGCGATGATGAAGAGAAGAGGTGAAAGTGAATCACCCTGAAAAATTCCTCGCTTGATATTAACCATTCCGTAGATCTCATTCCCTACTGCCAACTCAGTTCTCCATTGTTTCATCGCCTTTTCAGTAAAGGATGTAATATTTTTGCTAATGCCAGTTGTTTCTAAGCATTTTATGATCCAACTATGTGGCAATGAGTCAAATGCCTTTTTGTAATCAATCCAGACCATATTCAAGTTCGTTTTTCTGTTCTTACAATTTTCTAATATTTTTATCAATTAGGAGCTGATTTTGTGCCCCTGCTCCTTCTTTTGTTGCCTTTTTGCTCTACTGGCAGATGTTGTTTGTTTCCAAATAATCCATCATGTTATCTGCAATAAAGCCTGTAAGTAATTGAAGGTTGTTGGCAAGCATGTTATTGGTCTGTAGTTTTCAGGTGTTGTTCCTTTAGTTGCATCTTTCTGAATCAAGTATGTTTTTCCAGTTGTCAACCATTCATCAATTTGGCCCTTTTGTAAAATTTCATTCAGTTGCCTGGCCAATATTTCATGTAAACTGGTCAGATATTTGAGCCAGAAACCATGTAATTGGTCCTTTCCAGGTGATGTCCAATTCTTACCTTTTTTACTTGATTTTTGATTATCTCAGTTGTTATTTCTAATACTTGCATTTGTTTGTTGCCAGTGCTTTTCTCAAAGTCATGTATCCACTTTGCTTCCTTATTGTAGTCCTTTGCATTTTCCCACAATTCTTTCCAGAATTCAACTGTGGCCTGCTTCTCTGGTTTTTCACTTTGGTGTCACCATTCACATTAAGACTTTGAATTATTATTATACAATTGTATCACAGTGGCCAGTTGTTTCACCGGTTTGGCATTGGTTACTAGTCGGGCCCCACCCAGGGGCCTAGGACGTTGTAACGTATTTTCGTAATATGCGTGCAGATCCAAGCAGTGCGGCTTTTTGCATTTGACTGATGGTGATTTTGTCAATTTTTAACTGTTTTAAATGTAATTCCAGTGCTTTTGGAATAGCACCCAGTGTGCCAATTATCACTGGAATTACCACTGCTGGTTTGTGCCATAGTCATTGAATTTCAATTTTTAAGTCCTGGTATTTTGCAATTTTTTCATGTTCCTTCTCAGCTACCCTGCTATCACCTGGTATTGCAATGTCTATGATTGTGACCTTATTTTCTCAACCAGTGTGATGTCTGGTGTATTATGCGCCAGTATTTTGTCTGTTTGTATGCGAAAATCCCACAAGATCTTGACCATCTGATTTTCGGTGACTTTTTCAGGCTGATGTTCCCACCAGTTTGTTGCTGTTTTAATATTATAATTTTTGCACAAATTCGAAGGGATCATTTGTGCTACTGAATTGTGCCGCAATTTATAATCAGTCTGCATGATTTTTTTACAGCAGCTGAGTATGTGATCAACAGTTTCATCAGCTTCTTTGCAAAGTCTGCATTTGGCATCATCAGAGGATTTTTCGATTTTGGCCTTAATGGCATTTGTGCGGATAGCTTGTTCTTGCACAGCCAGGATTAGTGACTCTGTTTCTTTCTTTAATGTACCTGTTGTTAACCATAACCAAGTTTGTTCACTGTCCACTTTATCTTTTATTTTTCCAGAAATTGGCCATGCAGTGCTTTGTTCTGCCAACTCTCCATTCTTGATTTTATCACATGCTTTCTGTATTCTTGTTTCGTCTGTTGCGCCTTCAGTAGTTTTTTGTTCTTTACTTCAATTAATAGATGTTCTTGACTTTCTTTTAAATAATCAGCCAGTGCATGTTTTTCTTCTTCAACTGTTTGCTTCACTTGTAATAATCCTCTGCCACCTGATTTTCGGGGCAGGCACAGTCTATCAGTATCACCATGTGGATGTAAACTGTAGTGGATTGTCATTAGTTTCCTGGTTTTTCGGTCCAAATGGTCCAAATCAACTTGTGTCCAGTTAACTATACCAGCTGTGTATCTTATAACTGGTATTGCCCAGGTATTTATGGCCTTGATTGTATTTCCACCATTCAATTTAGATTTCAAAGTTTTCGTAACTCTGTTGGTGTACTCTCGCCTGACAATAGTTTTTACTTCTCCATGCTTGATGTTATCCAACTGCAGAATGCCTAAGTATTTGTAGGCTTCATTTTCGTTGCATTTAATTAATGGCCATTGGGCATTTCAATTCCCTCATATGCAGTGATTTTGCCCCTTTTATGGATACGTGGCGCATTTTTCCATGCCAAACTACATTGAAATATCGGTGCTGAATACTCGGACTGTGTTGTCAATGATTGGATTTGAATTATTATTTTATTATTATTATTATTATTATTATTATTATTATTATGTTAATCTTTGGTGAAATTTACAGCCTTTGGAGCTGGTTGGTAGCTCAACAGCTCGAGTCCTAACCAAGGACCTAGGAACTGTTAAGGTAACATCGGAGGATATAAGCTGTTCCAAATAGGGTGGTTTTTTGTAGAATCAGAATGTTCAAGTCTTAAAAATTTAAAATTTCAAAATAGCAAGGTAGCCCTTTAGGTATTGCTCCAAGGGCTCCAATTACAATCGGGACAACACACAATTTCTTTTTCCACAGTTGCTCAACTTCAATTTGCAAGTCCCGGTACTTTGTGATTTTTCCTTACTGTTTATCTTCAATTTGTGCATCTCCAGATATTGCAATGTCAATGAATCATACTTTTTTTCTTTTCAACTATTGTTATGTCAGGTGTGTTGTGGCCCAAGTGCCTGTCAATCTGAATTCTGAAGTCCCCCAATATCTTTCTCATTCTCTAAAATCTTCTGAATCTGGTGTTCCCAGTGTTTTTGCTGTACTCAAATCCAAACTTTTGGTACAATTTCCAGTGAATGATCTTAGCAACCCGGTCATGGCGTTGTAGGTAGTCAGCTTGTGAAATTTTGCTGCATCCACTGATCAAGTGGTTGACTGTCTCGTCTTTCTCATTACAGAGGTGACATTTGCTGTTGGTGGTAGCATGTTGAATTTTTGCCTTCAGTAGTTTGTTTTTGTTGGCTTGTTTTTAGCTGCCATAATAAAGCCTTCTGTTTCTTTTTTCAGTACTCCTGATCTTAACCAGTTCCAAGTTAGCTTTTGGTCAGCTTTGCCTTCAATACTTTTCAAGTATTGGTTATGCATACTTTTGCTTTTCCAATTTTCAGCTCGCTTCTCAATTATTTCTTTCTTATATTCAGCTTTTGATTTAGTTCTCTTTAAAAGGCCTCCTTTATTTACTTCCTTAATTATTGGTTCTTCACTTTTCTGGATGTAATCATTCAAGCTGTGTTTTTCTTCTTCCACAGTCTGTTTTACTTGTAGGAGTCCTAGACCACCCTCTGCTCTTGGTAGATATAATCGGTCAACATCACTTTTAGGGTGCAAAGCATGATTCATTATCCTAAGCTTCCTTGTTTTTCTGTCCAAATTGTCCAACTCCATCTGGGTCCAGTCAATTATTCCTGCAGAGTATCGAATCACAGGTATAGCCCAGGTATTTATGGCTTTTATGATGTTTCCTCCATTCAATTTGGACTTTAATATCTTGCAAATTCATCGAATATACTTGGCTGAAGTTAATTCCTTGACTTTATTATGCATTAAGTCAGAGGCTTCTAAATTCCTAAGTACTTGTAGCCTTCTTCTGGTTTTACTGCCTTTATCATTTCTTCATTCTCAAGTTCTATTCCATCTTCTTCTATGACCTTGCCTGCTTTGTTGCCATTGTTGCACATTTGTCAATTCCAAACTGCATATCAATGTTTTGGCTAAATTCTTTTGTACTTTCAATTAAAAATTCACTTCAGCTTTTGTTTTATCAGACAGCTTCAAATCATCCATGTACACCAAGTGTGAAATTTTCAATCCTTTCTTTGCAAGTTCATATCCACAGTTCATCTTCAAAATGATTGTCAGTGATAGCATCTATAAAAAGTAGGGGTGAAAGGTAATCGCCCTGGGAAATGCCTCATTTAATTTCAACTTCACCCAGTTCTTCTTCATTAGCTATAAGCTTTGTTTTTCAGAGGTTCATTGAAGTTTCCATGAATTTTTGTATGTTGCTGCTGATGCCAAAGATTTTCAGGCATTTTTTAATCCAGCTATGGGGAACTGAATCAAAAACTTTCTTATAGTCTATCCAAGCCATGAACAGGTTGGTTAGTCTTTTCTTTGAATTCTTTAGGATTAGCTTGTCAATCAGCAGTTGGTCCTTTGTTCCTCTTGAATTTTTGCAGAAGCCTTTCTGTTCTACAGGAAGCAAGGTATTACTTTCCAAGTATCCATAAATTTGGTTTGCAATGATATCAGTAAGGAGCTTGTATGTTGTTGGCAAACAGGTGATTGGCCTATAGTTTCCAGGACTTTCTTTTTTCTTTATCTTTTTGGATCAAAAATGTCCTTCCAGTTGTCATCCATTCATCATTTTCAAGTGTTTTTAACATCTGGTTCAGTTGGGCTGCCAATTTTGTGCACACTTGTAAGTGCCTTTAACCAGAAGCCATGCAACTCATCTGGTCCAGTTGCACTCCAGTTCTTCACTTTTTGACTGTCTTTGCACCATTTCTTTTGTTATTTTCACTTCTTCCATTTTATGCACTTTAACAGAATCCTCAATCTGTTTGATCCATTTTGCATTTCAGCTGTGGTTCTTGTTGTTTTCCCTATTATTATTATTATCGCAGAATTGTATTACAGCGGCCAGTTGTTTTGCTGGATTGGCATTGTAGTAGTCGGGCCCCACCCAGGGGCCTAGGACGTTGTAATGTATTTTCGTAATGTGTGCGGATCCAAGCAGTGCGGCTTTTTGCATTTGACTGATGGTGATTTTGTCAATTTTTAACTGTTTTAAATGTAATTCCAGTGCTTTTGGAATAGCACCCAGTGTGCCAATTACCACTGGAATTACCACTGCTGGTTTGTGCCATAATCGTTGATTTTTTCATGTTCCTTCTCAGCGACCCTGCTATCATCTGGTATTGCAATGTCTATGATTGTAACCTTGTTTTTTCTCAACCAGTGATGTCTTGTTGTATTATGCGCCAGTATTTTGTCCATTTGTATGCGAAAATCCCGCAAGATCTTGACCATCTAATTTTCGGTGACTTTTTCAGGCTTATGTTCCCACAGGTTTGCTGCTGTTTTAATATTATAATTATTGCACAAATTCCAAGGGCTCATTTGTGCTACTGAATTGTGCTGCAATTTATAATCAGTCTGCGTGATTTTTTTACAGCAGCTGAGTATGTGATCACAGTTTCATCAGCTTCTTTGCAAAGTCTGCATTTGCAGAGGATTTTTCGATTTTGGTCTTAATGGAATTTGGGTGGATAGCTTGTTCTTGCGCAGCCAGGATTAGTGACTCTGTTTCTTTCTTTAATGTACCTGCTGTTAACCATAACCAAGGTTTTTCACTGTCCACTTTATATTTTTTTTCCAGAAATTGGCCATGCAATGCTTTGTTCTGCCAACTCTCCATTCTTGTTTCGTCTATTGGACCTCAATAAAGACCTTTGTTCTTTACTTTGATTAATAGATGTTCTTGACTTTCTTTTAAATAATCAGCCAGTGCATGTTTTCTTCTTCAACTATTTGCTTCACTTGTAACAATCCTCTGCCACCTGATCAGTATCACCACATGGATGTAAACTGTAGTGCATTGTCATTAGTTTCCTGGTTTTTCAGTCCAAAATGTCCAAATCAGCTTTTGTCCAGTTAACTATACCAGCTGTGTATCTTATAACTGGTATTGTCCAGGTATTTATGGCCTTGATTGTATTTCCACCATTCAATTTAGATTTCAAAATTTTCCTAACTCTGTTGGTGTACTCTCGCCTGACAATAGTTTTATTTCTCCATGCTTGATGTTATCCAACTTCAGAATGCCTAAGTATTTGTAGGCTTCATTTCTGCTGTATTTAATTAGTTAGCCATTGGGCATTTCAATTCCCTCGATGCTGAATACTCGACTGTGTTTGTCAGTGATTGGATTTCTATTTCTGACTTTCCATAGAGTTTCAAATCATCCATATACAGTAAATGCGAAATTTTTTCAGCTTCTTTGGCTATTTGGTAGTCTAATTTCATTTTTTTAAAGATTACTGATTGTGGGATCATGGCGATGATGAAGAGACGATGTGAAAGAGAATCACCCTGGAAAATTCCTCGCTTGATATTAACCATTCCGTAGTTCTCATTCCCTACTGCCAACTCAGTTCTCCATCATTTCATTGCCTTTTCAGTAAAGGATGTAATATTTTTGCTAATGCCAGTTGTTTCTAACCATTTATGATCCAACTATGTGGCAATGAGTCGAATGCCTTTTTGTGATCAATCCAGACCATATTCAAGTTCATTTTTCTGTTCTTACAATTTTCTAATATCATTTTATCAATTAGGAGCTGATCTTTTGTGCCCCTGCTCCTTCTTTTGTTGCCTTTTGCTCTACTGGCAAAATTGGTCTATTGGTTTTCAGGTGTTGTTCCTTTAGTTGCATCTTTCTGAATCAAGTATGTTTTTCCAGTTGTCAACCATTCATCAATTTGGCCCTTTTGTAAAATTTCATTCAGTTGCCTGGCCATATTGTATGTAAACTGGTCAGAGATTTGAGCCAGAAACCATGTACTGGTCCTTTCCAGGTGATGTCCAATTCTTTACCTTTTTACTCGATTTTTGACCATCTCAGATGTTATTTCTAATACTTGCATTTGTTTGTTGCCAATGCTTTTCTCAAAGTCTGTATCCACTTTGCTTCCTTATTGTAGTCCTTTGCATTTTCCCACATTCTTTCCAGAATTCAACTGTGGCCTGCTTTTCTGGTTTTTTACTTTTGGTGTCACCATTCCATTAAGACTTTGATAAAATTCTGTTGGTCTGCTCGAAATTGCTGATTTTGTTTATATTGGATGATTCGTGCCTCATACGTTTCAATTTTTCTAGCTCGCTGTTATCTGCTGTTTTACAATCTCTACAGCTTCATTGATGTTTTTTATCCAATCTATATCTTCTGATTAGCTGATCTATGATTTTGTTGTTTTTAAGCCGCTGCTCATGCATGTTCTTTAAGTTACTAGCATCTGCCCTTAATTTTTTGACTTTTTGTTCTAATCGGATTTTCCACTTTGGCTTTGGTGCTTTTTCTGTTGTGTGACTAGGTACTTTGATTTTAATGCCTAGTTTATTAATGACTATTACAGCTGCACTGTACATTAACTGGTTCGTTTCCAAGATGGATCCCAATTCAATTGTTGAAAACACTGCATTAACCATTTTTATGATAGGGGCCAAATTTTCTTACTGGTAGAGTCAGGTCTTTAGACTCTTACAAAAGGGAATGTCACCCTTATATGCCCTTCCTAGCTTTATTCCCCTTAAACTTTTGTAGAAAGAAATCATCTAATGCTTTTCTTTGCCAGCATTCTGTTCTTATTTTTATTACATTATTTTGATATGCATGTTTTATTTCCTGCATATCAGTAAGTTCCACTTTTAATGGAGCTCAGTGATTGAACTGTCTTTTACATAATCAGATAATAATCCTTTTTCTTCACAGTTTGTTTGACTTGAAAGAACTGTCTGCGTCAATTTCTGTATGGCAAGTACATCAATATCATTTGGGGATGTAATGATAATGAATAGTCATCAGTTTTATTCTTATTCAGTCCAAACTATCCAGATCAAGTTATGTCCAGTTAAACAATCCTGCAGTGTATCATAATAGGTATGGCCCAGGTATTAATGGGTTAGACGAAGTTTGAACTGTTCAATTTTGCTTTTAGCAATTTTCTCACCCTGTTAAGGTTAGTCAGTCAGCTGCTTAGATAAGATTTGCCATTTTATCCACTTATTGAGTATTTCCCATCTGATATAGACAAATAATGTTGTTGCTTTATAGTGTTAAAGTTATCATTGAAAAAATGAAAGCTGTTCCAAATAAAATAGATTTTTGTAGTTGAATGATGGGATTTGTCATTGCCAATGATATTCAGTGGTGTTCCAAATGTTTTGGAATTGCACCCAAGGTGTCTATTATTATCGGTACTATTCTTGCTTGTTTTTGTCATAGCTGTTCTACTTCTGTTTGCAAGTCTTTATATTTTTTTTCCCCTTCAAATTCTTTCTCTTTTATTTTGTTGTTTCTCTGCACTGCAAGATCCAATATCCCAAATTTTTGGCTTGGGCAATATTGTGCAATATTTTGTGCAATATTGACTCTGGGGGCCTTGACAGGTGTTTCTGTTTGAATTTTAAAGTTCCAAATCTTTTACAGCCTTTGTTTCTTTTATTTATCATTATTTATCATTATTAATTATCATAAAGGATAATGAATAAGGATCATAAAACTCAATACTATGATATGTGTTAGAACTTAGGAAAAATAATAAAAAGCTAGATTCCCATGTCCAACAGGGTGACCTTGGGCCATAAATCCCTCTTAGCCTTAGGAAGAAGACAATGGCAGCCGTTTCCAAAATCTTGCCATGAAAACTGGTAGTTGTCAGAAATCAAGATGGACTTGAAAGCAGGGATAAATAATAATAAAATAAATAAAAGTAAAAGTAAAAAGAAGCACACATGAGTAGTCTATTATATCAATTCTACTGTAAGAAAAAATATGTAGAAGATAATGATTACCAAAAGGTAATTATTATGCATTATAATGATAAACATGCACCCTCGATACAAACTTGGTGGCAAGAAATCCATCAAATTGATTAATTGACTTTAAAATAATTTCTCTATACCCAATAGCCTCCCCCGTAATTAGGCATTTATTTGCTTCACTAGAATTATTTTTAAAATAAAAAATAAATCCCAATTTGTGTTAGTAGATAGTTTAAAGATCACCAAAGAAATAGTAGATAGTTAGTAGATAGTTAAAAGATCACCAAGAGAAATAGAGCTAATGCAGAATGAAGATAGGGCAGTGTTTCCTGAGCAGACACTGACCTCATTTTGAAGCTTTGTTTACTTTTTAGTAACATCCTTATGTTGTCAACTCTGATGAGCACAATATTAGGAAGAAGGGCTGTTTTCAAATAACAAACACCCAAACTGCACCTCATTAGAACTCTAAATATCTCTTGCTGGAAAGTTACTATTTGCATCTGAATGTCCACAATGATGGGAATATCAGATTGTCTAAGTATATTATGGAGTTCATCCTTGCCATACTCCTACATGTCTGGCTGAAAGAAAAGGAAAACATGCATTTTCCAGAGGATAATTCATAAAAACATGCTATCATTTTAATTGCAATGTATCAGTGAACATCAGACATAGCTTAAGCAACCTAAGCTATAGGATTATTCCAGACCAATCAAATCAAATCAGCTCAAATCAAATCTTTATCATGGTCAATGGTCAACATTGTTTCAGATGAAATTTGAAGTCTTTAGATTGACATAGCTGATTTCCCCCCTAATTATTTCTTTTCTTCCTAGCAATTTCCTGTAAGTGCAGGGTTTCCTTTTTTTGTTTATTGATACATTATTTGCGATAGGAACTGGCTTCTTACTTGAGTATAATATTGTGGGCTGAGAGTCACCTAGCTGGCTTTCATGTTTAAAGTGACACTAGAACTCACTTCTAGCTGTTGCCTTAAACAACTAGTCCAATTGTAATTTTCAGCGATGCAATTTAGACACTTTGGGAGGGGGGATGCACCGTAACCTATTATTCATGCATGCCATATTAGAATGAAAGAGAAAGAATTGGTTGAACAAAGCTGTACTTATAGGAGAACTTGCATGATTCAGTGAAAAGATGTTTGATACATTAAATAGTACTCTTGCTACAAAAATTAGGTGATTTGTAAAATATCTTGATGGATTTTTGGGTTACATTTAGGCTATAGAATATGGACTCTGGATTTATATCTGTAAAATGCCACAATTGCTATCAGCTGAATACAAGGATATATTCCATGTTTGGAATGAATATACCTCTCTTTATGATGTGAGATTAAAGTACAAACAAAAGAGCATTAATATGTAATATATCTTTTATTATCGGCTATGAAGCTATTTGAAAATAGGCAGTCTCTTTCCAATATCTGCTGAATATATATTTTGGCAAATAAGCTATATTAATTTTGCTGAATTGATAGTTATGTGAATGTTTATTTGAATGTGATATGGACTCCCCTGGGTAAGGAGGAGCAAGAATTCAAGGTGATTAAAAGATGATTTTTTAGTGAGTTAGTTCAATAAATGGGTTAAAACAGCAAGGATCAAGCTTTCTTCTGATATGTTTAGTTCTAATTATTTCATTCACTATAAAAAATAGCTAGCTACTTCTCTGAAGATCCTGTATGACTAGGCTAACTTTATATTTATATAAAGCTAATAACTGTAGATCTTCACTTTGTATTTAAATGAAATCAATAATTAGAAGGATATTTCAACTAAAATAATTCTAATGTTAAGAAGTAACGAGAAATATTTTCCTCATGGAGCTGAAAATCAAACCTATTTGTTCTACTGGAACACAGATGAATTATAACCCAAGCCCAGTAAAATGGATTGGCATGCCACTTACTTGCTTTAACATGAGGTTGCTGGGTAGATTTTGAGTGGATATTAACTTCCCACAATTACAGAAGTATATTCAATAGTATTTTATTTCTGGCTGCCTAGTTTTCACTTATACTATGAATTTTAGGGTGCAGCGGTTTTGAAACTTGATGTTTTATTTATTTTTTGTTATTTTAATCAACATATGTTGCTTCTGTTGTGACTGCAACTAAGTGGTTTACTTTGATAATTAATGAAACAGCAGAGAAAGAAAAATAATGAAATTGCTATGACCCACACTAGAGAAACTAACTTTTTCTTCCAGGCTATAAAACGCATATACTTCAAGTGAGTTGACAAAGTATCCTGACTCAAGCTTGCTGAAAAACCCAGGAAGGTCTTCTTTATGTTTTCCAAATGTGATATTAATAAGTTGGATAACCTCAGAGAGAATGCAGTTCCAGAGGGGAGGGTCAGCCATAGAGGTTAGAGTTACATGGGAAGTCAGAATTGTGAAAAAGAAAACCACTCAATCAAACTTAGCACTTGCTTTGTTAACAAATTATGAATTACATGTTGCTGTAAGAAAATCAATTGCTTCTTGATTCAGTATTTATTGGGAGAAATGCTATTTAAAAAAGCCATTCTTAAAAGAATAGATTAGAATAGCCCATCAGTCAAATGCAAAAAGCCGCACTGCTTGGATCTGCAAGCATATTACGAAAATACGTTATGACGTCCTAGGCCCCTGGGTGGGGCCCGACTAGTACCAATGCCAAATCCGGCGAAACAACTGGCCGCTGTGATACAATTGTATAACAACAACAACAACAACAACAATAACAACAACACAACAACATAATAATATCAAATCAATCTACCTGTGTATCTTGCAGAATTGAAGAGGAAATTTCACTTGTACAGTAAGTACATTGCACACAAAGTATATCCAAGAAGTATACTGTGTCTCCATCTGCTGGTCAACAGTATAACCCGTGGTGGAAAATGTTCCAGAAATGGAAGCTAATACCATTGTGTGGTTTATTGCCACCAAAAACACCACCTACAAAATGTACTTTAAAGATGAAGGTCCAAGATTTCCCAGTCCAAACCAAACTAAAGCTTATTCACTTTTAAACAATGGGAACTTGGCAACAGTACATTCCATTTCTTAAAAAAGAATTGTAGCTGTCATGCCTTTCAGAAAGTCAGAGAAAGCTGTGACTGTGCTAGATTTCACAATGGAAAAGGAGTTGTTTTGATTTATTTTCAAAAAGATCTCTTGCAATTAACTATGAAAATGCAATATCATTAAAAATCAAAATAATTGCCATAGGCATAACAGCTTTCTATTTTGGCAAGAATTAGAGAGATTTCCTAGATTGGAATAATCCTGTGCAACTGATGTTTGATTTCTGTAAATTTTGTGGCAGTTAAAGAGAAAAACCACAGATTTGCTACAGTTTTTTTGTGATCATTTTAATAGCAGAGTGGATGCATTCCCTCCATAAAGTTGTATATTAATCCCTTATCGGAAAGCAGAAACTCTTCACATTTGACCATGAAATTGAGAATAGTTATGGAAATGTGACTGATAGGATATCGGATATATAGTCCAGTGCCATTATCTTTCCAACTACTTGCCCAACCTCTAAAATGGTTCTTAATATTTTATACATTGAACCATGCATGTTAGGTATTTCTTGATACAGATAACAGAAAAATTGATTAAAAGATCCATTGGGTTTTGTGGCTGACTATTTTTCACCATAAACATTATAAAAGCTCCCCAAAGCTTCTAGTGTAGTCCATAAAGACCTATAAAAATTGTTACTAAACTGAGAGAAGAATTATTAAATACACACCTGAAGGATAATAAAATTAACTTTCTGAGTTTACATTAAGTTAAAGTAAATACAAAGAAATCAAATTTACTAAAATTTCTCAGTCATTTTACTCATTTCTTTCAGTAGTGGGCTCCCTCCCCCCCCCACGTTATCATTCAGAACAAAAATTGCTGTGATATATTTCCTCCACTTTAGCAACTATACTACTGAAGTTTGCTAGTTAACTTTGAGAATAAGAAACAGACTGATCACTTCCCTAGGCCTTTAATAATCCAGTCTGAACTAAAAGCAAGGATTATCCTTCTTGGACAAGTTAACAAAAGGAAATTTGGCAGAAGCCAGTTTAAATAATTAGATTTCATGATAGGATTCCTAAAGAGAGACAGACTAGATCAGAGACAAAGCTCATACATTGCATAGAGAAAGTTGTAACAGACTTTCCTTTACCAAGGCAAAATGGTAAGACAAAATTATTTCCCATTTTCATGTCCTATTTGTAACTGCTCTCAAAAGATAGAGTGAACTTTCTTCAGAACACTGTTTCTGATTAACAGTGAAATGATATCTGCAACCTATTATTTTATTATTTTTTGAATGAGAGTTGCTACCAAAGCAAAGCTAATCTGAACAATTAGATTATAATTGGAGTTTTATGAATGGGGATTTTAAATGATTCTGTATTGTAGAGACATTACAATACATTATCAGGATATTCAAAGTAGTTGGCAGAAGTGTGATAGAGCAATACTTTTTAAATTACTAGTTGGTGTCAAATTCAGTATCTTGGTTATTAGAGGAGAGGGTTGTGCATTCCCCTGCACTGTATGATAGGTTTCTGCTTATTCTGCTTTATGAGATAGTTTAATAATGTAGGGATTATATAACACCCATATCTTCTCAAATTATGTAGAAAAATAACAGAAAAAATAATTGCTCACTGAAATCTACAGAATGGTTTTGCTGATTTCAGTAAAGGAATGGGTTCTAGCAGTCTCTACTGCTGATTCACTTGTGATGCCCTCCATGGATGTGCTTAATTTATGCTTTGTTTGTGCACATGCACAGAGCAATAAAAATTGCTTTGTGCATGTGCAAGAAAAAAAACAAGATGGCAGCACTTATGGCACCGCGTGAAGAACCAGTTCAGGGGCATGGCAGGCCTGGGTCCCTCCAGTTCCAACGATCCAGGCCACAAAAACCACTACGGTTCAGCTGAACCTGTCTGAACTGGTAGGAAGCCACCACTTTCCGTGGCATGTATCAGTTAATTCTTAGTCCACCCAGAACAACTCAATTTCTCAAAAGTACTTAAGGCTCCAGGCAGAGGATGGCAGTCCATGGCATGAGTTATTTAAGAAAAAGGACTAGAAGTAGAGAAGGACAAAAAGAGAAGAACAGCCTGGTAATTGGCAGATGTTTTACATAAAAGGAGGACCTCATTGAAGTGGGGTTTGTTGTCATTAGTTGTGAAGTCATGTCCAACCCATCCCATGGACAACATTCCTCCAGTCCTCCAGGGCTTCCTGTTCTCGAAGGACATGAGGTTAAAAAGGAAGAAATATGAAGGGAAAAGAAGGAGTGGCATTGCATGGAATACCATGAAAAGTATAGGAAAATTAACTAAGACTGGAGACAGCCACAGTTGTTGTAGTGGGTTGCTAGTATCCCTGGGAGAACAATGAGGAATGCCACCATAGGAATCTGTGGGAGGAGGGAGAAGAAAGACAGCCATAGAAAAGAAAGAAAAGGCTGGTGCCAAATTCTTCATAAAAAAAAAACCTGTTATCACTCAATCACAACCCTTGGGTTTCATAAGCAGACCTCAAGACTTTGGGGGACTTCTTATGGGCTGTATTTAGCATTAGCGTGAAAGAAACAATGTACAATTTAGATATTGTATACAGTTTCAGAGAAGCACACATACCTAATTAATTTTTTCTATATCCACTCAGTCAAAACTAGTTCAATCCCGCTGTGCAGAGGTAGAATTATCAGATCAAGTGTCTTTACAAAATGCCCATGATATTCCTGAATTCTTCTTTATTCATGAATCTTTCACTTCCCCTCACTTCCTTTTCTCTAGTCTATAGCAAACATATGTCGGATATAAAGATCATTATAACTGTTGTTTGTTTCTCACTTCAATTATCTTGCAAGAGTGATAATGTCTTCCTTCAGAGCTTTCTCTCTACGCTCCCCATTTATAATCAGTGAATTATCAAATCAAGGCAAAAGCAGTTGAAATTCCAATTTGAATACCACACCCATAAAACAGACTTGGCTCTCTCTAATTTAATAACTACTAAGTGATGCCTTTGATGTTGGCGTTTAAATATCTCTGAAGAAAGCATTCCTATGTTAAGATATTTTAATCTATACTTAAAGATGTCCCCCCTCCCCCGCTCAAGCTACACTGCCAAATTCACATGACTTGGAATGAGCATATGTATGCATGATCTCTGTCTTCCCTAAGATTTGTTATACAATCAGGACAGTATGCCAAATTGGCTGGGTCAACTCTTGTTAGCTACATCTGGCTGTGCATAAATTTGCACTAGACCTCGCTAGTCCTGTACTGTTGCTATTAAAAAAATGCTGTTCTGCAAACCTACTCAATAGTGCAGTCTCAGTAAAACCATAGGAATGTCCAGAAGAACTGTGTTAAGAGGATGGAGTAATGGATTTATTTCTGATATTGAATTTAGCCCCAGATAAATCTAAATTAAAGCATGACTTCAATCAGTGATTTATGATACACCAGGAAATTCAGCTAAACTTATCCAATATTCTAAATGAAGACTATGTTATTTTTTCTTTGGTCCCAAGACTTCCAGACTTTCTGAGACCATGGACTTATTAAGTAAAACAAAATTCCTGGAACCTCTAATGTAGAAAAACTCTAATGTTTGAAAATTAATTTTGTTCAAGTGACTTTTTTGTTTTTGTACTTCATTTCTCACAAAACCATATAAGGTACCTCGGGTATCTTAGGATTCCACGGAACCTAGTGAAAAAACCTCCATTTTGTCATATGTTTATTAGTTTACCAATGCTTGCTTTTGTGTTATTAGTGCTGCATTGTGAATTGTCCTTATGGTGACTTCATAAACATTTAAGCATCATTATCACAGGCTGTACTTTGTCTTATTGCTGTTTTTTTAAACAATGCTGCTTATTGCTTCCATTGCCCTTCCTCTATGAGAGAAGGATCTTCAGTCTGATGAAATGGTTGCTGGTTCATGCCCATTTACATCTTATACCATAAATATTTTGATTGTTGAAATGTCAAGTGAAAACCTAAATTGGTTTAATCAGTGGCTAGTTATTATAGTACACTGGAAGTAATTTCATGAAGATATCTGGAAAATTTATTCTTAAAAGACCAATAGGAAGACAGTTCAGATCCCAACTAAACTAAAACCATAGTTGCACTCAGAAAATATGTAGAAGGAATAGGCAAAGCATTCTAGACATATCAAATGAGATATGTTGAATGGATAAAATGGGTAAAGAGTTCACAAATGGTAAACACTTGGTATTAAAAGCATATTTTTTTATTTAACAAAAGATAACATTTGTTATTTGATAAACCTTGTGTAAAATCTCTAATACATTTTTTTTAAATCACAAGCCAACAGATCACATTGTAAAAAAGTTGTATTAATTTTGGGGTGGTGGGGAATAGAATGGCGGTACTATTCTTCCAGAATATTAACTTTCCAAGATAATACAGGGTTATAGCATTGTTGTAAAATCACCATTTTTCATAGTTGAAATGAATTTAGAACTCCTACATTTTTATTAAGGCTCAGTGTTCAAGAAAAACATAGGTTGAAATATTCTTTAAAAATTAAGATTAAATATCTAAGATTAAATACCATTTACTGCTAAAGCCAGTTACATTTGCCTATATGTGCTAAGTTGTATTACTACTAAGTTGAAGTATCCAGCCCCACTTTAATTGTGAATGTTGGTGTATTTTAAATTTTGTATTGTCTTATTTATCCCCCTTCCCTTTTTATTGTAAGCCGCCCGGAGTCCTTCCGGAGTGGGCGGCATACAAGACCAATGAAACCAAACCAAAACCAACTAAGAGTTTATAATTTTTAACTAAAGTAGTGTGTGTGTGTGTGTGTCTATATATAATTGCTATATTTATGCTGATAAATAAATATAAATAATATAGCAAATGTAACAAAAAAGGCAACAGTAAAAAATATTGGGTTTCTGTCTGGATGGTCTCTTGTGACGAGCCTAATGACAGAGAGTGGAAGTGTGACCTTCCTCCCATACTTGGGCATACCAGGGGTTGTGACTATATATATATATATATATATATATATTATATATATAATATATATATATATAGTTTTTTTAATTTGTGCTGATAAATAAATAAAGGGAGACTAGCACAAATTCCATTGGCTCGTCAAGAGACCATCCAGACAGAAACCCAATATTTTTACTGTTGCCTTTGTTACATTTGTGTTGTGTTTGTGCTGATAAATAAATAAAGGGAGACTAGCATAGATCTATTTCAAGCTATTTAGCTCTCATCAGCTAGCCATACCCTTACTGGGATTTGAACCTGGGTCTCTTATGACAAGAGATGGACAGGGAATGGAAGTAGTGACCTTCGTCCCATATTTGGGCATACCAGGGGTTGTGACTTTAAATATATACCTTTTTTTCCTGGCTCAGCTGATAACAGAGGACAGCCTGTGGCTTAGTGGTTAATATATCTGCCTAATATGCATACAGCCCAGGTTTGAATCCCAGTAAATATATATAATAATATATATATATTTAGAGTCACAACCCCTGGTAAGCCCCAATTATTGAGGAAGCTAACTGCTTCCATCATCTGTCAATCGGCTCGTCACAAGAGTCCATCATGACAGAAACCCATATTTTTACTGTTGCCTTTGTTATATTTGTGGGGTTTTTATTTGTGCTGTCCCTTTATTTATTTATCAGCACAAATAATAAAAAAAAAACATATATATATATATATTATATATATATAATATATATATATATCTATATATATATATAGACTACATACATACATATACATACATACACAACACACACACACACACACACACACACATATGTTGGGCATCACCTTGATTTTTCATATATGTGCAATACATAGGGATAATTGGCTATATGGAATTTTAATTACTAGTTAAAATTGAAATTTCCCTAGCTTCACCCTCCTTTGGCCAGGATTATTGACAATTATGAAAGCAATCTCACAAAAAAAATCTGGGGATACTCTTATTGCTTAACTGTGTTTAACTATGTCTATTTTCTGGAAAGAAATATTTTAATGTTTTGATTTACAAATCCATTGCCACTCACCGGTCACACTTCCATGCACTTCAGCCATCTGAGGAAAACAAAAAGAATATCCACAAGCACTCTTTCTGCTAATGGGAACTTTCAAGCAAAGTACCATATTTACTCAATGACCCACGTTAATTTTCAGATGAATATTTTTTGATACTTTGTAAATTCTGCATTCAACTGTAAAATGAATAAAATTAACATAAGATAAAAATATAAAACAAATCAAGAATGATTAAAAAAGTCACAAGTAAATAATTAAGATTTTTAAAGTAAATACATAAATATTTAATAATCATGTACCAAATAACAATTAAGTTCCATTAAACATCAAATAAATTAACATGCTAAGACATGAGCATTACTATTATTACTATATTTGGTTTCTCACCTGAGTAGCACCCACATTAATATTGTTAGATAGAAAGTAATTTGGGAGGGGGGTGGTCTTCTAAAACCAAAATTGATTCTCAAGACTTAATCTCATGAATGGTGTTACATAAGAATATCTCACAAAAGGATTCATATCTGAATTAAGGCCTTATCTAAAGTTATGAGAAATGAATGAACATATCTTTTGTATAATTACCTGAGCCCTATTAGCTTCCATCGTCTTGTTTAAATGGTTTTTTAAATCTACATATGCTGAAATGCACTATGCAGATAAAGTAATACAACTAATACAAGTACAAAAAGTAAAAGAGAAAAATTAAAAGGAGAAAGTAGTAACTTCCCCTTCCATCCCTGCAAGTATAACAACTTTAACATCACATATTTATTATTCATCATTTATTCCACTAATTATTTGATAAATAACCCATGGCAGCAAAAATACCTAATACTCTTTCCTCTTCCTATTTTTCCCACAACAACCCTGTATGGTGGGTTAGACTGAGAGACAGTATGGTCCAAAGTCATCCAACAGGCTTCCATGCTTAGTCTCCCTTCATACTCTAAAACAAGTTTTTAAAGCCTCATCATCCATTATAATCTGCAAAAGTTATGGCTAGATATAATCATGTGTAACCATTAAGCTACAGAAGTAATCTAACAAACTCACTTCCTTTTACATTTATATCTCTTTTTCTATTTTAAACAAATCCCTCCAATCTCATCATTCAATAAATAACCAATAAAATAACTATCAATCTTAAACAGGTTTAAAATGTTACAAATTATCTCTTTCCCATAACTGTTGTACATTAAACATAGCCTTAAAATCATATTCTCATTTTAGTAAGAAAAAAAATCAGCTGAAATAACAACCTATCTATTGTAATTTTGATCAAATAAATCCACATTATATTCCTTCTCATAATCTTGATCTTAGATCCCTTCAAATGTATCTTGACAAATGCCATTTTCTTTTCATCTCACAAAGTCATTAACAAGACTATTCTGCAGATTCAATGCAAAAAGGTTTCAAGTTACTTTTATGTATCTTTTCTGTTAAACATTAGCCAATGTCATTTGTAAATTCAATATTCCATCTTGTTCCATATCCTTTTTGCATTTTGTAATTTCTAGGTCTGGTTTTAAAAAAAAATCATAGCAACATCTAGTCTATGAATAATGGCAGAAATCCTGAACATATTTGGTTAATTATTTGTTTACAATATCTTTCAATATATACTTTGTTTTGTTTTCCTTTGGTGCCTTCTAGTGTCCAACCTTCAAAATTCCATGTTATCATTTTGTTTTGCTTCTGGATGCAAAAACATGAATAGTTTCCCAATGAAGCAAATCTTTAATTTTAACCAATTTATAAATATTTTATTATATTAATTATTCCAAATTCTTATTATATTTATAAAATTTTTTTAACAGTTTATTACATTTTCATTGAATATACATGTGCTTTGTGAACAGTGTTTTGTCTGACAAAATTTGCTTACATAATAATACTTTCCAGCTCATAATTTCTACCTCTATTATCCAACTATTCATAAAACGTCCAATGTTCAAAAACACTCTAAATCTTCTTTTTCTTTTATCTTTAATGTCAATCTGTCCATTTCTGCACAATCTAATTTTTTTAAATTATATCCTTCTCTCTCTGTTTCCTCATTTTTCCAGTACTGTGCAAATACAATTCTTGCTGCTGTCAAAACATGTCATATTAAATATAAACCCCCTTATCATACTTTTCTGATACTGTACCTAACAAAATATTTCTGCTTATAATCTATATGCCGCTTTAACATTTTTCTAATCATGTATGTATTTTTGTCCAATATTTCTTTGCTCTCACACATGTCCATCATAGACCCAGTATTATAACTTTCTAAAAACAACACCCCAATTACCTCTTTTCTGTTAATTAAAAACATGTTTATAGATCTTAAAATCATAATTAAAATTTCTTTCATTAAGGAGTGAAGAAATTCTTCCAATGAACACCAGTGAAAAATGGAGTCTGTCAATACTGAAAAAGCAATGAAAATAAATTTGACATTGATTAAGAAATGAGGATCAGCTGAAATGTTACATTATTATTATAACCTTACATAGAATCCCTCAATTCCAACTAACCACAAAAATCATTGGTTCCTTCAATTAACTTATAAGGAGTAACTGTCCAAAGTATATGTGCACAAACTCAAGATTTCTTTTTTCCCCAGAGAGATTTTAACCACAAATTTCAGCCATTTTCTAAGGATATCTTTAAATTGCCATGCCTTCATTGGAAGTCCATAAGTAGCTGGATTTTGGATTAGCTAACAATTTTAAACTTTCTTAGAATAGCAGCCTCATATAGTAGTAAACTGTTTCTTATTATGATCTTCATTTTAGCTAAATTTCACTAAAATTAGATTATAATTTTGTAACACCAAATTATCAAGGAAAATAATGGTTGCTGGGAATAGTAAATTTTGCAATTTATTACACTGGTGTATGATAACTTACTTAATCATTGTTGTACTTATCAAAACCTGGTGATTTCTTTTAAATAATGCATGGAACAAGAAATAATGGTACCATGGGACCTGTAACTTGAAACAGGCTAGATATTATATGAGATTTCTTATTTCCTTCCCTGCAATATACAGTTAATACATCTCTTTTTATTTTCATTTTTCAAAGATTTTTTAGGATTGGATATTTCAGAGAGATTATAGATGCTTTATTACAATAATTTTGAGATATTGCCTAATTTCCAAATCTATAAATTACTGACATAACAATGTTTAAGAGTGCCAATTAAGTTCATTGGTTTGCATATGAAAAATAAAGCTTTTGATTTCAAAGTATCAAATCTGAGTTGAAAGTGTATTTAAAAATTAGCTACTTTCTAATACTGAAAGTCCTTTTTAGGAAGCAGTTACAGTCAAACAAAGATATAAATGATGGTAGGCTTCCTGAACAAATGAATTGGGAGAGTAACTGAGAGTTCAACAGGAACACAAACAAGGGAGAGAAGAAATGAGCAGAGAATCTAAGGGATTGAGTTTACTTGTGTGGGGTAAAAGATTATCATTTGAATAACAGCTAATTGCAAGGGTATATCTTGATTGATATTCTATGAGCGATAGAGTGACTGATTCCTGCTTAGTAGCTAGAAGAACATAAGGAACATAAGGCAGTCAGGTTTTAGGGAACAAGCTCACTAATGAGTGAACAGGAAAGAGTGGTGACATAATTAGAAAGGAGGAATGGAAAATCTTTAACATTTTCTTTTTTTTATTCTTTGCTTGGTTAATCTGAAAAAGCAACAATTAGAAATAAACTTTGGCATATACCAATTGCAAACTTATAGTAGGGCTTGCAGAAAAACACAGAGGACTGATGCAGCCTCCAGTCAGAGAAAGGATAAAGGCTGATCATGAACAAAAGAGTTACCAATGAAGTTAAGACAAGCAATAACTATCCCTAAGAAAGACAATCAAAGAAGCAATTATGGTCAACGGGAATGTCAGTCATTCTCCAGAAGCAAGGAAGATATTGCACTATTGAAACTCAAAATAATTTCCAGGTTTACTGATAAAAATACATAGCTTTGAGCCTTCACAAATGAAAAAAGAGACAATGTGGAACAGCAGATAGCATGGTGGATTTCTGTAGAGCAAAGCCGAGCAAGTATGCCATACAATAAGGCAAGAAAAATTGTGGCAATTGGTAATGAATTGTATACAGAGACAAATAAATATATGCCAAGCAAACCAACTTATTTGTGGAAAGTTTTATCAATTTCATCAACAACTATCTGTGATATTTATGCAGATACTAGAGTGACTAGGCAAATCCCCTCCCCCCAGTAATTCCAGAGCTTGAGAGAACCACTAGAAAAACTTTCATCAGCTGCCTCTCAAGACCAGCAAGAAATTTGCCAACCTCCTTTTTCTTCCTAACATTATTCCTACACCATGGCAGGGTCTGCTTATTGGCCAAATATCAATTTATTCAGAAAAGAGAGTTCATTCTCTGGACCACAAATAGACCAGGGCTCTGAAATGTTTGCACTCCAGGGGTAGACTAAATCATTGTGTTTAAGATATGTTTGTCTGCAGTAAAGCTTTTTTAACTAATTGATTCATCTTAGGGGGTCAAGCTTAGTGTTGAATAAGAGGTTAAATGTTTGGCAAGCTGAAATTTACTGCTGAACTCAGCTGTAGAATCTGATACAAATCATACTGTATTTCCACAGACAGTGAAATTTTATGGACTTGAAGTCCCTTTCTAGGGCTTAGATATTGTGCTTATCTAGTTCTCCAGTCTATTAAAGATAACTGGATATACAATAGCACAAATTAAAGACTGGCTAACAAGTGGTGTTGGTGGAAGAGAATTTATTTCTGGGACTGTGATATGAGTTATGCAAGTGAAGAACTAATGGCATGGGATGGACTGAACTTCATTAGGGCCATCCTTGTTTTTATTCTAGACTACTGAACCTTCTAGCAGTGTATCAAAATTTGATGCATTTTTTGAAAAATCTTGGAAAATAGTATAAGTGCTAAATTGCTGAAATGGTAAAATGTTACCTTTGTTTTCAAAAGATCCATAAAATTGACAACATAATCTGACTTTGATATTTGGGGAAATTCTACAGTAAATATAATAGATCAATCTGTAAACACATTAACAGTAATGCAGCAATTAAAAAAATCATCAAAGATTAGTCAAGAACTAATCAACTAACTTTATTTCTGTGAGTAACCTTTCTTAGACTCTGGAATGCTGAAAACAACTCTGTTTAGTTAGCCTCCAGGCTAACTATATATGGATTCATAGAAATTAAATAGAGTTTGATTGAAAATAAAATTCTAAGAGCTCCTGACTCACAAATTCGAGCCCTTGGTTCTGAACTATGAAAAGGCATAGTTTCTGTTATGTATGAAGTTCTCCCTCTGATCCATTTGATTACAGGTGCTATATGCTCCTCTGATTGGTTGCCTGTTTGACAGCCAGTAATATAAAGAGCTGTCGAACAAGGTCTCAGCTGTTGCCATCAGCTGAGAGACGTGCGTTGTGAGTTGCTGCATTTGGCTATCTTGTTAGAAATGAACCTGTTAGCTATTTGAAGCCTGGCTTGTCTCAGTTATTGATCCCTCAGTTCTCCCAGCTAGAACACTGGAGACAAAGGTGGGATCATCAAATTGAGGCACCAGAGAGTGTACATAGGTCACTAACTCAGAGCCCAGTCACTAAAGAGCTTACTGTTCCTCTCAGAGGAATACATGACAAGAAGTCAGGAAAAAAGGCAAGCCTAAATTCCTCAGACACACTTGCCAAGTGACTACAGTCTGGCAGGAATGTCTTCAATGAACACATTTGTGGCTTTAACAGTGTCTCAGAAATGTGGGACTATATATTGTTTTGAATGTTTCCTTGAGGTGAAAGACTATACGGAGCTCTAAACAGTCAAAAAAGGGCCTGTTTTTTGAATTTATGTGGCACAGAGATGTTCAACATTGCCCGGACATTTCTTGCACCTCAGTCAGCACATTCAGTGTCATAGGACACATTAATGACCAAACTGAGAAGCCACTACATGCCTGCACCATCCCAAATAGCCTGCCACTATGCTTTCCATCAAAGGAATCAACTGGAAGACAAATCAATTAATATTATGTGATGGCACAGAGGGCAGCTGCCTTTTACTGCGATTTTCATGATCTAGAAGACATCCTCCTAGACCAAATCATCTGCGGCATCAGAGACCTCTGAATACAGTTCCACTCCTGGCCAAAATGGAGTTGACATTGCAGACCGTGCTAGATGAGGCCCACACTATCGAACTGTTAAATAAGTCTACTGAAGAGACTCAGATGAAAACTAATCTGCAAACAACAGGAAAGCCATTCAAGATACACCATGAGAGGTTAGCCCAAATGATACAGCAGACAAGGACAATGAGGTCCACCATCTCAATGCTGGGCACTATCTGTTTAAGATGTGGAAATAGAGGCCACCTAGCAAGGGTATGTAGGGTGGCCAACCTACCACTGCCTACAGACAGACAATGCCTACCCCAAGAAGCAGATCTGATACCACCCAAGGCAAGTCGATGACTATTTCTTGGTGCTACAAGACCAAACAGAAACAGTCATGAACCAAATTGCCCACATGACAAAATGAAAAATATTCTTAACTGTAATTAGAGGGGACCCTGCACTATGGAGGTCAACACTGGGTTGTCCATATCCATTCTCTCTGGAGTTCCATTAAAAAGGTAGTTCCAAAGATAGGAAAAAACTGGTTAAGACTCTGTTCATTAAGGCTCAGGGATTTCCAGGGCAATGCCATTCCTGTGTTAGGTAGCTACAGGTTGGGTAGCTTTTAAGCGATTTAAAGTGACGCTACATTAATTATAGTAAATGGCTCTCACCCAGCCTATTGGGACTGGATTGGTTCCAGTCATTGGGGTTGTGGAGTAGTGGAACATCCCACATTAGCAGCAGTCTGGAAATGGACATGCTGATCAAAGAGTTCCTATAGTGTTTTATGAGGGCCTAGGCAAGAACACATAACATTTAATTTGGACCCCCAAGTAGCTCCTAGGCACCTCAAACCTCAGAGGATGCCCTTTGCACTCCGACTGAAAGTTGATGCAGGAGCTTGACAAATTGATAGTGCAAAGCATCCTAGAATCGATAGACCACACTCGTTGGGAGACTCCCATAGTCATATCTAAAAACCAAGCAGTCAGTGCACATATGCACTGATTATAAGTGCACCCCCAACTGTGCACTACATCAAAGTGCCTACCTTGTCCCTGTCATGCAGCACCTCCTGCACTCACTAGGGGAAGGGAAAGTCTTTGCCAAGCTTGACTTGGCACAGGCTTATCAGCAGCTGCCCATAGATGAGGCTCCGGAAGAAGCTCAAACATAGTCACCCACAGAGGGGTTTTAAATGCTGCCAACTCCAATTTGAAGTCAGCATTACTCCCAGCATATTTCAAAACCTAATGGGGTGATTACTGCAGGGAATTCCAGGCATTGCCTCATATTTTGATGATATCTTGGTCTCTGTTGCTACCTATGCGGACCTGCTTAGCCACCTTCGCACTGTTCTTCGCAAATTTCAAAGTGTTGGGCTGAAACTGAAAAAGGCCAAATGCCCTATAGCTGTTCCAAGGATGGAATTCTTGGGCTATCTCGTAGATGTGATCTTCACCCCACAGCTACCAAGGTCCAGGCAATTCAGGAAGCCTGAATCCCAACAGGTCGAGGTGCAAGCTTTCCTGGGGTTGCTGAATTTTTACAACATTTTTCTACTCCACGTGCATCACTAGTAGAGCCCCTACACCACCTATTAGATAGATCAGTGAAATGGGCCTGGGGAAATCCAGAAGCAGTGGCATTCAAAGTTGTCAAAATTTTGTTAACATCTAACAGCGTACTTATGCAGTATAGTGAGACTCTCCCTTTGGTCCTAGCATGTGATGCCTCACTGAACAAGGTCAGGGCTGTACTGAGTCAGCTACCTACTGGCCTTGAAGCACCCATCACATTTTTCTTGAGGACTCTGTCTTCTGCAGAACACAATTATAGTCAGCTAGATAAAGAGGCCCTGGCCATTATGGCTAACATTAAATGGTTCCATGAGCACCTCTATGAGTGCGATTTTCACCTCGTAACAGATCACAAGCCACTTTTAGGAATCCTCGCTGGAGACAGACAAACACTAATCCTATTGCCCCGCTAACCAGATGGATGATGTTCCTTGCCATATAACTACACGATCTCCCAGAGACCAGGAAAGAACCTCTGCCATGGAGACGCTCTAAGCCGCTGTCCACAACCAATAGCAGTTGGAGGATCCAGCCCCAGTGTCCACCATCCTACTAATCAATGCCCTCTAACTCCCAATCATCACAGCCGACGTTGCCAAATACACTACATGAGACAAGGTACTCACTAGAGCATTGCCTGGATTAGGAGGGGTTGGCCCTAGGGAATGATAGAAGCAGAATACTGTCCCTACATGAGCTGTCACACAGCAGGGTTGCCTCCTCTGGGGCACCAGAGTAGACATTCCGGCCCCACTCCAAAAGCCAGTGTTGTCCACTTTGCATAAAGGCCACCTGGCATAGTACGGATGAAGGTGTTGGCCACAGCTATGCATGGTGGACCAACATTGATCTGGATATCCGGATGCCATCAATGTCAGGAGTCAAGGCCTCTGCCACCAAAGGCCTCAGTTCAAAATTGGGAAACACCAAGGGCACCATGATTGAGACTCCACATCAATTTTGCTGGCCCATTCAAGGGACAGACTTTCTTAACAGCTGTTGACAACCTCCAAAGCAGTAATTAGGACTCTTAGGTGGCTATTTGCAATCCATGGGTTGCCACACCTTCTAGTCTCAGATAATGGGGCCCAGTTGACAGCAGCCCTTTTGAAGCATTCCTAGCGCTTTGGTGGCTCTTTTTCACCTGGCAGGGAATGGCCTGGCAGAAAGGGTGGTCCACTCTACAAAGTAATAATTGGGAAAATGGGCCTGGGGACTGGCAGTTGAAGATTGATAAATACCTCTGGGTGTAGCATACCACACCATGCCCATTGACTGACATGAGCCCAGCCAAACTATTGATAGGCCAGAGGATAAGAACCACCCTAGAGCAATTGCACCCTGAACATGCACCAGAGAAGCCCATAGAGTTAACCAGGGAGCTCAGGAGGTTCATAGTAGGGGCCTTGGTCTTTGCAAGAAATTATGTGGTAGTTCCTCGTGGTTACCTGGAACAATATTGAGAATAACGGGGCCTTGCTTGAATTAGAGTATGGCAAGTATGTAGAAGGCATATTAAGCATTACGGGAACAGAAAAACACTTTAAATCTACAGCTGCCGGAGTGGGCTCAAGTCAGGAGCTGCATAAACTCGATGCCAACTGCCCAACCAAACACAGAGCTTCCAGCTCACAATGATGAGGACAACGATTAGCATCCGAGGACTTACCTACAGATTCTGACTGGGTTCCAGCAATGGCCCATCCAACGGCAGTAGTGATGCAGTCTCCATTGAATCTAAGAGTCACGGAGACCCATCCTTCCTTTTCACCTGCCAAAGGCACATTAAGAAATCTGGGCAGGTTCAGTGCTGCCCAGCTGCATGCGCTCTCTAGGTGAGAAGGAGTGGTATGTACAAAGTTTTCCCTCTTGTCGCCTGTTGACAGCTGGTCTATATAAGGAACTATCAAACTCTCAGTTGTTGCCATTAGCTGAGAGACGTGAGTTGTGAGCTGCCGCATTTGTCAACCTTGTTAGAAATAAACTATTAGCTATTTGAAGCTTGGCTCCCTCAATTATTGACCCCTTGATTCTCCCAGCTAGAATGATTCTTATTATAGGATGCTTAATACACTAGAACACTGAAATAAAATTCAGGATTAATTTCATAATTTGAAGAAATGAGAGTTGAAGTAACAGGATGTAAGTAACAGGCTTCCTGTAGCTTTGTCCCATTACATTGGCACTTCACACCTAGTCGGGCAAGGAAGGTAGAAGCTGTCAGTTAAAGAATTTTGATTAGGGGAGTATGGGAAGAAGCCTTATCTGCCGTTTCCCCTGCCCTAAGGAATATTCTTCCCATGGAAGTGAGGCATTTTCTGGTTTCCAAACAATCACTCTGAAGCATTTCATGGCAAGCATGAAGTCATGGAGTGGTTAGTACCATGAGATCCTTAACTCTTGTTAAACCAACTTTAAGAGTTAACTTATTCTTGCCTCCTTAACATATTATAACTTTAAAAATTAACTTCACTGTTTCAATATTTTATATGTTATTTTATATCTTGATTTTTATTGTATACCACACAGAATCCCTCTTTGAGCAGTTTAGAAATAAATAAATAGAACCAACTAACCAACCAACCAACCAACAAACAAACAAACAAACAAACAACATGAAGTATGAAATTTAATCATGTCAAACACAAAATTCCTCACTTAGAAACTGATGGTTTTATAATTGTTTAAGTTTTACCATGTATAAAATCATATTGCTTTATAACTTCTGGAAAAAAAGATTCTAGAACAGTACTTACAAAGTTCAACAGTATGAGTCATCAATAGGATGTATATCCCCAAAAGATACATGGAAATGTTAGTTATATCTACAGATTTGATGCAGCTAAATTAAATCATTGGAACTAAGTCTTTAGATTATTCTCATATCTTATCATGAGTTCTGTGCCCAGCACTAAATACCATTCTTTCATGATTCAGAAAAAACTGAAAAAGGTTCAGAGAAAGAAAATGAGGTTGATCAAAGGATTAGAAGTTAAGTCTCTGAAGATAGATCGAAGGAGCTAGACCTTTTTAGCTTTAAGAAGAACAATGCTGAAAGGTTCAGTTGAGAGTTCAAAATCTGTTTGCTGTTCTTCAATATATCAATTATGGACCTGTTACAGGAAGGTAGAATATTATAAATACATTTTAACAACAGGGGTCATTTGTCAGGGAAATAATTTAGAGCTGACCAGCTGCTACAATGATATAAGGCACGGAATGAGTCAGCAAGGTTTTTGGGCTGATACAACTTTAATACAAATAATACAAATAATAGAATAGCAGGGTTGAAAGGGATCTTGGAGGTCTTCTAGTCCAACCCCCTGCCTAGGCAAGAAACCCTGTACCGTTTGTGACAAATGGCTATCCAATATCTTCTTAAAGACTTCCAGTGTTGGGGCATTCACAACTTCTGGAGGCAAGCTGTTCCACTTATTCTAATTGTCAGGAAATTTCTCCTCAGTTCTAAGTTGCTTTTCTCCTTGATTAGTTTCCACCCATTGCTTCTTGTTCTACCCTCAAGTGTCTTGGAAAATAGTTTGACTCCCACTGAGATGTTGGAACACTGCTATCATGTCTCCCCTAGTACTTCTTTTCATTAAACTAGACATACACAGCTCCTGCAACCATTCTTCATATGTTTTAGTCTCCAGTCCCCTAATCATCTTTATTGCTCTTCTCTGCACTCTTTCTAGAATCTCCACATCTTTTCTACATCGTGGCAACCAAAACTGAATGCAGCAGTGACATGCGATGAGGTTTATGGCTGGCGAGGCACTGACACAGGGGTTTCAAATTTTTTTAGACTTGTAGACTTCAACTCCCAGAATTCCACAGCCAGGCATGTTCAGTTCCAATTTAAGTTGTAGTAGTAGTTGTAATTGAGTTTATTTATAGGCCGCCCTTTTCCCTGAGGGGACTCAGGGCGGCTAACAACTTGTATGGGAGGGGAAAACATACAATAACATAAAAACACAATGTATAATTAAAAATCAAGCAACATTCATTCAACATTCGGGTAGGGGCAGATTATGCTCTTTACCCCCAGGCCTGGCGGGATAGCCAGATCTTGAGGGCTGAGCGGAAGGTCTGAAGGGTGGTGAGGGTACGAATCTCCACGGGGAGATCGTTCCAGAGGGTCGGAGCTGCTACTGAAAAGGCTCTCCTCCGCGTAGTTGCCAGCCAGCACTGGCTGGCAGATGGCACTCGGAGGAGGCCTAATCTGTGAGATCTTATGGGTCGAGAGGAGGTGATTGGCAGGAGGCGGTCTCCCAATACGCAGATCCACTACCATGAAGGGCTTTGTAGGTAGTAAGAAGCACCTTGAAGCGCACACGGAGATCAAGGTAGCCAGTGCAGCTCGCGGAGGTGCACCCACAATCACTCGCGCGGCCGCATTCTGGACTAGCTGAAGCCGCCGGATGCTCTTCAAGGGCAGCCCCATGTAGAGCACATTGCAGTATTCCAGCCTAGAGGTCATGAGGGCGCGAGTGACTGTTGTGAGAGCCTCCCAATTCAGGTAGGGTCGCAACTGGCGCACCAGGCGAACCTGGGCAAATGCCCCCCTGGTCACAGCTGACAGGTGGTAATCAAGGTCAGCTGTGGATCCAGGAGGACTCCCAAGTTGCGAACCCTGTCTGAGGGGTGTAAAATTTGGCCCCCCAGCCTGAGCGATGGAACACTAACCAAATTTTTGGGAGGGAAACACAACAGCCACTCGGTCTTTTCTGGGTTGAGTAAAAGCTTGTTAGCCCTCATCCAGTCCCTGACGGCCTCAAGGCCCTGGTTCATCACGTCCACCGCTTCATTGAGTTGGCACGGGGCGGACAGATACAGCTGCGTATCGTCCGCATATTGGTGGTATCTTATCCCGTGCCTCCGAATGATCTCGCCCAGCGGTTTCATGTAGATGTTAAATAGTACGGGGGACAGGACCGACCCCTGCGGCACCCCATATGTTAGGGCCTCATGGTCGATCTCTGTCCCCCGACCAACACCGACTGCGACCTGTCCGAGAGTAGGAGAAACCACTGCAAAACAGTGCCTCCCACCCCCACCTCCTGCAGTCGTCGCAGAAGGATACCATGGTCGATGGTATCGAAAGCCGCCGAGAGGTCAAGAGAACCAAGATGGAGGCGTGGCCTCCATCCCTGGCTCTCCAGAGATCATCGTCTCAATGCCGACCAAAGCGGTTTCTGTGCTGTAACCAGGTCTGAAGCCGGACTGGAAGGGGTCCAGGTAATCGGCTTCCTCCAAGGACCGCTGGAGCTGGTAGGCCACCACCTTCTCAACAACCTTCCCAATAAAGGGAGGTTGGAGACTGGACGATAGTTGTTAAGAACGGCTGGATCCAAAGATGGTTTCTTCAGGAGGGGTCTCACCACCGCCATTTTAAGTGCGACGGGGAAGTGCCCCTCCCGAAGCGAGGCGTAATAACTGCTTGGATCCAGCCCCGTGTCACCTCCCTGCTGTTAGCAACCAGCCAGGAGGGACACGGTTCCAGTACACAGGTGGAGGCACTCACAGCCCTCATGGCCTTGTCCACGTCCCCGGGGTAACATCCTGAAACTCAACCCAGTGATGGTCTACCAAATCGTCCTCTCGTGCTTCGGCTGGCTCTGCAAAGGTGGAGTCCAAATCCGACCGAAACCGAGCAATTTGTCCGCCAAGAACTGGCATAGTCTTCAGCAGCCTACCCTGCAAGGGGTCCCCCGTATCCCTCTTATTTAAGAGGGAACGGGTTATCCTAAACAGGGCGGCTGGACAGGACTCGGTGGACGCAACCAAGGTGGCAATATAAGATCTCTTTGCTGCCCTAAGTGCCCTGATGTATTCCTTGGTGCAAGCTGTTAAGAGCTCGGTTCGATTCGGATTTATCGGACCTCCACAGGTGCTCTAGGTCTCCTCCGGCGTTTCCTCTCCCGGCTCCTCGGTGAACCGAGGAGGCCTCCGGGATCCGCCGCCTCAGAGGGGCCGTAGTGGCGCAATCCGGTCGAGGGTCTCCGATGCTGCCGAATGCCAGGCAGCAACCAGAGTCTCTACCGGACTGTGGGCGAGAGTATCAGGAATAACCCAAGCTCTGTCTGGAACCTCAAAGGGTCCATAAGTCACCTGGGGCGGAACCACTTGGTCGGTTCCTCCTCCCTACAGTGGGGGTTTGGTCTTCGGAAGTCAAGCCTCAGTAGGCAGTGGTCTGACCACGACAGATCACAAGATCTGTAAGATCACAATCCACTGCTCCGAGAGGAATACGAGGTCGAGCGTGTGACCCACAGAGTGAGTTGGGCCCCGAATTATCTGGGTCAAGCCCATGGCTGTCATGGAAGCCATGAACTCCTGCGCCCCATCAGAGTTCACCGAGCGTAGGCAAATTGAAATCCCCCAGGACCATAAGCCTGGGGAACTCAATTGCCAGCTCGGCTACCGACTCGAGGAGCGAGGGGAGGGCTGCTGCAATGCTGTTGGGAGGTACGTTAGCAGCAGGCCCACTTGACCCTTGAGGTCCAGCTTCACTAGCAGGGACTCACACCCGACAAGCTCCGGAGCAGGGATCCTACGAGGTACTAAAGACTCCCGAATAACAATAGCCACACCCCCACCCCTTCTCTGAGCTCTCGGCTGATGAAGCACCTGAAATCCTTCTGGGCACATTTCTACGAGGGGACTCCTCCCTCCGGGCCCAGCCAGGTTTCAGTAATACATGCCAGGTCTGCCCCCTCGTCTAAAATTAAGTCCCGGACGAGGGAGCCTTGTGAACAACAGACCTGGCATTTAGCGACAACAGCCGGAGACCAGGGTTCTGATTACTCGCGCCATCTGGCCTCGGAGTGGGGCTCATAGGGCCGGAAGGAGGGATCGCTGTGACGTAGCGAACCCTCCTTCCCCGGTAATGGCCAGCCCTAAAGTCCCCGCCATATCTGCCCCTCCCCGTTACGACCGTATGCTCCGGCCCACTCCCGTGTCCGTGGTCCCCCCAACCACACCTATAGCTCCTGCATTCCCGGACAGGCCCTCCGAATCAGACACACTCATTCGTTCACTCAACAGTCCCCACGTGATAATTAAAACACATAATACAGCAATATAGGGTAATAAAAAGTGGGCGCATTCACTCAATCACATGCAATCTCATACACTCAACATGCCAATTAAAATTAAATTAAAAATTAGAAATTAAAAATTGCGCAGCGTGCAAAAAGCGTATGAGGCTTATATAAAGGTCTTAATTGTCTTAGTCTTCTCTTCTGCAAGTCTGGTGAGGGTTCTGGTAGAGTTCAGTGAGTTCAATGAGGGGGTGCAGTCCAGAGAGGGGTGTTCCGTCCCTCTCCCTTCCTCCACGTCCCAAAAACTGTGCCCAAGGCCGGAAAAGTTTCCTTTGAAAGGGCTGAGATGACATCTCTGAGCCTCCATAGATGGTAGTACACACTAGGTGGGCCAGGTTGTAAGTCCAAACATCCAGCTACTGTAAGTAAGGGGAGCCAGGTGGCAAGAAAGGCCCCGTAGCTGTGAAAAACAGGACAGGTCACACCGAAAGGAAGGCCAGATTAAATGGGGCGGAGGGGGGCATCCAAAAGGCCACAGGGCAGCAAAGGCAACTGCCTGATCTCGCCCGGTGCCCTGCCAGGCCAACCCCTTCTCTGGGATAGTCTAATGCAGTCCGAATAGCATGAGAGCGAAAACAGAAATTGTCAAAAGGAGCCGAGGACGCCGCGTTTCGCAAGCCGGCAGAGCCGATGGAACAGGGGGGGGCGCTTAAGGAGGCAGCAGCAAACAGACTGACTGCCCAGCTTCATCCAGCGCCGCTTCAGATCACCTACCACCTCCCCAGATTAGGATCACAGCCGCCAGACACCTTCCAAGCTCCTCATGGTCGACGGAAGAAACGGGACTAAAATTGCAAGGAGAAGCCACCGAGGGCGCTCGGTGACAGCATTTGATTTTCTCCTTTGCGAAAAAGTTTTCCTTCATTATTTTTCTCCTCCCTCCCCTTCCTGGTATGAATGATGAGTGCAGCCTGTCGGGAAGAATGGGGGCCATGGGAGGTGGGTGGAGGTTTATGTGATGGGGGAGGGTTGGGGCATTTTGGTCATGACTGGAGGGTGATATGATGGGAGCTGTAGGGCTGGCCATTACCAAGGAAGAAGGATTCGCTACCTTACAGTGATTCCTTAATCCGGCCCTACTAAAGGCTCAACTCAAGGGCCTGGTGGCAGAGGAGAGCTGGGCCCTGGTGTCAGGTTGCTGTTGCTAAATGCCAGGTCTGTAGTAAATAAGCTCTCCTCATCCGGGACTTAATTTTAGACGAGGAGGCAGACCTGGCATGTATAACTGAAACCTGGCTGGGCTATGAGGAAGGAATCTCCCTCTTGGAAATGTGCCCAGATGGGTTCCAGGTGCTACACCAGCCATGACATCAAAGAAGGGGTGGGAGAGTGGCAGTTATTATCCGAGGGTCACTAGCTGCTCATAGGATCCCTGCCCCAGAGATCATGGGGTATGAGTCCCTTCCCTGAAGTTGGACCTAGGGGTTCAAGTGGGCTTTTTTTGATGTACCTACCTCCCAGATGCGTCACAATGGCCCTGCCTGCGCTCCTAGAGGTAGTAGCCGGGTTGGTGGTGGAGTTCCCCAGACTGATGGTACTGGGGAATTTTAACCTGCCATCCCTGGGCGAACACTCTGATGGAGCACAGGAGTTCATGGCTTCCATGACAACCATGGACTTGACCCAAGTAGTTCAGGTCCAACTCATAGAGCGGGACACACACTCGACCTTGCATTTCTCTTGGGGCAGTGGAGATGTGATCTTGAATTAAGGGGAATAGAGATCTCACCCTTGTCAAGGTCAGATCACTTCCTGCTGAGGCTTGACTTTGGGATGCTACTCCCCCATCGCAGGGAGTGGAGCCGATTAAGTGGTTCCGCCCCAGGCGCCTGATGGATCCGGAAGTATTCCAGAAGGAGCTTGGAGGGATACCTGACTCCCTTGCCCACCCGACAGAGGCCTTAGTCGAGCCTGGAATGTTGCAGCGGCTGAGGCTCTGGATCGGATTGCGCCTTTGTGGCCTCTCCGCGGGAGTGGATCCAGGAGGGCACCTTGGTTCACCGAGGAACTCCGGGAGATGAAGCACCAAAAGAGATGCCTAGAGCAACGCTGGAGGGCTAGTAACTCCGAATCTGACCGAACACTGTTAAGAGCCTTTATTAGGACTTATTTAGTGGCGATACGGGCGGCAAAATGCAAATATTTTTCCGCTCTTATTGCATCTGCAGAATCCTGCCCAGCTGCCCTGTTTAGGGTGACCCGGTCCCTCCTAAAAAGTGAGGAGGCAGGGGAACCTTTGCAGGGAAGAGCTGAGGAGTTGGTCCAGTTTCTGTCAGATAAAATCATTCAGATTCGGGCGGACCTGGACTCTACTTGGGCAGCACCAGCTGAGATGCAGAGAGGGTCTTAATCAGATTTGCTGGGATAAGTTCGAGTTTGTCACCCCTGAGGAGTGGATAAGGCCATGGGAGTGATGAGTTCCTCCACCTGTTTATTGGACCCATGCCCCTCCTGGCTGGTTTTGACCAGCAGGGAGATAACACGATGCTGGCTCCAGAGGATTACGAACACTTCTTTACAGGAGGGGTCTTTCCCGCAGCCACTTAAGGAAGCAGTGATAAGACCCCTCCTTAAGAAGCCTCCTCTGGACCCAGCTATCCTTAAAAACTATTGTCCTGTCTCCAACCTTCCTTTTTTGGGAGAGGTTGTTGAGAAGGTGGCGCCGCTTCAACTCCGACGACGACCTTGAATGAAGCAGATTATCTAGACTCCTTTCAGTCTGGCTTCAGGCCTGGATACAGCACAGAAGCACTGACCAATGATCTCTGGCGGGCCAGGGATAGAGGAGATTCCTCTATCCTGGTGCTTCTTGACCTCTCAGCGGCTTTCGATACCATCGACCATGGTATCCTTCTGCAACGGTTAGAGGAGGTGGGGGTGGGAGGCACCATTCTACGGTGGTTCTTCTCTTACCTCTCTGACAGGTTGCAGTCGGTGTTGGTCGGAGCACAGAGGTCGACCCCTAGGCCCCTTAATGTGGGGTGCCGCAGGGTTCGGTCTTGTCCCCCCTCCTATTTAACATCAACATGAAGCCGCTGGGTGAGATCATTTGACAGCACGGGGTGAAGTATCATCAGTATGCTGATGATACACAATTATATCTCTCTGCCCCGTGCCAGCTCAGTATAGTGGTGGACGTGATGTGCCGGTGCCTGGAGGCTGTTAGGATCTGGATGGGGGTAAACAAACTCGTGCTCAATCCCGACAAGACTGAGTGGCAATGGATGTTCCCCCCGAAGGACAGCCCAGATAGTCCATCCTTGATCCTGGGGGGCGAAAACTTACACCCCTCAGAGAGGCATGCAATTTGGGGGTCTCCTGGTTCACAGCTGACACTGGAACATCATCTGTCGGCTGTGACCAGAGGAGACTTTGCCCAGGTTCACCTGGTGCACCAATTGTGGCCCTACTTGGATCGGGAGGCACTCCAAACTGTCACTCATGCGGCACCTACTTGGATCGGGAGTCATTCCAAACTAGTCACCTCAAGGCTGGATTACTGCAATGCGCTATACATGGGCTACCATTGAAAAGTGTTGGAGACTGCAACTAGTCCAGAATGCAGCTGCGAGCGATATTGGGTGTACCTAGGCACACCCATGTTACACCTATGCTCCGCGAGCTGCACTGACTACCCATTGGTCTCCGGACGCAATTCAAGGTGTTGTTTATTACCTTTAAAGCCCACATGCTTAGGACCAGCATACTGCGAGACTGCCTACTGCCACACTCCTCCCAACGCCCGTAAGATCCCACAGGGTTGCCTCCTCAGATGCCGTCAGCCAGACATGTCGGCTGGTGGCTCCCCGAGGAGAGCCTTCTCTGTGGCTGCCCCGACCCTTTGGAATGAACTACCCCCAGAAATCCGGACCTCACCCACTCTCATGGCCTTCAGAAAAGCTGTCAAGACCTGGCTTTTCTGGCAGGCCTGGGGCTGTTGACCTCAATTGTTGAGGTCCAGCCCCAATTGAAATGAATGTAGTTGTGTCGTTTAACTTGTCTTATTTTATTTTTACTTTCTTTTATTTATTCTTTTTCTCTTTCCTTCTGTAAGCCGCCTGGAGTCCTTCAGGATTTGGGGCGACCTATAAATAAACTTAAACTTAAACTTAAACTTAAACTTAAACTTAAACTTAACTTAAACTGAAACTTAAACTTAAACTAACTAAACTTAAACTTAAACTTAAACTTAACTTAAACTTAAACTTCCTTCCTTCCGCCCTCCCTCCCTCTCCCCTCTGTCAAAAAAATACATGCACACAGAGAAGCTGGATCACTCACTCACTCACTCACTCACTCTCAAACAAACACAAATACAAGAGTTGGATTGTATATAGTTTCCAAAGACTTGAAAGCAGCTCCTCTGCCATAAGACCCCGACCCCCCATTCCCCTGCTGCCTTCCGATCTGAGCCTTTGATTGCGGGTGGAGCCACGTTGCCTTTTCAAACTTGTAATCAGTGAAGCTGGGCTTATATCTTTTATCCAGCTGTGTGTTTGTGTTTGTGTGGTGTGTGTGTGTGTTTGAAAAGGCAACATTGTTTCTGCATGCAATCAAACTTTTTGAATTCCTCCCCCTCCCTCCAACCCACACACGTACCTTTTCCAGCTGTTTCAGAGGGATTTCAATTCTGCTCTTGCCTGTCATCATGAAAAGAAAAAAAAATGTAAAAGGAAAAAGGCAAGCGCTGAGGTCAGGCTGAGCTAGTTGCTGCCAGAGTCACCGTGGATGACTCTGCTTAACTGTTTAAAAAACCCTCTAAAAAATCACTCCCTGCAGGAGGCAGGAGAACAACATTCCTCATCTACGTCAGGAATTTTTCAGCTTTAAACCTTGCTTAGCTCTGCTCATAAAGTCAGACTAGATGAGGCACCTCGTTTCCTGCCGCCTCCTGTAGAGGGCACTTTTTAAGAGGCTTTTTTAAACAGTTAAGCACTAAGCAGAGTCATCCACAGTGACTCTGGCAGCAACTAGCTCAGCCTTACCTCAGCTCTTGCCTTTTTCCTTTTACATTTTTTTTTCTTTTCATGATGATGCTGGTGAGGCTCTGTCTCCCCTGCCTCCCCTGACTGCATGTCCCTGGAATGCAGTATTTCAAGTATGGCCTTACCAAGGCATTATAAATTGGTATTAACACTTCATGTGATCTTGATTCTATCCCTCTGTGCATGTAGCCTGGAACTGTGTTGGCTTTTTGGCAGCTGCTGCACACTATTTAAATGTTGTCCACTAGGATTCCAAGATCCTCTCACAGTTACTACTATTGAGGAAGGTACCACCTTTACTAGAGCACTTATGGAGATCCAATAAATCCGAATCGAACCGAGCACTTCTAACATCTTGCATCAAGGAATACATCAGGGCAATCAGGACGTCGAAAAGAACCTACATTGCCACCTTGATTGCCTCCGCTGAGTCGCGCCCAGCCGCCCTGTTCAGGATAACCCGTTCCCTCCTAAATAGGAGGGATACGGGGGATCCTTTGCAGGGTAGGGCTGAGGATTACGTCCAGTTTCTAGCGGACAAAGTTGCTCGGTTTCGGTCGGACTTGGACTCCAATTTCGCAGATCCAGCCGAGGCACAGGGGGATAATCTGGTAGGGCCATCGCTGGTTGAGTTTCAAGCTGTTGCCCCTGAGGACGTGGACAAGGCCATGAGAGCTGTGAGTGCCTACACATGTGTACTGGACCCGTGCCCCTCCTGGCTGGTTGCTAACAGCAGGGAGGTGACACGGGGCTGGATCCAGGCGGTTGTTACCGCCTCCCTTCGGGAGGGGGTCTTTCCCCCCGCTCTTAAGGTGGCGGTGGTGAGACCCCTCCTGAAGAAACCATCTTTGGATCCAGCCGTTCTTAACAACTATCGTCCAGTCTCCAACCTCCCCTTTGTGGGGAAGGTTGTTGAGAAGGTGGTGGCCTTTCAGCGGTCCTTGGAGGAAGCTAGTTATCTTGACCCATTCCAGTCTGGCTTCAGGCCTGGCTACAGCACAGAAACCGCTTTGGTCGCATTGACCGATGACCTCTGGAGAGCCAGGGACGGAGGCCATGCCTCCATCCTGGTTCTCCTTGACCTCTCAGCGGCTTTCGATACCATCGACCATGGTATCCTTCTGCGACGACTGCGGAGGTGGGGGTGGGAGGCACTGTTTTGCGGTGGTTCTCCTCTTACCTCTCGGACAGGTCCGCAGTCGGTGTTAGTTGGAGGGCAGAGATCGACCCCTAGGCCCCTAACATATGGGGTGCCGCAGGGTTCGGTCTTGTCTCCCCTACTTTTTAACATCTACATGAAACCGCTGGGTGAGATCACTCAGCGGCACGGGATAAAATACCACCAGTATGCGGACGATACTCAGTTGTATCTGTCTGCCCCGTGCCAACTCAATGAAGCGGTGGACGTGATGAACCAGGGCCTTGAAGCTGTTAGGGACTGGATGAGGGCTAACAAGCTTGTGCTCAACCCAGATAAGACTGAGTGGCTGTTGTGTTTCCCTCCCACTAATTCGGCAAGTATTCCATCCTCAGGCTGGGGGGGGTGTCAAATATTACGCCCCTCAGACAGGTCCGCAACTTGGGAGTCCTCCTAGACCCACAGCTGACTTTTGAACACCATTTGTCAGCTGTGACCAGGGGGGCATTTGCCCAGTTCGCCTGGTGCACCAGTTGCGCCCCTACCTGAACCGGGAGGCTCTCATAACAGTCACTCGTGCCCTTGTGACCTCTAGGCTGGAGTACTGCAATGTGCTCTACATGGGGCTGCCCTTGAAGAGTATTCGGCGACTTCAGCTAGTCCAGAATGCGGCCGCGCAAGCGATTGTGGGTGCACCTCGCTTCACCCACATAACACCTATCCTCCGCGAGCTGCACTGGCTACCGGTCAATCTCCGGGTACGCTTCAAGGTGCTACTTGTCACCTACAAAGCCCTTCATGGTAGTGGATCTGGGTACTTGAGAGACCGCCTACTGCCAATTACCTCCACCCGACCAATTAGATCCCATAGATTAGGCCTCCTCCGAGTCCCATCTGCCAGTCAATGTTGACTGGCAACTATGCGGAGGAGAGCCTTCTCGGTGGCAGCTCCGACCCTATGGAACGATCTCCCCGTGGAGATTCGTACCCTCACCACCCTCCAGATCTTCCGCACAGCCCTTAAAATCTGGCTATCCCGTCAGGCCTGGGGTTAAAGACTGTAACCCACCCGAATAGTATGAATGTTGTGCTTTTAATGATGTACTGTCTTATGTGTTAATTGTTTGTTTCCCCCCCCCCTTTTCGAGTTGTAAGCCGCCCTGAGTCTCCCCAGGGAAAAGGGTGGCATATAAATAAATTACTCAATTACTCAATTACTCAATTACTGTACCTGTGCAGTATAGTATATTACAGTACAGTATATTAAGAGGCTATATATATGAGAGGTCCTGTAAGGGCTTCTCTCGCTATGTGTGTGCTTCTGTGCTATAGTTGATGATTGATTGTCTCAAAATAATCACAGTGTGTGCACTTTGACATAGTTTTATTAGTGAATCAAGCTACCAAGAGTTGAGGAGAGTGGTATTTTTTTTGCCAGATGTGTTCAAACAGAGGTTGGGCAGCAAGGAATACTTTAATGTGGATTCTTGAACTGAATAAGAGTTTAAGTTCAATGGTCTGAATGGGCCCTCTAAAGTTAAGGTTCTTTGACTTTATTCCATCCTCCTTTCCAATCTTGCTTTCCTTATTTTTCATTTTTGCTTTTTTATATTTCCACTTAGTTTATGGATCTGTATTTGTATGCATTGTGTGTCCTAATATTTTTGCATATTCTTTTCCTATGTTCTTACTTTTCGTATGGTCCTATATTTATTCTCCAGTATGATAACCTTTATTGTTTTCTGTGCTATATGCTATGAGCATTTTTGTCTATTTTCCATCTGTCTGTGTGTAGGTATGGTAGTTAAAACTGCAACTGATAACACTTTGAAAGGAGCAGATATGCAATGCATATCCATTCTCATATAGTCAAAATAAATAAATTTGGTTAATATAAATAAAGTGTGGATGGAATGTGTTGGTCATTTATCTCTAATTTAAAAATCTCTGGAAGAATATAGGGAATTGATAATTTAGTAGAATTGCAATACTCAGGTGTATACATTTGACTCATTTTAAAAAAAGTATACACAGATCAGAAAAAAAAACCTCCACAACAACCAACAACACAAACTAATGTGATTTTTTCTGCAGGAAGATGAGATGAAAACAGTTAGAGATAATAATTAGATAATTACAGTTGTTCGATCAAAAGTCAGATGCAGGAGGGAGCAGACTATAAAAAAAGTATAAGTTTTTCAATTAACAGTGTAGCCAAAGTTGTTTCACAAAAGAATGTCTCACCAGCTCCATTGTATTTTTGTAAATGATTATATGGTGTGGAATATTTACTTGAGAATAAATAAGGCTGAAGTTACAAATGATACCTCTGTAGTGATGTGCTGCCCTTAGCATATAGATGTTCTAATATGAGCAGTTATAGCATTTATATTGTCATTATAGACAGCCATTCAATGAAAGATATTTTGATTTGGACTGTATTCCTAAATTTCCTTTGGCATATTTTTAATGCTATGTCATTTCAGTATAGCCATTTTTAATGTTGCACTCTTTGACTTATTATTGTTCTTCTGATTTTCATTTTTATTTAAAAAGGCATTGGTAAATTTTTACTACCTCTTGATAAAAATCATTTCTTATTTCCTACGTTAATTTCTTCATTAGGGAACAATTATGTTATTGACATCCAGCAATACAGATAGTCCTCAATTAACAGCAATAGTTGGGACCAGAATTTCTGTTGCTAAGTCCTGCAGTTCTAAAGTGAGACATTATGTAACTACATCACATACTGAAGATAATTGCTGCAGTTCGCACTACCATCATTAATTAAGGATTGTGGGTAATTAAGTTTCTCATAACTTCCTGTTTATGTCCAACAACCAAAACCAATGGAGAAAGTAGCAGGAAGTTGCAAATTCCAGGATGTTTATATAAGCAGGCTGGTAGGTTGCTATTGGATGGGAGAGTTGCTCAAGAGTGACTAGTGAGGCATGTGAGTCTGGGGGTTCTTTTGCTGGGAAGAGAGGGTATGTGAAGGTACAACAAGACTACAGGAATACTCTTGAACTGTAAATTCAAAGACCAGTCTCAAGTCCATATTTTCAATATTGTTATAACTTCAAATGGCCACTGAATAAATGGAGGTTAAACAAGGACTACATGATTGAATCCAACCAACCTCATAGAGGAAAATTACAAAGTGACTAGGCAACTCTACTTCCTTCATTTGACCATATATGTCTCTATAATGTGTAGAATAGTTTCAAGAAAAAGTGAAGGAAGAGAACATTTGATCCAGTCTTCTGAATAGTCCTCTAGCTCTGAGAATGTTATATAAATTACCAAAGTATAACAGATATTGTCTGTATAGACAGACTTCAAAGGAAAGTTTGCAGATCAGTTTGTTGACAGTGTATGCCAGGCTTCCTGGTCCACTTGATTTTAGATAATTTTAGTTACAAATAGATAAATAAATATAAGATGCAAAGCATAGTCCTTGACATTATCTTTGTTTAAGAAATGTGTCTAAATTTCAACCTCAAGGCTTCTAAAGAAAAGAAAGTGTTGACTAGTTGCCGCCTGTAGGCATTGTTTTGTTGAGCCCATCTGCAACGAAAAGAATCAAAGGTGTGATTAAGAACACCCTGAAGAACTATACGGGACATGTAAAGAATAAGGAAGTTGTCCTTTATGGAGATATGTAGGAACTAGATGTGTTACCAAGGCTGAAACATTTTTAAAATCCACAGCAACAAGATAACATTTGTAAGCGGCTAATGCAGCCACTCCCTAATTCACTCAAGTATAAGGAAGAAAAACTACAGTAAAATCACCTGGAAAGATTCTGTTATTTTAGCCTTCCTGTAGAATTGGTTTCTTTTCTGGTCTACTTAGCAAGACTAATGCCATCACGAACAGCCACTTTATTAATAAGGAAACTATCCAGGACAGCCATTTTTGCAAATGTCCTCAATATGGTCTCTGCATCTAAATATCTGCACCAAGAGGTAACCTACTAGAGCTATGCTAGTTCTTTGACATAACTCCTTTGATCATGCTGGAACACAAATTATGTTTTTTAGTTGTTAAATGACTGCATCATTTTTCTGATGCCTGTGACTGAACACACTTACAAGAGGCAGAAGCTGGTTACACAAAGCAGCTGCACAAACTTGGAAAAAGATGCAGGAGCGTTCACAATTTGAAGAATATGATCTATATGTCACCAAGCATTATTCAATACGTCTTTGGAAATATTTGCACAGTCCACTGTTCTACTTTGAATTTGTTATAATTTCTTTCTAATCAAATTAAAATTATGCTAATCCATAATGTGCTTGATCTTTCAGATGGAGTGTCATTGTCATTCACTTGCATGAAGAAAACTACCCATCTGCACTTATTTTCAGAACAGGCAAATCTGTAAATTTGAAAAAATAGAAATAATAGAAATGTAAATGTAAAAATCTGTATATGCAACTGATTTGTATGTTCCCGATGCAGTTTGGGGTGGACATTAGAGTTTATAATGTGAAATGCCAGCGTTAATTAATAAATATGCTTTCAGTATCAGACGCTGAAACTACAAACATGGAAGAGAATAAGCTATGCTTCTTTGTTATCCTAAATACATTTACTTGTGTGTAACTTACTAAACAGGAAACACATTTAAATGTAGCTAGATTAGATTCAAAATAGTATATTTGGATAATGGAAAATGGCATGATGTAATTTATCACTTGTATTAATTAAGCTACCTTCAAGAAGGGGCATGCAATGTCTCTGCTTAAAACTTTAGGGAAAAGGCATTATATATTAATGCACAGTAATCTGTAATTGCTAAACTTTAAAAAATGTATTTTCATTGGTATGATGCTGAACTTGGGACCAAGGGGAGAGTGTTTCTGAACTGAGCCAAACTCCCTGCCAATGCCATCTGTCTGCAGTTTCCCTGCCATTCATTTATCTCCTCCTCCTGTGCTCCCTAGTGTACTTTGCTGAGACTATGGGGAAGACAAACTGGTGGCAAGGGAGACTGGGAATAATGGAGACCCATTTTTAAGTTCCTGGTGTTCTTAATCACACACTGGAGATATCTAAGAATGCTTAGAAGTGTCTATATACAATCAGAAATATGGATTCCATTCATTCAACAGAAAAATGTCCCAAAATTTCAAAAATATCTGAAGCGTGTTCTTTGAAGTGATTATTCTGGGTTTTCCCCAGGGTTGTCTGCCTTTTACAATAAAATTTTAGAAAATAAGGGGAAAACAGCAGTCTGCCTTCCTAAAGTCACATTTTTTATTATTTGGGCTACCAACCCATTCTATACTGGACTTTTATTTTTATCTCCTTCAGAAGGAGGAGAAGAAAAAAATAGCTTTTGATATTGGAAAAAATTCTCACGGGTGGACTGAGAAATTCTGGAAATTATCAAAGGAATGAAAAAACAGAGGGCTATGGAAGAATGTCTCTTTTTTCATTTTATAATAATCTACTTATCTATACTTTTTTTAAAAAATTCCCATGTATCAATTTAAATCCCAGGAAATATTATCAAAATGAAACAGTCCTATGAGGATCTTTTTTCAGTAGCCCCAAGGATGGAGAGAGATGGAGAGATTTACGGTTAAAAGCAACAATCAATGTTCCCGTATCACTTTACAACATTAATCACCAAAAACACCACCCAAAGAAAGGCAGAACAAATTCAAATGCACCAGTGGTTGGTTGCTAACCAGTTTATTACCAGTTCGCTCGTGCTTGCGTGCTCACGTGCACACTGGTGCTTGCGCGCAATACTTCTGAGCATATGAAGAAGCGTCTGGGTGGGTAGGCAGAACCTCCCATGGCTCCGACTACTGGTTCGGTCAAACCAGGCTGAACTGGAAGCAATCCACCACTCAAATGCACCCTGGGAATAAGATAGAAAAATAGAAACCCATTTCTCAGGATAAGTTGGGGGTGGGAGAACCTTGAAAAACTGAGAGTCAGGTTTCAGGATATTAGTAATTTTAGTTCCCCTGTGATGGAAGGTGGAACTGGGGGAGGAAAATGACATTGGTCCCTAAATTACACTAAGGCGGTGCTTTCATTCCATCTAATTAATGCTCTGTAATGACCAACACAATTCTACAAATTAAAAGTCTGTTAAACCTAACAGGGTAAGGACTGAATTTGATCAAAGTACAATCTCATATAGGTTACATAAACTTAAACTGGAACCAGAGAATGTAATATGGAAGGATAATGGATATGCTTCCATTACATTTATCCTTATGTTCTCTGGTTGATCTCATTCTTTACAGCAAATACAAATCATTGAACACAATTTATATTACATTTAAAGTTATTTATATTAGAAAAAGGTTTTTATTGTCTCTTCAAGTCAGTGTTGACTCCAGTACTTGCAGTTTTCTTGGCAAAATTTTAAGAACTCATTCACCATTGCATGTTTCCTAGGACTGAGAGGGAGAGACTGTAAATCTCTCCCTCTCTCTTCATCTTAAGGCTGACTTCATACCTAAATTGGAATTAAAACTCTTGCTCTTATGGTTCCCAGGCTTGTGTTTTAACCACTACACCAAACTGATTCATACAGTGCTAGACTATCATTGAAAGAACAATAATACAGAAAAACCCACACCCTATTTACAGGTTTTACCTGATTTTCAGGTCTTTTTTCAGAAAGAAGTCCCTAGTCCATGTCATCATTGATGCAGGTGTTTGAAAAGAGAACTAAATAGAAACCCATTGGAACAAAAAAAAAATGCTGTTGAAGGATATAGGCAGCCTTTATGAAAGTTAGTATAGGTGGGAAACCTGAGCTCAAGAGAAGTAGTTCAAATTGAAGGTAATGTTGATGTCTTTATAGCTATCATTTGGAATCAAAAAGCTATTCCGTTGTCCAATTATACATAGCAAGTTTCTGTTAGATGCCAGTGCTATAATTTCTGAATCATTAATTTTAATAACTAGACAAATAACTCAATCCTAAGTAACTGATGCCAAATGCAGGCATCTAGTAAATCTGTGTACAACAGTGAAGTTAAATGTATATAGCTGAACCACTACATAAATATTGTTTAAGGTCAGGAACTGAAATAGCCCTGTAAAGAATGAAGCATTCCAAAATGAGTTAGTTAGTTCTTTCTTTCTTTCTTTCTTTCTTTCTTTCTTTCTTTCTTTCTTTCTTTCTTTCTTTCTTTCTTTCACTCACTCACTCACTCACTCACTCACTCACTCACTCACTCACTCACTCACTCATTCTTCCTGTATACTTACCCAGAAGGTGGTTAGGGATAAAACATTCACTATTGTCAAGAGTCTAAGTTGATCACTTGCAGAGAGTTCTTGAGCTTCTATGATCTGAATTACAGATTTGCCCCAGAAAGGATTTGGTTGAAATGTCTTCACTGAGGAAATTCACTCAAAGCAATTATGTGTTATAAATGTAATGTTGGATACAGAATTGTCAAATAGATTTTAGCCCCCTATTGAGTAGGAGACCCTATACAATTTTAGACAAATGGTTGTCCAATCTCTTCTTGATAAACCTCTTGTGATGTGGGTTTTCTGAGGCAAACCCTCTGTGATAAGGGTTTTCTGGTTAATTATTCTCACTGTTAGAAAATGTCTTCTTGGTTCTGGGTTGGATCTATCTGTAATGACCTTTCACCCATTATTTCTTTTCCTATCCTCAGGTTTGGAGAGTAGATCAACCTCCACCTTCTCGGTGAGACACTCTGAAGTACTGGAATACTGCCATCATGTCACCCCTAGCCCACTTCTTTATTAGCTTAGATATACATAGTTCCCTCAACCATTCAGCATATGGTTTAGCCTTATAATGGTGAACCTATGGCATGCATGCTGTAAGTGGCACACAGAGCCGTCTCTCCAGGCACATGGAACCATTGCCTGTTGCTCTTCTGAGTTCTGGGCCAGCTGATTTTCATGCACACTGGTGTGCCAGAAACTGGAAGAGCAGCTGCTCATTGCACATGCGCATTCTAGGAAGATCATCCTATTTTCAGGATATGAATGAGCATTGTCCAATGGGTCTAGTTTCTTGTGCACATGAGTGCGAAACCTAGCAATAGTAATGGATGGCTAGCATGCTGTCTCCAGTGTTTCTCCTGCACAGCTCTGCTGCCCCAGAAGAGCAGTGGCAGGGGGAAAGGCAAGAGTGACTGGTTGGCTCAGGTGCTCAGGGGAGCAGGACAGCATTTCCTGGTGGGGTAGCTGACTGCCCCTCCCGCTGCTCCTTCCCCTAGCCATATTGGACTTGCTTTCCCCCAACCACTCTTGCATACCCTGTTTGTTTTCATTTAGCTGCTATTCAAACTCATAAAAGTCCAACATGGCTATGGGAAGGAGCAGCAGGAGGGGCAGCCAGCTGCCCAGCTACAAAATGCTGCCCTGCTCCCCTGAACACCTGAGCTGGCTAGTCACTCTTGCCTTTTCCCCCTGCCACCGCCGCCGCTCTTCTGGGGCAGCAGAATTGCACAGGAAGAATGCTGGAACGAGAAAAAGAAGGATTGTGAATCCTTGTGTGCCCAGCTGCCACCTGTTCTTTACCATCCCTCTCCCTCCACCTAATTTGGAGCAAGTCTGAAGTGGTTCATGAGTGAGGGCAGGAGGAAGTGAGGCCTCAGAAGAGCAGCAGCAGCAGCAGCAGCAGCCGCAACGGGAAGGACAGGAGCGACCGGCCAGCTTGGGTGCTCAGGGGAGCAGGGCATTTGCTGACTGTGCAGGATCATAATAAACAGTGTGGTTGGGGGAAAGCACGTTAGCCGGGTTCAGTGCCAGAGGGAGAAAAAGAAGGGTTGGAAATCCTTGTGCGCCCAGCCACTGCCTCTTTGTTACCATCCCCCCTCTCCATCTAATTTGGAGTGAATCTGAAGTAGTTTGTGTGGGTGGGGGAAGAGTCCCACTGCCTATGCATTCATGCCAGAAAAGGTTGGTCCAAAATGGGGTGCACATACATGGTAGACACACACATGTGTGTTAGACATGTGCATGCATGGTAGACATGCATGCACACAGGGGAAGGTTAATGGGTGCACCCATGCGCAGGGGCCGTGCATTGCATTATGGGTACTGGTACGCGGGAATGCTGGTGTACACATGCATGCATACTATTGACATATAACAAGAAAAAGGTTAGCCACCACTGGTTTAGCCTCTAGCTTCCTTATCATCTTTGTTGCTCTTTTCTGCACTTTTTCTACAGTAATAGCATCTTTTTTTTTATGGTGACCAGAATTGGACACAGTATTCCAAGTGGCACTTTCACTTCTTGTGATCTTGATACTATTTATTGATGCAGCCAAGAATTGTGTTGGCTTTCTTGGTAGCTGCGGCACAGTACTAACTCATACTTAAATAGTGATCCACTAGGACAACTAGATCCCTGTCAGAGTTACTACTCCTGAACCACATACCATCTATTGTATATCTATGTATTTGTTTTTTCCTGTCTAAGTGTAGAACCTTATTTTTATCAGCATTGAATTGTATTTTGTCAGAGAGGACTTGGTGTTTAAGTCTGTCAAGATCCTTCTGAATCTTGAGTTTATCTTCCAAAGTTTTACCTATTCTCCATAGCTTGGTATCATCTGCAAATTTCACGAGTTCCCCATTATCCACTCATCTCCATCATTTAAGGGCCTAAGACATAACCTTGAGACCCTTCATGCTTCGCTCCATGTAAATGTAGTTTCACTGAAGACTACAGGCCGAGTATAGTTGGTCATCCAGTAGCAAAACCAACAATGTGTCTATCCCACATTGTTCTATCTTGCCAAGAAATAAGTTGTGATGTCCTTTATCAAATGCCTTATGAAGTCTAAGAAAGCTACGTCCACAGCGTTTCCCTGATTCTCTAATTTAGTCACTTTGTTAAAGAAGGCAATAAGATTTGTTGGGCATGATTTATTTTTAACAAATCCATGCTGAATCTGCCAAATTTGATAAAGTTTTCATTGATAATTATTTTTACTATGGCTTTGCAAAATGAACCCTTCCTCTCCAGTGATGGGTTTCTATTATTTTTACTACTGGCTCACTCGCTACTGGTTTGCTCGTATGAGTAGAAGCATCAGGGCGGGTGGGCTGAGCCTCCCATCACTGCTACTACCGGTTCGCCTGATCTGGGCCAAACCAGCAGCAACCAATCTCTCCTGTTCTTCTCCCATTTGAGGTAGTGCATTGGTGCCACCAGGCTGTGTAAAATCAGTAGTTTCCCTGCATTTCAACATTATTCTACTGAAGCAGAATGGTCTGGTGAAATTCCATATCTCCATGGGCTTTTGATTCAATGTATCGAATAGAAACATCTCACTTTTCTATCCTGAAGCATCACCCTAAAGGAGATTCTTCTAATGATCAGAATCAAAATGTATCTGTAAAGTAAGCAAGGCCACTTCAATTTACTGAATCCTGCCATGTAGCACTAGGTTTGAACACCACACCATCTTCTTCTGTAGCTTTGGAGCAGTAAATCATGAAGCCATATTTTGTTTCTAACAAAACATCCCAACTATATTGTGTCTTCCTTCATAAAAACACAACCACTCAAAAATATTGGATAAAACATTTTGAATAGAACTCTTCTCTTCTGAATTCAAAATGAAGTATTGTTGTTGTTTTCCATTGCATGAAGTTCCCTACAAAATACACCACCCTAAATACCCTATTTCTTGACTACATTGTTTTTTTCTGACAAATGTTGCATAGTAGAACCCCTGAAGCACATGCACTGGTCTCCTATTCAGGAGCGTTCAGCAGAGGGGCCAATTAAATTCCATGAAGTTAATTCTAAACACTGAGGGCTTTCCAAGTTTGATTTGGAAAGATCGTATAACCAATATTGATATAATTGTGTTTAAGTTGTACACCCATTTATCCAGCTGCTCTGAATTATTTATTAGACTTTCTTCTGATCATAGTAGGCTTTCTCTCTCTTTCTCCCATGACACATGGATAAATGAGTCTGGGCTGTGTTGAAGAGTGCATTTTCTCCCATAGTCTTGCAAACATATGCTGTGTGCCCTGCTGCTTTTTGCAAAATGTGGCTGGATGTTGAACTGTGTGTGGCAGATAACGGGTTAGTAAATCATGATGTGCAGATTCTTCAGTGCCTGAAAAATCCCCAAAGAGTAAACAAAATGTAACTGTTGCAAACAATACGCTCTCAATATATTGTAGAAGCAATGGCTAATGAAAAGTTATAATGCCTGTAGTTAGCACCCTCTTTAAAAGAATTTACACAGTATATGAAATTAAATTCTATGCACAGTTCTCTTAATTTGTCCTTAATTAAACAATACTCCATAAATGGTGCATTCAGTGACCAAATGTTCAGAGACAGCAAAATGGTGGGTCCCAAGCCATTAGGAATGAAATAAAGTCAGTCCCTAGAGAGCCTGCTAGAGTCTGGTCTATCTAAGTGACAACTGATGGTTTAGGAAAGATAATTAACTTTGCAATTACAAACCGCAGCTTTCACTAGGGCTGTTTCTCCCAGTTATAATATTGTATATGTGCTAGCATTTTTATATGACAGGATAAAATGTTCACACATAGGAAAGAGAGAGAAGAAAACACATGGCATAGAAGATTAATTCTTCTTTGATCAATTTACTCAGAGTATTTTAATAAAATATTCAGAACAATAAATATTTGGTGGACAGCTACTTTAAAAATGAAATGTCTGTGGTTAAGGCAATCAGAAATGAAATAATTCATTCTTGGGCACATGGGATCTAAATGAATAATATTTGAGCATGAACATATGTTGGCAAAATAAGGTACTTTTTCACATTTTTAACAAAAAGGTGCTGATATTTTGGCAGAGCTATAGAATGGACTAATTTATTGCATATGAAAATGTGTATTAAATGTGTTTATCAAAGAGTAGCTGCTGTGGCATTGTTTTATTCAAAATTTAGCTTTAAACCCTCCCCCCCCAAATTAATTTATTTAATATAAAAGGTATTAAATAGAGACTGTTAGACCAAGATTCCTTCTTCCAGTGTCATCTTGTCAATTGAAAAGATAAGTGGCCATGCATCTTTGTGGGAATTTATTTCAATGGTAAGAAACTTCTGCCAGGCTGTTAATGGCCCATTGTTATCCATTCAATCTCTTCTTTTAGCTTCACAGGTATTCAGACTGCAAATGTGAAAAACAAATCCATGTTGGCAGTCAATACTGAACTATTGTCCCTGTGTCCCTGGTAGCTCTACATATCTTCATATATTGAGTGCTAAGGTCTTATTTCAGCTTCCAGAGAAATTTGTATTAATGTGTTCAGCAGAACATAGCTGCACTTTCATAAAGCTGATATAATCATAAGGAAAGATTATAGAAGTATGAGAAACATGGGAATATCAAAGACAAGGGTATTTCATCATGATTTTATACTTTGAGTTCAGATGTCTTTTCCCGGCCCATCCCCCCACATAAATTAAAGTAGATGCTGAACTTAAAAAAAAGTTTTGTTGGAGAAATATAAAAATAGTTTTAAATTGCCTTGTTTCAGGATTTTTCCTCCTTTTATGCGAGAATCTTGATATTTACAGTTGGTGTCCCATCTGACACAGTTGGGAGAGTTTTAATTTTGAGTCCAATCAAGGTTGGTCAGATGTTTTCATTCAGGCACTGCTGAGACTTCTATTCTTTCAAAACTGATTGCTAATCAGAAATCAGTAACTTGCTGCTTTTTTCCTTGCCTTAACAAATAATCAGAATCCAGATATCAAGCAATCAAATATGTTACAAAAGCAAAATAGATATGGATAATACTTGACTCAAAAATCACCTCTTGTATGGATGTTTCACTTCTGGTTTTTATACTACAGGCTGTCAGGCCTGCAGCCATGTTCCTTTTGGATCTTTGGCCTGCCACATTTCTATTCTACTATGCTGTTTCTATAGTGGGGAAATGGGAGGGGGGATAGTATGGAGTAGAATGTTATACAGCCAAAATAAAATTCCTTTCTAGATTGCCAAGGTCATCCTTTGTCTTGGCATCTCTGCAACTGACTGGAACTGGATGAGTGAAACTGCCAGCATGTCAGTGGAAGATTGGACCATGTGATGAACTTGTGGATGTGGGGGCAAGATCATGAACTTTAACTTGGGGTGGGGAATGGAAGAAACTTCAGATTCGGGTTTTCCCACAGATGTGCCAGCATGGCTCTCTTAATAAATTGGAACTTTGAGCAGCACGTTGCCTTGGACTCTAATTTAATTTTGGATGCTATCAGGAACACTGACATTAACCTGAATCTCTATTAAAATACCTCACCAGTTACCCCAGTAATTGTGCAGGGTGCTGACTCCCAGCACTGACCCAACCTAGGCAGTGCAAAATCTCAGTGAAGATGGAGGAAGGACCCATGGGGAAAGCAGCAGATGATGGATTGCTTCTCTATGCTGAGACCATCTGCATATATTCCAAAACCAAGGGTGCGGGGATTGCAGAGGGGGAACGCCAGCTGGGAGCAAGGCCTGGACCTAGAATTGGAACCAGTTCTGCTGGAGGAAGCCTTGAGATTTATGGCATCTGGGCAATTGCTGTAGGTGCTGAAGGGAGTGAGAGGGCAGCTTTGATGCACAACTGGAGGAGATCAAAGCAAAGGCCCAATGATTGGAACCGCCCAGACCAACTTGCAAAGCCGAACATGAGTGAAATCAACCCTCACTTTAGCTATGGACTACCTAGTTGGACCCTTGCCCAGCCCATGTTCTCCTTCCCTAGCAGAGATTCTGCAATGCACTGGAGTGAAGATCTTTACTCATTCCATACAGCGACAAGCGAGTCAGACCATTACCCTGCAGCTGGAGGAAAGGCAACACCAGTAGCCCTTCCCCCTCTGGGGTGCAGATGCCCCCCCCCAACATGGGGAAATTAATCCAGCCAGCAGAAAGAGGCTTGGCCAACAACTCCCCCTAGCCAGCCACCAATGTTTGGGCTGCAGCCTATGAATCAATCATCACCCAGGTGGGCTTTCTTCCCAGGTCATGGATGGGAAAGATACCAATGGAGGCCTGCCCTCCTTCAGCAGATGACACCATTTCAGATAACTGGACAAGGGCAACCTCAGGGATTGACACTCTCCCCCACTGATTCAGTCCCACCTGCAATGCCCCAACAGGCTCTTGCCCAACCTCAGCTACTTGGAACATCACAGCAAGGTGGCCTAACATCCCAAGCAGTTGCCCAACCACCAGTTCAATTTCAACAACTAGCTCCCACATCACCTCAATTTTGGGCAATGTTTGATGGGACCCCAAGAAAACTAGCGTATTTCCTAAATCGAACCTGGGTGTGTATTGATCAATTTGGGGTCAATACCTTCTGATAGAGAATTAATCTCAGCAATAGCAGAAGGGATGAATCAGGGGGAAGCTGCAGAATGGATAGCGGAGCTCCATGACGAGGCAGATCCTGAGTTAAAAGATACAACCAAGTTCCTTCTCTCGGGGGGGGGGGCAATAAAATGCTACCGTTGCAGTCAACCTGGCCACAGAGCGTCAGAATGCCTGGCTCCAGCCCCAATCTCACAAATGCATACACCAACTGCCGGTGCGATAAAGAGAAGGCCCCAGAAGCCATTGGAAAAATGTCAATTGGTCCAACAACCTAAGAAAGCTGATCCCCAACCTAAGGAGATGAAAAGTCCAACAGATGGGGAAACCCCTTCCAGCTTGGAGGAGGAGAATAGTGAAGACGACCCAATGGTGCGTGCACCCATCTGTCCCTTTGCCATCAAAGCTAAGCTCCAAGTACCCGAAACAAAGATGGAAGGGGAAGTTGAGGCAATTATGGACACCGGCTGCACCCGATGCTTAATCAACATGTTGACTTTAGAACAACTAAGCATATGCATAAAACTCCTTCGGTCCCATTACTCGGCAGCTACAGTTTTCTGTACATTATTTTCAATACTACAATACACAAATATGTGATATGTTCCTGATTGAATCAGAACATTGAACAATATGTAGAAGGAATTCTTTGAAAGAAGCTCTTACTTCCCATCCTAATTTTTTTTTGCCATGTGATTTCAAGGCATTTGGAACTGGACTACATCTGGTCTCCAATTAGGAAAGGAAAATGCTGGTGGCACCTCTGTGTGGCACCTCAGTTTGTTAGGAGAGTGGACAGAAAGAATTTGCAGCATTGTATGTGGAACAGCTATCAGGATACAGTGCAGCATAGCAGGTGACTGACAATAAAGGAGGTCTGGGCATAGGTCCAACAAAGCAACTGCCAAAGAGCTGAAAGAAGAACCAGACATTTCCAGCTTCTCTATTCCAGCAGAGATGCTGAAGCATAAAGCCAGTCAGCAGCTGGTGAAGCCTTCCTCCCCTTCCCCAACTCAAACTGAAAGCCTACAAAGCCATCAACAGCAGTCTAGAAAAGTGCTTTCCAAATTTAATAACTTTATGATATCAAGAGTTTGATTTCTAGAATTCCCCAGTATGCTGAGGAAATCCACATGTTTTAAAGTTGCCATCATGTTATATAATAATGTTATAATTTTATCTGACAGCAACAGAAGACAACTGCATGGTGGTTAAATTTTGGTTATAGAAAAGACTATTATTTTTTCTCAATGAATGAGAAAAAAATATTTATTTAGGAATTAAATGTAACTTTTAGAATAGGTATAATATAATGTAAAGGTTTAATGATGTGTTAAAGTATAAGTTAAGAAATAAGTTTGTTAAGGTTTTTTATATCCCAAAAGCCTCTATGGAAACTTAGGGAAAATAATATACTTTGTTGGTGGTCTCTAATATTTTTTAAAAAAATATTCCCTCACAGTGTGATTTTTGAAGAATAAAGTGCTTGTTTCTTGCATTTGTTTGAACTTGCTAATTTTGTAAATTTTAAACCATTTTATTCTCATTCTGTAATTGTGGATTATTATTCTTTCATAATTATCCTCAAAAGTATTATTATTTTTATAACTAGGAAATAAGGCTGACAAATTCATCATGGGCATATCGTTGGCTCTAAAACTGACAACTATAAATCTAGCACTATGGATTATACCAGCAGATACGTGTAGTTATAGATATATTTCTTTTATCACCCAATATTCTGACAATATACACATGTAGAAAATCCTAGCATCATATAAAATCCCAGCATTTATTGATTGTGAAGAAAATGTAGCCATGTTTGGTTTAGCTAAATGTTTGCATAGTTGTATATTTTCAAATATATTCTTGTGATTTTCTTATACCAGTGTGATTTTGTTTCTGTTAAGATTACAAGGACATCCCCAGTTGAGAAGATGGAGAATATTCTACATAACAGGGCTTAGCCAGCTGCAAGACTTCTATTGCCTTCAAATTGAAAGAACTTGTATAATAGCATATGTGTACATATATATTGTCAGATGGAAAATATTGTTGAAAATGTACAGATTGTGGCTCTCAAAATCTTTCTCCCCCCATAAACATAGTGTTAACATATTTTTATTTACCATTTTGTTCTAATAAGGGCTCTTGCTATCCAGGGTTTTACAGGATCAATGCATTTTTATAACCATATTTTAGAGGAGAATTTTGGATATTTTTAATAGATAAAAGTCAAATCAAAGCCATGTGTTCACTGAGATACTGCAAAATATTTCAAATTCTTTTACCTCAGTTAAAAGAAGCATTTAAAATAAGAACAGAAGAAAAGCGCTGACTGATTAAATAAAAAAGGCTAGCTGCTTTGGCATTCCCACAATGAGCTATGTGATACAAAATGAAGGCCAGAAGTTGTACTTCATATCACAGTTGTACTGTGGTGGAGATCATCACTCTAGTAAATTCATTTTTGTCCTTCCTAATATAGAATCCTAAACATAAAGTTACCTTCCAGGAAGTTTCTCTAGCTTTCTGTTTGTCCTCTGATATTTTTTTCATGGTGGCATGGTAATTGGGAACCAGGTGACATGGAAAATCAGGGCCCTGGTCTCAGGCTGCTGTTGCTGAATGCCAGGTCTGTGGTCCATAAAGCTCCCCTCGTCTGGGACTTACTATTAGACGAGGAGGCAGACCTGGCATGTATTACTGAAACCTGGCTGGGCCATGAGGGAGGAGTCCCCCTCTCAGAAATGTGCCCAGAAGGTTTTCAGGTGCTGCACCAGCCACGACACCAGAAAAGGGGTGGAGGAGTTGCTGTTATAATCCGGGAGTCATTGATGCCTCGCAGGCTACCTGCTCCAGAGATTGTCGGATGTGAGTCCCTCCTTGTGAGGCTGGACCTTGGGGGTCAAGTGGGCTTATTGTTGACATACCTACCTCCCAGCTGTGTCACAACAGCCCTGCCTGCGCTCCTAGAGTAAGTAGCCGGACTGGCAGTTGAATTCCCCAGACTTATAGTACTGGGGGATTTCAACCTGCCATTTCTTGGCGAACGCTCTGATGGGGCCCAGGAGTTCATGGCTTCCATGGCAACCATGGACTTGACCCAAGTAATTCAGGGTCCGACTCATATGGTGGGACACACACTCGACCTTGTGTTTCTCTCAGAGCAGTGGAGACGTGATCTGGAATTAAAGGGGATTGAGATCTTGCCCTTGTCATGGACAGATCACTTCCTGCTGAGGCTTGATTTTCGGAAGCTTCTCCCCCACTGCAGGGAGGTGGAGTCGATTAAATGGTTCTGCCCCAGGCACCTGATGGACCCTTCGGGATTTCAGACGGAGCTTGGGGAGATACCTGACTCCCTTGCCCACAATTCGACTGAGTCCTTGGTCACTGCCTGGAATACCGCGGTGACTAGGGCTTTAGATCGGATTGCGCCTTTGTGGCCTCTCTGTAGCAGTGGATCCAGGAGGGCACCTTGGTTTACCGAGGAACTCCAGAAGATGAAGCGCCAAAAGAGACGCCTAGAGCGACGGTGGAGGGCTAGTAACTCCGAATCCGACCGAACACTGCTAAGAACCTTTATTAGGTCTTATCTAGTGGTGATACGGGCGGCAAAAGGGAGAGATGCGGGTGAATCCTTACAGGGAAGAGCGGAGGAATTTGTTCAGTTTCTGTCGGATAAAATCGCTCAGATTCGGACGGACCTTGACTCCACTTGGACAGTGCCAGCAGAGATGCCTAGGGAGAGTCTTGAGCAAACTTTGTGGAGTGAGTTCCAGTTTGCCACTCTTGAGGAACAAGGCCATTGGATCAATGAGTACTGCCACCTGTCTACTGGACCCCTATCACTCCTGGTCTTGACTAGCAGAGAGGTGACTAGGGGCTGGATCCAGAGGATTATAAACATCTCGCTTCAAGAGGGGTCCTTCCCGCAGCCTCTGAAGGAGGCGGTGGTGAGACCCCTCCTGAAGAAGCCTGCTCTGGATCCAGCCGTCTTTAAAAACTACCGTCCAGTCTCCAACCTCCCTTTTTTAGGGAAGGTTGTTGAGAAGGTGGTGGCTTCTCAACTCCAGCGGACCTTGGATGAAGCGGATTATCTAGATCCCTTTCAGTCTGGTTTCAGGCCTGGTTACTGCACCGAAACTGCTTTGGTTGCACTGACCGATGATCTCTGGTGAGCCAGGGATAGAGGGCATTCCTCTATCCTGGTGCTTCTTGACCCCTCAGCGGCCTTTGATACCATCGACCTGGTATCCTTCTGCGACGGCTAGAAGAGGTGGGAGTGAGAGGCACCATCTTGCGGTGGTTCTCCTCCTACCTGTCTGGCAGGTCGCAGTTGGTGTTGGTCGGAGGACAGAGATCGACCCCTAGGCCCCTTGAATATGGGGTGCTGCAGGGTTCAGTCCTGTCCCCCCTCCTATTTAACATCTACATGAAGCCGCTGGGTGAGATCATTCGCAGGTATGGGATCAAATACCACCAGTATGAAGACGATACCCAGCTGTATCTGTCCACCCGTGCCAACTCAGTGAAGCGGAGTGATGTGCCAGTGCCTGGAAGCTGTCAGGGTCTGGATGGGAATGAACAAGCTTGCGTTCAACCCTGACAAGACTGAGTGGCTTTGGATGTTGCCCCCCCAAAATAGTCCAGATATTCCACCCCGAAATCTTACACCCCTCAGAGAGGACCCGCAACTTGGGTGTTCTCCTGGATCCACAGCTGACATTAGAACATCATCTGTCAGCTGTGACCAGGGGAGCTTTTGCACAGGTTCGCCTGGTACACCAGTTGTGGCCCTACCTGGACCAAGAGGCACTCCAAATGATCACTCATGCCCTCATCACCTCAAGGCTCGACTACTGTAACACGCTCTACATGGGGCTGCCCCTGAAGAGTGTTTGGAGACTACAATTGGTCCAGAATGGAGCTGCGTGAGCGATACTGGGTATACCTAGGTACACCCATGTTACACCTATCCTCCGCGAGCTGCACTGGCTTCCCATCGGTCTCCGGACATGCTTCAATGTGCTGGTTATAAAGCCCTAGATGGCCTACGACCTGGATATCTCTGTGACCGCCTCCTGCAACTTACCTCCCAGCACCCAATAAGCTCGCACAGGGCGGGCCTTCTCCGGGTACCGTCAGCCACACAATGCCGTCTGGCGGCTCCCCGGGGAGAGCCTTCTCTGTTGCTGCCCCGGCCCTTTGGAACGAGCTACCCTCTCAGATCCGGACCCTCCCCACTCTCCTGGCCTTCCGTAAGTCTGTTAAGACCTAGCTGTTTCGGCAGGCCTGGGACTGTTGAGCTTGATTGAACTTCAGCCCCATTATAACTGAGTGTATGTTGTGTTTTCCTGTTTTAAATTGTATTGTTTTGTGTTTTTAATCTTTTACTATTTTAATTGTTTTTATGTAAGCCACCCAGAGTCCTTCAGGATTGGGCGGCATACAAATCTATTAAAATTCTAAATTCTAAATTATACCTAGTATTTCTTCACCACAGATACTTTTAAAAACATGAGGATATAAGACTTATTTTGATGTCTTTCTTAATGTTGCTTAAAAAAGGTTTCATTTTTCTTTTTCACTGCCAGTCCTGAAGTTAAAATTTTGCTAAAAGTGCATCGCTTTTCCCCTTCTTATGCAGAACCACCTTTCTCCTTTTGGAATTTATTACTGTTTTTATTTTAAACACTTTAACATTATTTGCAAACTGGGAAAAAGATATCAGTGTTTCAGAAAAAAAATACTTTAAAGACTCACCTCTTCTACCTGCTTATAAACACTCCCATAGATCTGTAAAAGTTTAATGCAGCAGGACTTTATAGATGATAATTTGTTTCTTCCTAAGCAATATATATATTTTAATACACACACAACGAAGCCAATAAACAGAGAATAACAACAACAACAAAGAAAATTGAAAGATATGAAGGACGAATAAAACAATATCATGAAAATATCCAGTTCAGAAGAAATCAACACCTTTTCTACCGGTCCCTTGATGAAAATCAAATCTAAACTAATGTTTACCCATGTAAAGAAATTTTTTTAAACTTTTGGAAACAACTGTGGGAAAACCCAATGGAACACAATAAAACTACCTCCTGGATCAAAGATATTCAGCAACAAACAGCATGAAACAAAATGGAAAATATTGTAATAAAAGCTGACGTGGTTGCAAAACAAGCAAAGAAGATCAAGAACTGTAGTGCACTTGGCCTGAATGAACTGCATGAATACTGCTAAAACACAGTTTTAACCATCCTCCATCATCACATGGCCATTCAATTTCATCAAATGCTTCAAAATGCAACAAGTGAAAAATGGTTAACACTGGTTGAACATACCTGATAATGAGAGATCCATAAAAGGGCAAGAACCAAGTAACTATTGCCCAATTACTTGTCCGCCAACAACGTTCAAACTTTTTACAAGAATACTGGCAAATTCAGCATTCAATCATCTGATGGAAAACAGTTTGTATCCAGTAAAACAAAAAGAAAATTATAAAAAAATCAAGAGGAACAAAAGATCAGCTGCTCATTGACAAAATGGTACTAAAAATGCAAAATGAAGAAAAACAAATTTAAATATGGCATGGATTGATTACAAGAAGGCATTTGACTCATTACCCCACAGCTGGATTAACATTTGTCTGGAAAACTTTGGAATCAGCAAAAATATTTGTACATTTTTAAAGCAAATATGCAAAAATGGAAAACAGTTTTAACAGCAAATGGGAGAACATTGGTGAAGTAAACATCAGATGAAGAATCTACTAGGGGACTCATTTTCATCACTACTGTTCAACATCATATTAATTCCATTGACAATAATGCTACAAAACACAAAACTGGGATACCAAATCTCAAACCAACATGGCAAGAAAAAGTATCTTCTCTACATGGATGACTTAAACATGTATGCAAAAAGGCCTACTGAACTTAAATCAATACTCAACACACTTCAATTGTTCAGCAGTGACATCAAAATGAACTTTGGACTTGAAAAATGTGCTAGATTATCCATGTGGTAAGGAATAATGGAAAAAAACAGAAGAAATACAACTGGGAAATGGAAACATAGTGAAAGCATTAGCAAAGGATGATGGTTACAAGTACCTAGGTGTATTGGAAGCAGATAACATCTTGAATGGAAAAGTCAAAGAGTCAACACAAAAGGAATATATCAGGAGGGTCCGTAAAATATTAAAATCAAAGCCGAATGCTGTAAACATAATTAAAGCCTTTAATACATGGGCAGTTCCAGTGATACACTACTCAGCTGGAATCATCAACTGGACTGGCTGAACTGGAAAATTTGGACTGGAAAGCACACAAACTTTTGAATATGTACCATGCTTCACATCAACTGTGACATTGACAAGTTTTACCTGCCAAGAAAAATAGGGGGCAGATTGCAAATCCATTAAACTGTAGAAGAAGAAAAACAAAGTTTTAATGATTATGTGAACCAAAGTACAAAAAAAAATGCTGTAGGCTGTAAAAATGGATAACAGTATAAAAACAGAAACAAATGCAGAATATAAGGAAAAACAGCTGGATGACAGATTGAATAGATGGAAAACCAAAGCTTTAGGTTTAGGTTTAGGTTTTTTTTTCCCGTTTTATTTATATGCTGCCCTATTCCCAGCAGGACTCAGGGTGGCTCACAAACCCAAGAGGGGAAGGGAAACACAAGAACTACAAATACAAGCATTTAAAATAACCAACAGACACACAATCGAGAGGGGAAGGGAACTCATCAACCCCAGGCCTGCCGACACAGCCAGGTTTTAATGGCTTTTCGGAAGGCCTGGAGAGAGGTGAGGGTCCGAATCTCGGTGGGGAGTTCATTCCAAAGGGCCGGCGCTGCCACAGAGAAGGCCCTCCCCCGGATAGTAGCCAGATGGCATTGGCTCGTAGACGGAACCCGGAGGAGGTCAACCCTGTGTGATCTAATGGGTCTTTGGGAGGTAATTGGCAGCAGGCAGTCTCTCAAGTACCCAGGTCCAATACCATGAAGGGCTTTATAAGTGACGACTAGCACCTTGAAGCGTATCCAGAGACCAATCGGTAACCAGTGCAGCTCGCGGAGGATAGGTGTAACATGGGTGTACCAAGGTGCACCCACAATCGCTCACGCGGCTGCATTCTGGATTAGCTGAAGTCTCCGAATGCTCTTCAAGGGCTGCCCCATGTAGAGCGCATTGCAGTAGTCCAGTCTTGATGTCACAAGGGCGTGAGTGACTGTTCCGAGTGCCTCCCGGTTCAGGTAGGGACGCAATTGGTGCACCAGGTGAACCTGGGCAAATGCCCCCCTGGTCACAGCCGACAAATGATGTTCTAAGGTCAGCTGTGGGCCCAGGAGGACTCCCAAATTGCAAACCTTGTCTGAGGGGCATAAAATTTCACCCCCCCAGCCTGAGTGATGGACTACTAACCAAATTTTTGAGAGGGAAATACAGCAGCCACTCGGTCTTGTCTGGATTGAGTGCAAGCTTGTTGACCCCCATCCAGATCCTGACAGCCTCCAGGCACTGGCACATCACGTCAACCGCTTCACTGAGTTGGCACGGGGCGGACAGATACAACTGGGTATCGTCCGCGTATTGATGGTATTTTATCCCGTGCCATCGAATGATCTCACCCAGCGGCTTCATGTAGATATTAAACAGGAGGGGGGATAGGACCGAACCCTGTGGGACCCCATATTTCAGGGGCCTAGGGGTCGACCTTTGCCCCCCGACCAACACCGACTGCGATCTGTCCGAGAGGTAGGAGGAGAACCACCGAAGGACGATGCCTCCCACCCCCACCTCTCGTAACCATCGCAGAAGGATACCATGGACAGCACTTGAAAAACATTGAAGAAAAATGTGATGACAACTTGACATGGGCATGGCTTAAGATGGGAATCATCAAGAAAGAAACAGAAGGTTTAATACTGGCTGCTCAAGAACAAGCACTATAAACTAATGCCATGAAAGTGAAGATACAAAAATCCACTGACAATCCAAACTGCCAACTTTGCAGCAACAAAGTCAAAACTGTTTCACATTTACTAGGTGAATGCAGCAAAATTGCACAAACTGATTACAAAGCTAGACACGACTGAGTTTCTAAATTAATCCACTGGTCATTATGTAAAAAATACAATTTACCTGTATCTAGAAAGTCATGGGAACATAAAATGGAAAAAGTTATTGAAAATGCGAAGGTGAAGATCTTGTTTATTTTGAATACAGATGGATTGCCATTTGGAACACAACACGCCAAATATCATGGTTGTAGAGGGCCAAAGTGTACATTTATTGATATCGCTGGAGATGCCAGAGTCAAAGAAAAAGAAATAGAAAAAATAATGAAATATCGCGACCTGGCCATCAAAACTACATGGCTATGGATAAAGCATGTAACAGTGATACCCATTGTCATCGGGGCACTTGGTACCATGTCTAAGAATTTTATAAAACACACCAACAAATTGCAGCTTCTTGCAATAACACCAGGAGAACTGCAAAAAACTGCATATTAGGAACATCATATTTGGATTTGGATTTGTTTATTATTTATAGGCCGCCCTTTTCCCTGAGGGGACTCAGGGTGGCTTACAATTTATAGGGAGGGGGATACAAGACAATAAAACAATAAACATGAAAACAGTGCAAGTAAAAATAAAACACAACATTCATCATTTGGGTGGGGACAGATTACGATCTTTATCCCCAGGCCTGATGGGATAGCCAGGTCTTGAGGGCTGTGCGGAAGGTCTGGAGGGTGGTGAGGGTACGAATCTCCACGGGGAGATCGTTCCAAAGGGTCGGAGCTACTACTGAAAAGGCTCTCCTCCGCGTAGTTGCCAGTCGACACTGACTGGCAGATGGAACTCGGAGGAGGCCTAATCTGTGCGATCTAATAGGTCGCAAGGAGGTAATTGGCAGGAGGCGGTCTCTCAAGTACGCAGATCCACTGCCATGAAGGGCTTTATGGGTGGTAAGTAGGACCTTGAAGCGCACCCGGAGATCAACAGGTAGCCAGTGCAGCTCGCGGAGGATGGATGTTATGTGGGCGAACCGAGGTGCACCCACAATCACTCGTGCGGCCGCATTCTGGACTAGCTGAAGTCGCTGAAGTGGCTGAATATATTTTAAGAAGATACCTGGTTGATAACTAGGATGCTGACAGCAACCCGTATCAACTATTAGCACCAGTCAATGAAATTTGTGACACATCTTTAAATGTTCACTTGACTGATTTTCATGCTTAATGAATAAAGGAAATAACAAAAATAATAACAACAATAATAATAACCTGCCATATCATATATAGGAAACAATTGTCTTTAATTTTTAAATAGTATCAGTTTTTCATTGAATTAGTAAGAAATTAATTTGTTGATATCAATCAATCATAAGCATAACATCAGCAGGTATCAGTGTTCTAGAACGTGGAATCTCAGTTGCCAAGTGTCTGAATTTTGATCACATGTTCATGAAGATGCTGCAATGGTTATAAATATGACAAAGGGCCATAAGTCACTTGTTCCAGTGCCGTTGTAACTTCAAACAGTCACTAAATGAATTATTGCAAGTCTAGGATTATTTGTATTTGCCAATGCCATTTTTAATAAAGCTTCTCACCAATACTCCTAAACAGCAGATTTTTGTTTAAGTGCTCTGGTGTTTGAGTAAAACCAGTATTGAGTCAATACTTTTAAAGTTGCTAGAGCTTTGATTGAGTAATTATTTATTTGATACCACATCTAATACATCATAAATCACATAATAAATGGACTCTTTATAAGATAATCCTCTCATAATTTGTGACTCTAAGAGATCTACAAGTGTAGATGTGCAGCTTTGAAAATGAACTAAATAAATAAATGGCCTAATTTTTTTTAAAAAAATGACCTATACTAATTCTAATCAAAATCCTTTGACATTTTCTTAAAAAAAGAATAAGCATCTGATTTCTATCCTTCAGTGCTGTTTTTTTTTCAAGGACCAATCTCTTTTGTTAAATGCCTTCTATTTGAAAGGCTGTCAAGTCTGATTTAAAGACAAAGCACCATGAGAAAATACAGCAAAAGCTTTGAATTTGTCTATCATAATTTAGCACCTGAGAAACAGTCTGAATAGGCAGATATAGCTTTTTGCTATAGCAAGCTGCTTTGTATTTAATGTCAGGCCAAATACATGTCCAAGGATTCAAAAAAATACTTCTGTGAAATTACAGAGGAATGAGGTGAGGGTTGTTTGATCTTAATGGCCATGGCTGATAGATCTGCTTCATTTTATTTTTCACTTGGTTCTATCCATTTGGTTTGGCATGATGGATTTCCTTTTCAGTTTCTATTCCCAGCTTGTACAATGTGACAGATCTTCAATTCCTCTCCCTGGATAAAAAGATTACCTGGCCATGCAGTGTTGTATGATCATCTGGTTGTTAGGTAGTTAGTTGAGTGTTATAACTAAGAAGAGAAGATGGAAGAAAATCTGCCAATTCCTGCAGAATATTTTTTGTAATATTTTTTGTTCGAACAAAATCCTCATAGATAGAAATTCAGTAAATACATTAGAGTCAGCCGTGTCCATAAAAAAACCTCTATAGGAATCCATTTCCTGATAAGTAAAGGTAAAGGTTTTCCTCGAACATATGTGTTAGTCATTCCCGACTCTAGAGGGCAGTGCTCATCTCAAAGCTGAAGAACCAGCGCTGTCCAAAGACGTCTCTGTGATCATGTGTCTGGTATGACTAAATGCCAAAGGTGCACGGAGCGCTGTTACATTCCCACCAAAGTGTCCCCTATTTTTTTACTTGCATTTTTTACATCTTTCAAATGGCCAGGTTGGCAGAAGCTGGGACAAATAATGGGAACTCACTCCGTTACCTGGCACTAAGAATTCGAACCACTGAACTGCCGACCTTTCTGATCAAGAAGCTCAGTGTCAGCCACTGAGCCACTGCGTCCCACTATCTCATCTGATAGAGCTTATCAAATAGATCTCATCTAAGTGTCCTTCAATAATCTTAATGTGAACATGTTGTCCTTTCTTACATGTTGGTGTGCATGTGTGTATTGAGAAAATTCATAATTAGTATTTAGTATTTAAGAATAAGAAATGATAGTCCCACTAAATACCTTCCTATTCTTTCTCTAAGTAAGTGTCTATAGGAGTGAAGGATGTAATGCTGTTTCATTTCATTTCTTCTTGAAGGGATCTATCTTAGAGAATTCATCAAGGAATTCTTAACTTTTAGGGATCAATGCAGGTCCAATACTTCATTTCTTCTTGTAATACAACAAGAACTGAGCAATATAATGATTAGAGTTAAATAGTATTAGGGAAGTCCAATCCAAATCACCCTATAACAGTGATTGAGCCAGGGCTCGTTTTAGTTTAACTCCAATCTATTTCACAACCTACCTGTGAAGATAAACCCATCTCCATTGCTTTGAAATAATAGGAGTGGTGTGTTATTTCTCAAATACATAATAAGAAGAGAAAGGGCCAAGCTATTAAAAATTTAATTCTTTTGAATTACTTTTATTTTTGTAAGCAGCACTAAGTCTTTCCAAGGCAGATGGATTTCTCTGCAACACTAACTTCTCATATAACCTACGTTCTTTACTGTCAATCACTGACCAGAGTGAGGAAGAAGAAATAAATCATTAATATGTTCAAAATGGAATTTTTTATTTTGTTGGTATTGTGATGCACACTCATTAGTATTGAGCTGCAAATGAACTCCAGAATTGTGCTCCTCTTAATTAGATGGAAGAGCAGAAAACATCCTTGCTTCTGCTCAGCCAGATGGAGGAATACCGGCTACCACTAGTGAGATAAGGCCTCTACCTTAGAGAATTCGTCAGGGAATTCTTAACTTTTAGGAGTCAATGTAGGTCCTATACTTCCTATGCCCATATGCCACTAAATATTTAAAGTGATTGGCTTCACAAATATGTACTCAAACTACATTTCTGTTCAAAAGAAGCAGGTTTTTTTTTGCTGTGTGGAAGAATTGCCTATAAATAACTCATAAATTCCAGAGGGATTTTGGCACACAGCCTGCAAGACTGAAGAGAACTCGTTAGAAGAAGGGAGGGAGGAATAAGACAGTCTGTTTCTACCCCCCTCTTGCACTTCTCTAAAAATCTTTCACTATCTTGTCCAAAATATAATCTTGTAACAATAATAATTGTATCTCCAATGACGCAAGTCTTAATTAATAATATACATTAAGGTTGATGTCACATGTGGTGCAATAAATGGATTTTAAAACTAGTATTATTATAGATGTTGTTTAATAACTGGTATAAGAAGATTATCCCCAAGCTGTGAAATGTTCCTCTACTTCAGACTCTAATATCTGCTTTTTAAAAGTCAGCTTGAAAATCAGAAGGCAAATTACTAAATATATCATTTTAAATCCCTCCCCAGTCTTTTATATTATATGTTAAAGAATATTGAGAAAGTGATAGTTCTTTATTTCTCCATCCAACCAACTTTTTAAAAATGATATGTGGACTTCAACTCCCAGAATTTCTTAGCTGACAAGTCCATACCTCTTAAAGTTGTCAAGTTTGGAAAACATTGATCTAGAATCTTTTTCCTTTTGGTCCTTTGGAAACTGTTGATCTTGACAAATGCTTCAATTCTGTTGAAGGATTAATACATCTCTTTTTTCATTTTTCATAAAAATAATTGGGAGAAAATGTGTGGTTGTAATTCACCAAGATTCAGGAGTTCTAAGGACCACAAAACAAAGTACTGGGACTTGAGCTATTAATTGCTACGGCAGAGACATACAATCAGAGCTTCAACCAGCTCCCCTTCTGGCTTCTCTTTGCTTCCTCTTATTATCTTTTATTTATCATACTTTGTGATAATCTGGAGGCTTGCAAATTTTTCCATAAACTTTCAGTTGATCTGAGTAAAGGAATACTTAAATGTGCCATTCTTAAAAGTTAGCATTCTTGTTAAAAGGTGATGGCTCAGAGAGACAAATATCAAAACTTTACAATGTGTAAAGTTCTTTCTGATCTTGAAACAGTTAAAAGTAGGTGTCTAGGAGGTGAATGTGAGGGAGATAAAGAGCCAAAGAGACTAGACCAATGGTTCTCAAACTTTTTCAGTCCACCACCCCCTTGGTGCTACAAACTGATCCTCAGTGCCCCCCATCCAGTGGTGGAATTCAAATTTTTTCTACCGCTTCTGTGGGCGTGGCTTGGTGGGCGTGGCTGGAGGGTGTCATGTGACTGGGCTGTTTGCAGGACGGAAGGAAGATAGTAACAGTAAAATTCAAAACTGTAACAATTAATTGCACATTTATTCAAAATCCAATTTAAAAACCTTTTTAGTTAATGTTAATTCAATAAAATTGTTGAACATGATCCAGTGATACCAGGTTTTCAAAGTCTGATAGTCATTTATCAAGTGACTAGTAACTTAGTAAACTCAGTAAAATTTAGTAACTACTTCACTGTTCAGTAAATTCTTAATGTGATGGATGGGCTTGATGAAGTGATACCAGTTTCCCAATGTCTGGTTTTAAGTCACTTAGCAAGAGTCTTAAATCACCGCGTTCAGTAATCTGGAGTCGATTTCTTTGCTTGGAGAAAAGTTGGATTACCACACTGAAGCCACATTCCACCAAATATGATGTTGGAAATGCAACAAGGAACTTCTTAACCACTGTCCATAGTGCAGGATAGCAATCAGAAATTTCTTTCTGTAACCAAAACTCTTGGTACGATTTCTTAAACTTTGGCTTCAGCTCAATGTTATTGTGCAGCTTTATGAGTTGTTCCTCCACTATCCCATCTTCCTCAGTATCTGAAAATGGATTTATCACCCAATCTGGAATTTCCATCAAAAGAAGATTCTGATATCGCTCAGCCATATCTTTATGCAGCATGTCCAAATGGTCACAAAAAACTTGAAGATCATCATCTTGTATCCCACCTTTCTCTTCTAGCTCAGAGAAGCTTGGAAATTGGTATAGCTCGCGACAACCTATATTGCGCTTGAATAGAGTTAACTTTGAAATAAATGTAGAGATGACAGATTTGGCCTTAATAAGAATTGACCTAATTTCCTTGCAACTGCAAATTCACTTCATTGAACTTTGCAAATAGTTCTGATAAATAAGCAATGTCATGCCTGATCTCTTTGAGTTCAAGCACGGGTTAACTTCAGCTTGCTGCCCAAGGAACTGAGTTTAAATTTGATTGTAGCTCCACCTCTTGGTTGCCTCAGAGGCTCAGTTTCAAAAAATGAAGGAGATCAATAGTCTATGACCGAACTAGTCAGAGTCCAAGTCCAAGACATGAAGGTGCTAAAAACACACCTCACGGCCCCACCTTAAGGGTGGGTTTGGACACTCCGCAGCGCCAAGAGAACGACCATTCAGGTAAGCCAATGGTCTTTCTCCTAGGCGCTGCTTGGAATGTCCAAGCACGGGACATGCCAAAGCTATGTCGAAGTCGGGAGGGAAGAAGAAATGTCTGGGGCCATGGTGCTTGCCACGACCCTCTGTAGAACTCTCCTCCCAAAGGACGCCTCAGCGGAGGCGAAAGTGTCAAGTCTGTAGTTACGGATGAACGGAGACTGACCAGACCATGTCGCAGCACGGCAGATTTCTTCAATCAGTGCTTGAGTAGCCCAGGCGGCTGAAGTCGCTGCGCTCCTCATAGAGTGCGCTGTGATACGCGAAGGAACCAGTCTGGTCTGAGTCTTGTAAGACATCTTGATGCTCGCTCTGAGCCAGCATCCGATGGTAGAGGATGTGACTTTCTTCCCCATGGAAGCCGGCTGGAAAGACACAAATAAGTCTTCCGACTTACGGAAGGGAGCAGTACGTTTGATGTAGATGCGCACCGCCCTCCGCACGTCCAATTTGTGCCATGTCACTTCTCTCTGGTGCCTGGGTTGAGGACAAAAGTCTGGAAGTATCACCTCCTGTGCCCTGTGGAAGACGGTGTTAATCTTTGGGACGAAGGCTGGATCCAATCTTAAGACGACCCTATCGGGGTAGAAAATACAAAGGTCGCCTCTAACAGATAAGGCGGCCAACTCCGATATCCTGCAGGCTGAGGTGATGGCGATCAGAAAGGCAGTCTTTAGAGTCAGAGTCAGGTGGTGTAGGCCCACCATCCGCAAAGGTTCGAATGGTGGCGCAGCAAGCTCCTGCAGAACAACAGTCAAGTCCCAGGTAGGGTACCTATGGATGGGAGGTGGACACAAGTTGGATGCCCCTTTCAGGAACCCTTTTACCTGAGGGTGCTGGGAAATCGGTAACTGAGTGTCAGAAGACAGAATGGTGCTCAGAGCCGCCACCTGTCTCCAGAGAGTGTTTGGCACCAGCCCCTTGTCCAAACCGTCCTGTAGGAATTCAAAGACTTGCGGAATGGTCGCGGAGGATGCCACAAGGTGATGGTTGAGGCACCAACGGGAAAAGGCCGACCAAGTTGCCTCATAGACTCTGATGGTGGAAGGTCGTCTAGAGGCCTGAATCATCTGGATGACTCTGTCGGAATAGCGATGAAGCCTCAGGAGTTCCCCCTCAAGTGCCAGACAGCCAGCTGCAGCCACTGGGGCTCCGGATGTTGGACGGCCCCCTGGCTGAGGGAGACTTGCTCCTGAGGTATGCGCCACAGCCGGGACACCGGCAGGCTGACCAGGTCGGTGAACCAAGTCCTCCTCGGCCAGTGAGGGGCTACCAGAAGCACCTCTGCTCCCTCCTCCAGAATCTTCTGGATGACATGCGGAATCAGAGGAAGAGGAGGGAAGGCGTACAGTTGACCTGGAAGCCAGCGGGATCTTAAAGCGTCCGTGCCCTCCGCCCCGGGACAGTGGAACTGGGTGAAGTACCTGGGAAGGTGGGTGTTGGCTGGTGAGGCGAACAGGTCGACCACTGGGTGGCCGACAATGTTCCCTCTAATTTTTTTTCAGTTTGTGCGGAAAAGTATAGTGTTTGAGTGGCACATTTTCATGTTTGAGCACCTGAATTTTTTTCACAGATGTTTCACAGAGCAATTGATTTATAGGATCCGAATTGGAATGGAGAAAAATGGGTGTGTGTGTGTGTGTGTGTGTGTTTGAGTGAGTGAGCGAGGGTTCTGGTAAGGGAACTGTGCCTATTTAGAAAAAAGGTAAATTATTGCAAACATGATATATGTTTCTAGAGAGAGAGAGAGGGGGAGAGAGAGAGAGAGGGAGGGAGGGAGGGAGAGAGAGAGAGAGAGAGAGAGTATCCCTCCTTCCTTCAGCCCAACACACTCTCGCTGGCATCCCAACCAGACGAGAGGGACTGCAGAGGGTCTCCCTGAGTTTAGGGCAGCGAGTCAGGGCTGGGCCAGCTTGGGCACCGCAGAAAAGCAGTGGCAGCCAAAAGGGGAAGGGCAGGAACAGTCTGAAGCCACCCCCACACCAGCTAGAGAGGGTGCTGTGACAGCCGCCCGGGACGAGGGGACAGCGGTGGCCAGGACGGGCAAGGGCTGCCCACCCTCCCCACCCAAGCGGGCTCCTTGCACAGCTCTAGCCGGCAGCTCTCCTGGGGATCCGTGGTCCAGAGCGCTGCCGCTTCCAGCGGGATATATTCTGCCAGGCCCTTGGCAGCATCTTTAGGCGGGGATCTCACCTGCCCGCCAGCAGCTCCTCCAGCGTCCCGTCTGGAAGCAGCAGCACAACGGTCGCCATTACCAGGGGTGAAGGGGTGGCGGTGGTGAGAACAGGGGAGCGCCACCCCTTCCCCTTCCCCAACATTGGCTGTTGCGCTTCTGCTTCCATTAGCAACATGGTTGTTAAGTGAATTGCTGCAGTTTTTAAATTAGTAATGCAGTTGTTAAGTGAATCACTGCCATTTTTAAATTAGTAACATGGTTGTTAAGTGAATCACTGCAGTTTTTACATTAGTAACACGGTTGTTAAGTGTATCGCTGCAGTTTTTAAATTATTAACACGGTTGTTAAGTGAATTACTGCAGTTTTTAAGTGAATCACTGCCATTTTTAAATTAGTAACATGGTTGTTAAGTGAATCACTGCAGTTTTTACATTAGTAACACGGTTGTTAAATGAATGGCTGCAGTTTTTAAATTAGTAACACGGTTGTTAAGTGAATCACTAGTTCTTAAATTAGTAACATGGTTGTTAACTGAATTGCTGCAGTTTTTAAATTAGTAATGCTGTTGTTAAGTGAATCATTGAAGTTTTTAAATTAGTAACATGGTTGTTAAGTGAATCACTAGTTTTTAAATTACTAACACGGTTGTTAAGTAAATCACTGCACTTTTTAAAGTAGAAACATGGTTGTTAAGTGAATCATTACAGTTTTTAAATTAGTAACATGGTTGTTAAGTGAATCATTGCAGTTTTTAAATTAGTAACACGGTTGTTAAGTGAATCACTAATTTATAAATTAGTAACACGGTTGTTAAGTGAATCAATAGTTTTTAAATTAGTAACAGGGTTGTTAAGTGAATCACTAGTTTTTAAATTAGTAGCACAGTTGTTAAGTGAATCACTGCAGTTTTTAAATTAGTAATGCAGTTGTTAAGTGAATCACAAGTTTTTAAATTGGTAACAGGGTTATTAAGTGAATCACTAGTTTTTAAATTAGTAACATGGTTGTTAAGTGAATCGCTGCAGTTTTCAAATTAGTAATGTGGTTGTTAAGTGAATTGCTGCAGTTTTCAAATTAGTAATGCAGTTGTTAAGTGAATTGCGGCAGTTTTTAAATTAGTAACACGGTTGTTAAGTGAATCAGAGTTGGAAGAGACCATGGACGTCATCTAGTCCAACCCCCAACCCCCCCAAGCCGGAGAGCCTACAGTGTAGGTGGGGCCTGGGCTGCAGGCGGCGGCGAACAGGAAGGGGAGCGAATGCCAGCCAGCATCCCTGCCTTCTTCCTCCGAGAGCCGCTTCTTTGCCAGCCTCTCAGCTGATCAGTGCCAGGCAGCCTCCGTTACACACGGACCTTTTGCTGCCGTGCGGGGCGAGCGCTGCCGGGGGGGGGGAGATCCGGGGGAGAGGAGGGAAAAGGCGTCCCGAGCAGAAGTTTCCCTTCTCCTCTCCCTCCCGCTGACTTCTCCCCAGCAACGCTCGTCTCCAGCCGCAGCAGCCCTGGCGGCCCCCAGGGAGACTGAAAGGGGCGCAGCGCTCTCCCAACCGCCGAGGAAGGCAGAGGAGCCGGCCCTGGGCTGTTGGGAGAAGCGCCCTAACCCTCCCTTCCCTTTGGCAGCCGCTTGGCAGAACGGGGAGATTTCTGACATTCTGCAGCTGGAATCAGCCAAGCGCCCTGCGCACATTGGCCGCCCGGGAGCCCCGAGGCTCACCACCACCGTCTCCGGAAGCACCAACGGCCTCCCGGAGAAGCCGGACGTGGCTCCAGGGAAGCCCCCGGAGGCTGCAGAGGGCAAGAAACACCCCCAAAGGGCCAACTACAAGTTCGGACATGATCTGTCTCTGACTTCCAAAGGGCATCTAGGAGGGCGGGGAGGCCATTTCTGTGCCCCCCCAGGCTTCAGGAAAGTCTTTGGGAAGAGGAAGCCCGTGCATTTTGTTGTTTTCTCTCTCTCTCTGTGTGTGTGTGTGTGTGTGACATGCGCATGCGCAGTTGGGTAGGGAATTGAGTGGACACGTGGGGGACCAATGGGAATTCTTCCTTCTGTAGCATCATCGGTCTCCGGGCAGAGTTTTCCTTGATTTCACCAATCAGAAATCAGAGTTCAGAAAGGAGGGAAGGGGGATATTTTCAGTCACATTTAAAGGCATTAAAAAACACTGTGCTGCACTTTGAAACTTGTGCGCGGTGTTTCTTTGTTACCTGCGCGGCCGCTCACACGCGCAGCTTAGAGGGAACGCTGGTGGCCGAACCTCTGGGACAGCTGGTAGAACAGTCTCGGATGCAGCTGCCATTCCGAGTTCTGGATGGTGGTCTTGCTGAGCCAGTCCGCCATCACATTGTCCATGCTGGAGATGTGGTCTGCTCGAATTGACGCTAGATGTCTCTCCGCCCAGTGACCAACAGCCTCTGCTTCCGACATCAGGGCCAGGGATTGCGTGCCGCCTTGGTGGTTGATGTAGGCCTTGGCGGCGATGTTGTCTGTCAGAATCAGTACATCGCGGCCCCTGACCTGGTCGAGGAAGTGGCGCAGGGTGAGTTTCGCGGCCCGGAGCTCTAGCCAGTTGATGTTGTGGGCGAGCTCCGCCTGCGACCACCTGCCCTGGACCACCGATGTCCCCAGATGAGTGTTCCAGCCAAAGAGGCTGGTGTCTGTGGTGATGATCAGTCGCTCCGGCTCCCTGAAATGACTGCCTTTGAGGAAGGCATTCGACTGCCACCACTGGAGGGACCGGAGGACCTTCGGGGGAACCCATATTACATGTCTGGAGTTGCTGGCTTTCCTTCTCTGGAGTGGGAGCAGGAACCACTGCAGCTGTCGCATGTGTAGCCGCGCCCAAGGGACCACCGAGATGCACGATACCAGCTTCCCCATCAGCTGGGAGAGGGAGATGACTGATGCAGACCCGGTCAAGTGGATGCTCCTCACCAGTGTCCAGATGCTGTCGACTCGCTCCTGGGTGAGGAAGACTTGACAGGCCTCGGAGTCGATGATGATCCTGAGGTGCTGGATCCTGCAGGTCAGGGTCAGGTGGCTCTTGGCCAGGTTGACGGAGAACTGGTGAAGCTGCAGGACCTTGATGGTGGTGGTCAGGTCTATGTGGGCTTGCCCCCTGGACGACGAGTGGATGAGGATATCGTCCAGGTAGCATTCCAATCTCATGGGAAGACCCCGGAGCCATGCAACCACTGCGGCTAACAGCTTGGTGAAAGTCCGTGGGGCCGACGAAAGACCGAAGGGGAGGGCCTTGTACTGGTAATGGTGATTGGCAAACTGGAACCTCAAGAACTTGCGATGCGCCGGGTGGATCGGAATATGCAGGTATGCTTCTTTCAGGTCGATTGAAGTCAGCAGATCGCCCAGTCTGATGCAGCCCAGGACGGTCTGGAGAGACTGCATTTTGAAGCACTTGTACACCAGATGTTTGTTCAGCTGCTTGAGGTCCAGAATCGCCCTCACCCCCCCTGATGACTTGGGGACCAGGAAGAGGATGGAATAGAACCCCCTGCCTTCTTGACCCCTGGGGACCTCCTCTATGGCCGCTATCTCCAGGAGGTGGTCTATCTCCGCCCTCATCAGTTGGAGCTTGTGGGCGGACCTGGGGATGGGGCAACGGAGGAAGGTCCTCGGAGGAAAGGACAGGAACTCCAGGGTCAGCCCGTGGCGAACCGTGTTCCTGACCCAACTGTCCATCGTGGTTTCCTCCCACTGGGTGGCACAGAGCTGGAAGCGGCCGCCTATGGGGAGAGCCCTGTGATGGTCACTTGGATTTCCTGAAGGGCTTGTTGGAATAGCCCCCTCAGAAAGGCTTGCGGAACCCCTTCTGCTTCCCTCTGTCCCTAAACAAGGACCTGTCCTGAGAGTGATCCTGGGGGGCGCTGTAGGCGCAACTGGGGCTGCCTGAGGAAGTGGAGGGCTCGTTTTTCCAAAAGGAAGTCTTGTGGAAGGGTTGGCCCTTCCGCTCCTGTTTCTTAGTGACCGGGGGGAGCACCTTGCGCTTGTCCTTGGTCTCAGTTAGGAATGGATCCAAGGCCTCCCCAAAAAGCTTACCCCGCTTGAAGGGAGCGGAAGCCACCTTCCATTTCGCCTTCACATCGGCCAGCCAGTGGCGGAGCCACAGCAGGTGCCTCGAGGTGACATTTGAGGCCAAGGCTCTGGAAGAAAATTTTGTGACTGCAAGGGACGCGTCGGCTGAATATTCCACGGCAGCAATAATTTTACTGATATCCTGCCTAGTTCTGGAGTTCCCTGCCGGGAGCCCAGCCCACAGTTTGTGAAGCCAGAAGAGGGTTGTCCTGCCAAAGTAAGAGGAGCTGGCGGAAGCGCGCATGGCCCAGGGGGTAGCCTGGTGAGTCTTAAGAGCTGTGAACTCCGCCCTCTTGTCCTCCGCCTTAAGCCCTTCCAGCAATTCTGCAGGAAGGGAAGAGGGGGAGGTAAGGGACATGATGGGATCGTACACTTGGGGGAGCTTTAAGAGCTCCTCCAGAGGGGTCTCCATAGCGAACAGTTTCCTGTCCATCCCACTCGGATTGGCCATTGTCCCCGGCTGAGCCCATTGCCGTTGGATAATGTCTAAAAATAATTGAGGGGCTGGAACAAGGTCCAAGGGTGGAGGCACCTCCTTAAAAAGGCCTGCACTGGGATCCTGGGGACTTACGGTGATGCCCGTGACTGGGTTAGATGTAGGTTTGGCTGTGGGGGCCGGAAGACCCATTTGGGGCCCCGCTGCCCAGGCCTTGGTAAGAAGGGCCCTAAACATGGTGGGATTAAATAGCCCTGAGCCGGTGGTCTGCTCAGGGGCAGGGTTCTCATCGTCAGATAGAACCGGAACCTCTATTTCAACCTCCTCCAGGTCTGACACCTCACTAAGTCCCATTGGGGTGGGGGATGGTGCCCTAGCTTCTGAAGCCTTAGGGGCCTTGGCCTGGCTGGCAGTTGGAGTGCCACAGAGGGCAACTTGGCCACTAACTGAATCATGCCATCGGAAATGCCTTTTGATATGGCACGAGCCACAACCTCCTCCATGGCCCTGGACAAATTAGAATCCTGACCCTGAGGGGGAGGGGGCTCCAATTCTGAGGGAGCTAAGGATTCTTCCTCAGCCCCCGAATCCAAATCTGCCAGGGAATCTAGAGCCATGGAATGGGTAGGTGATCCCAAGGATGCCCTATGAGGGTTGGGGGAAAACCCAAAGTCCTCACTGCCTGGGCCTAAGGGGGATTCTCCTTGCTGGGATTCACCTCTGGGAGACCCACCCTTGATCTCAGCTGGGGAGGGCTCCACAGGATCCTTGCGCTATGCGGCCTAGGCCTTCTGGAACTGCTTTTCCAGGGCCTTCTGGCGTCTCACAGCCATTTTATCCTCAGCCTTGGAAGGCACCCCCGGTTTGGGCTGTCTGCCTTTAGAGGGGGCACCCACCCTAACACTCTTGGCTGCAGGGGTAGGCCTACTGCACTTTTTGGCAGTAGGCCTCGTCATGGTCTCCTCCTGTCTCTCCCCAGTGCCACCCTGATGGCCTGCCTGTTGTTCCATTGAGGCTGGTTAGAATACAGGCCTGAAGAGGTGATGTAGGCCAGGCTCAGGGCCTCTGATGGCTTCGGGCCTACTGTTCTGGAGAGGAGAGACTGGTTAGGGCGGGCAAGAGAGTCTAGCCGAGAGCCTGCAGATCTGCGCTGGCAGGTAGGTCAGTGTGGGGTGCTAAGGTTCCCTGCGGCCGCAGTGAGGTGAGGTCCCTGCCTGGCCACCCAGAACGAGGTCCCATGCTTAGAGCTGCCCTCTGCGGCAATCTGCTGGATGGACAAGGCTGCGCGGTTAAATTAGAGGCATCTGAGGAGATTCTCGCCAAAATTAACCATCCAAAATAGCGGCCAGCCGCGCGTGCCAGGAGCAAGTTCAGGGCCTTCGGAGCCTAGCGCTCCTTGCGAGGGGAATGTCAGCTGTTAAAACTCACCCTCGAAGCGCGGGCGATGGCCTCGCGCTCCCCGATCCACAGCACGACTCACAGAGGAGGATAGGCTGGGAGGACTCCAGGCAGCGTGTCCGCGCTGCTAGCAATTACCCCCCCCAATGCAAGGGAATATAAGGGGGAAAGGCTAATCTAAACTACACTATCTAAGCTAAGAAAACCTAGGGAATAACCCAAGGAATAAACGAAAATAAAAATAAAGGGAGCTACAATCTCTCACAAGAGGGGCTGAGTCCAGGTTGATGCCCAAGAACTGGAGCTCAGCAAAACACGTCCTATAGGGCGACTGAGTTTTTTGAAACTGAGCCTCTGAGGCAACCAAGAGGCGGAGCTACAATCAAATTTAAACTCAGTTCCTTGGGCAGCAAGCTGAAGTTAACCCGTGCTTGGACACGCCAAGCAGCGCCTAGGAGAAATGCCACTTTATAGCTAGTACAACTAATACTTTTATTAGGTGTGTCAATGTTGAGAACCACTTGTCTCAATTCCACAAACTATTCTGAACAAAACATGCCTCCCTCTTTCAGCAGATCAGCCAACCAGATAATGCTATAAAAATTATTACTAATTTAAAACACATTTTCTGGAGTATTTCTAGCAGTGGGAAAGATTAAGATAGTTTATTAATCCAGATGATTTTAAAAAGAATCCTATTAACAGTACTTAGCAGTAGACTTATATACCGCTTCATAGGGCTTTCAGCCCTCTCTAAGCGGTTTACAGAGAGTCAGCATATTGCCCCCAACAATCTGGGTCCTCATTTTACCCACCTCGGAAGGATGGAAGGCTGAGTCAACCCTGAGCCGGTGAGATTTGAACCGCTGAACTGCTGATCTAGCAGTAGCCTGCAGTGCTGCATTTAACCACTGCGCCACCTTGGCTCAATAGTACTAATACTATAGAAAAAAAGGTGCATATATGAAGTAGTTGCAAAATCACGCCCTGCCTCAGCATGAAAGGATTACAATCCACAACCTCTTTTGTATACTGTTCAATCCTTTGTTACATAAGCTCAAGCGGAATAGACGCTATTCCTCTTAGAATCACATTCCAAAATTTCAGTTTCCCATGCAATTTTTTTACAGAGGAAGCAGCTCAGTTTCTACACAGCATGACAGACCGGCCGAGGATCTCCGTGCGCTCATGTCAGGTGGGACAGGAACTTTGGCTCTTGTGAAGGTGTTCACCCACATGCCCATTCATTAAATAACAGCGGGCTGCGGATAAGGAAGGTGGCAAAGCCGGCAAGAAGCAGGGAAGACAACTCCATCACTACATTTAGGGATTCATGGCTGCCCTTCAGCAGCTGGAGGAGCAGTTTTAACTACCAGTCTTGCGCGACGAAGAAGAACCCAGCCCTTCCACCTGTTGAAGGCATGTTCAAGACCCAAGCCTTTCCAAAGGTGCGGCATCACCAGTTCTTGGTGAGGCAAGACTGAGCCGCCACCTCCACATAAGCCGCACAGGGAAGGGCTATCGCTTTCGGTCCCATCATATTCCCTTCTGTGCCTGTGCACTAAGCTAGGTGAGTTGGGAGTACAGTACAGCAGAACACCTCCAGCACTCCTCTGCCACCTCCCTTGCCTTTTAGCGCCCCCCCCCCTAAGTTGTCCCACTGCCCCCCAGGGGGTGGTACCACCCACTTTGGGAACCACTGGACTAGACCAAGCTATTCCTTTGACCTCACTATCTAGTGCAGCTAGCAAACTATTTGCATATTTGGGGGGAAGGAGGGGGAGGGAAGTGACTTCAAGTGAGTATTGACTGTTTAGATAAGTTCTTTCAATTTTCTTGCAAGATTTCAGAAATTGAATTGAATTAAATACTTTACATGGCCAACTTTGATTAGACACAAGGAATTTGTCTCCCATACATTAGCTTTCAGTGTACATGCAAAGGAACAGAATAATAACAATCTGAATAATAATAATACCAATTAAAAAAAGGAGGGGGAGTAAAGAAGATAATAAGGATAAATAATAATACAATGGCAAAATGGTTTGCTGTTGCTGCTTCCTAGGGTTGAGAGAGATTAACTGATCCCAGGTCACCCAGCCTTTAGACCTAAAACTGAACAGAAATCATGGAATGCCAATTTCTAATCTGGTGCCTTAAAGATAGCATCCTAAAGACATCCTAAAGACATCCAGCATCCTAAAGACATCCAGCTGAAAGAACCTAAACTGGATCTATAAGTTGGCTGGATGCTTCTTAGCTCATTTATACCTTCTACTATGCAACCCTAACATTTCTTGCTGTCTTCTATCTCTCAGCAAATGTAGCTGGGAAATATTATGACATAAGATGGATAATTTATACTCTACAAATTGTGATTTGGGTCCCATGGCATCTCTTAATTAAAATAAAGTTAAATGATAAAACTAAATTTCTACTAAGCTTAATATGCATGTTTTGAAGATTCCTAGTCTTGGGAATTTCAAGAAAGAGGATCAAAAACTGAGATTCCATCCTTTGGTAATGTTACCATATCACTGATATGCCTTCAAAAACCCAGGGATTCAAGGATTTGTTCATTTAACAGTATAGCTCAGAAAAAAATGATGGATTTCTCAGCACAAGTTTAAAAAATTAGGTCCTACTGTGTTCCTTTTCTTTCATTAAAATGGCTCTCCATAAAATGGCTCTCTTTTCCTGCCTCCAGCACTGTCTAAAAACTTCCTTTTTTTTTGCATCAGATGCATGATCACAGAAATGCTTTTCTAAATCTGCCAAAACATATATGTATGCAAGCAAGGGGTGAATGTATGATTGAGCATGTATACGTGAAAGAAAAGGGGATCCATTTCAGTGGTGGGATTCAAAGTTTTTTACTATCAGTTCTGTGGGCGTGGCATGGTTTGGTGGCATGGCAGGGGAAGAGTACTGCAAAATCCCCATTCCCTCACCACTTCGGGGGAAGGATATTGTAAAATCTCCATTTCCACCCCACTCCAGGACAAGGATACAGTAAACTCTCAATTTCCCCACTCTAGGGCAACGATACTGCAAAATGTCAATTTCCATGCCACTCCAGGGAAAGGATACTATAAAATTCCCACTCCCCACTAACTTGCTTTCCAACTCCATTCTCCTGTGCAGAGCAACAGAGGAATACCCAGATGATCAGCTGGGACTCCAATGAGCTGGTACTTGGGAGGCAGCGAATAGAAGGGGTGGAGCCAGCCAGGGATGGTATTTGCTAGTTCTCCAAACTACTCAAAATTTCTTCTACCAGTTCACCAGAACTGGTCAGAACTGGCTGAATACCACCTCTCATTCATTTGCAGATGACTAAGTGTAGGCTATTCTTTTCAATGTGTCTTCTGAAGCAGAATCCCCAACTATTCATTTATCATATTCAAAGAAGAACAAATTATACTTTATTCTTAGTTTTCTTTCTTTAAATTATTTTCTTTCCCCTACAAATTTAATCCAAACCATATATCTCTCAAAGAACTTCTAAATCTTTTAATGTTTTGAGATGTGCACAAATTTCATCTATAAGTATCTAGCTGCATTCTTTCATATTTGTGTTGTACAGAAAACGTACTTGTGTCATTATGGCAATGGCAAATGGCACTCTCTTTTCAGTGTTAACAAAGATACTTATTAGTGAAAAGAATTCCAAAATCTTACATCTTTGCAATTGGAGGACCACTTTAGAGGGTATTCATAACTATTTTAATTAAAAAATAATAAAAGATGTGTGAAATAGATTGAAAACATACAGAGTATAATGGTAGGATGTTGATATTCTTAAGGATACAAACACAACTGAAGTTATATTAATTGTAAAATCAATTAATGAGTTATGAAATACAATGTCCCTGAACATTGTGGAGAAGCATCCTTTTCCCATTTCACTAATTGCTAGGATACTTGAAATCTCAGTGTGATATTTTTCACTGTAAATGAACAAATAAAAACCATAGCTCCTCTTTAAAAAAACCCAGATGTGCTAAGTAATTAATGTATTAAACATTCGGTAGGGGAGATGGAGACTGGGGATTCTCCCCTTCCAGGTAAAAACATTTCTACTGGAATGTGATTGCCATTGACAAACCTTTGTAATCCTAGTTCCTCTTCCAAACCTCACAGTGGTATAAGAATTTTTTTTTTAAAAAAAAACATTCAGTAGAAAAAATACTGGAGATTTTTACTGACTGCTTTCATCAACCATACCACTAAAACCCCTTACTGGCTTTCAGCAATGAATTTTGAAGGTGAGTTCACACCAAATGCTAGACCTTGGCTTGTTTTTAACTGTGATTTGTGGAATTCATGCACATTACAACCAATAGATCTATAGAACATAGCTCCATTCATTCATTTGTGCAATTAACTGAGCTTGTAATAGGGTATAGGATGGTTTTGGTTATGTTTATTCTACCACATGCTTCCTCTACCAATTATTTTCCTCAATCTCCCCTAAATCACTTTTGTTTCTCTTCTTAACACTTTTTCTAAAGTTCAACATTTTTTTGATATAGTGGTAACTAAGACTGGATGCAATATTCCATGTATGAACTTACCAAGGCATTATAAAATGACATTAACACTTCATGTGATTTTGATTTATCCTTTTCTTAATACAGCCTAGGACTTGGCTTTTTGGAAGCTGCAGGAAACCACTGGGTCATATTTAGTAGTTTCACTAGTATTTAAGTGGTCCACTAGTAATTCTAGATTCATCTCACAGTTACTACTATTGATTCCAGGATAGCCTCTATGTGTTATTCTGTGCATTTGGTTTTTCTTTCCTAACATTTTTTCACATTGAATTTCATTTTGTAATGCTATTTTGATTTATCAGCCTCACTGACAATCCTGGGATTTCCCCATAGTGTCTCATCCAAGTCCTAATCATATTCAATCCTGCTTGTCCCCTCCCCAAATATTCAAAACTGCTGCTGCTGCTACTCACTATGACATAAAGGTAAAGGTTCCCCTCACACATATGTGCTAGTCATTCCTGACTCTAAGGGGAGGTGCTCACCTCTGTTTCAAAGCGAAAGAGCCAGCGCTGTCAGAAGACATCTCTGTGGTCCTCTGGCTGGCATGATTAAATACCAAAGGTGCACGGAACGCTATTATCTTCCCACCAAAGGTGGTTCTTATTTTTTTCTACTTGCATTTTTACATGCTTTCGAACTGCTAGGTTGGCAGAAGCTGGGACAAGTAATGGGAGCTCACTCCTTTATGCGGTGCTAGGGATTTGAATTGCCAAATTGTCAACCTTCCTGATCCACAAGCTCAGCATCTTAGCCACTGAGACACTGCATCCCTATGACATACTGGGCCCCTATTAGTTTCTTTGCTGAACAAATTGCAAATGGTGGCTTTTTAAAAAACAACAACAGCAGCAAACCAGTATTAATAAGATGTGATTAAAGCTATTGTAGGTACTTAGGACCACTGATCCTCCCTCCAAAATTCTTGAGACTCCTTCTGAGCTATTGTTTTTGTTTAAATTGTTCACATGTATTCTCAAAGACATTATCACAAAACCAGATCAAAATTAGCACTGTTATGTTATATAACTGAATGGGGGAAATAATGCCACTCAAGAAAATTTGGTGGAGGGAATTAAATAGATTTGTTAGAGTGACATATGTTTTCACTGATTTAATCTGAATATTAAAATTAGAGAATATTACCTACACAGTGTAAGGTAACAGTTTTATTTACTGATCCCATTTATGCCCAGGCTGCCTATAAGGATTTTGGGGAATTATCTTATTTCATCATTAATACAACTTTAAGAGGCAGAGTTATTATAAAAATAAAACTTACAAAAAGCCATCCACTTATTTGCATACCAGGAAGCAAAAATGTTTTAAAAGAAAAGACAACTTTAAAAGAAAACAAAACATTAGATTCTGTAAATTATGCAGGTTTCCAAAGGGAAGAGCTGAGTTTACCTGATTTATTTCAACCTCTGGAGAGCTATCCCCTGTTGCATAGAAAACATCTGGTATGAGCAAAACTAATTTGGATCTCTTTTTAAAAATGTTAGTAGGATTAAAGGACCAGGTAGCTTGTTTCTTTACAAGATTCACTAGAGGAATCATTTCAAGGATGAGATGGAATCATTAGACCAGTAGGAAGAGAAGGAAATGCATTGTGTCTGCTTCTTTGTAGTTCCTGCATAAATCCATCCATCAGAATTATATTATCTACTTTGCAAATCAAGAAACATTTTTAAAATAAAAGATTCAATCATTATGCATACTAATATAAATGTCATCTTCCATATGACTTTTCTAAGATTCCAGGAAAAACCTAGCTCTTATGACAAAAATTGTCTGAAAAATTATCTGACAAAAAGATAATAGATTTTATAGATAAAAGATAAATATTATCTTCAATATTTACTAAGAAAAACTATTGTTTTTATAAAGATATTGTTAAGATAAATTCGTGTGTGCCCATCTTTAGATAATCATAATGTAATAACAAAATGTTAATATTGTTCACATGCTCCATGGTCCTAATCTCACCCATCTGCTATTACAAAGAGAAAAGGCCACAATTCAGAGACAAGTTACTTATGTTGCATGATGTATTGTCTGTTTTTTTAGCTTAAATGTTAGATCAGGTTTTTATTCTAGAATGCAATTTTACATGTATTCTGCTATACATTTACCCTCTTGAGCATTAGAAAATAATGTGCAGGTCTTAAGCTCAATTCATCAAAACATTTTCTTCCTTATATATGACTAACTAAATACCTGTGCTTCACAATGAAACCATGTGATTGGCCTATGCAGGAGAAATTGGCCCAGTGGTGGTCGGTGATTGAATAAGGGAATATTGCTCCTTCTGCCTTGAGTCCAGAAGCAGTTCCATAGATGGAAGGTGTAGACATTTTGGTGAGGTACCGATGTTTAGTACTGTAAGGAGCCCCAGATTGCTCCTGAAGGAGTGGAACATATGCCAGTTTGAAATGAGGTAACGGAATGTGAGGCAACTGGCAGTTGGAACACAGTTCTTTTCAGATGGGGAGGGGGAATAGAACTCCTTAGCACCAGAGCATGTCAATTACTGTATAAGAAATACTAATGATCTGATCATCATTTTGAAAAAATCATTTCTTAGTGAGCACATAGAAGACAAGGGGAACATACGTGCCAAATTTCAAGTTTGTAAGCTTTATGGTTCTGAAGATTTTGTGATGAGTGAGTGGTATTTGCTTTTTATACATACAGATTGACATTCTCGTACAACATTCATTTCAAATAAACATGTGCTAGAGAAGGCCTTTTGTGTGATGTGTGTTTGGTAACAGTGGGAATGAAAAGTCTTATTCTGATTTTGTGTGGGGCGGAAATAGGCAGCTTGTTATGAGCATTTTAGTCAAGATGAAACAGGTATGAGAGCTAGATGGAACATAGGGTCTCTCTTAATTCCTGGAAAGAATTAATGTGCTGCTATGAATATTTACTTCCAAAGGTATACTCTTTTTGATTATGATAATATTAATTAGCAGTAGTAGTAATAGTAGTAGTAACAGTCTCTCCAAATTTTTAACCCAAGAAAGAAACACATTCTAAACATATTATTAAGAACTGACCTAACTACCATTAATCAGAGTGAAGAAAATGAGCAATATTTACCCCCTTCTCTTCTTCCTTCCTTCCTTCCCTCCCTCCCTCCCTCTCACCTCCTTCCTTCTCCCCCCCTCTCTCTTTTCACACTCATAGAGGTGGGGGAGAGGGAGAGAAATAATGAAACTTATGGTGGTGTTAGTTGCACTTAACAAATAATATGTTTCAATCTTACTTTACACTGGAATTATACTGGAATTACTATTGTCTACAGTTAGCATGTATTTTCCTTTTTCTCTCTTTTTCTTTTCATAAAGTATGTTATAATTAGATTTGGATGAAAGGAAATATGCCAACAGCACACACTATCTTTTATCCCTCATACCACCTTTGCAGCTGTTCAAAAGAATTTGCAATCTTGCTTCATTATATGGTATGGAACAGTATTTTTCTTATAACACTGTTGTGTTATAATTAAGGCTACATCAGCATTTCCATTATAACCCATTATTTTAAGGAGTTCAGTTGTCTGGCTATTAATTTTTTCTTCAAAGTATATAATCTCCAGAATAACTTTTTCTATATTCTTTATACTTTATTTATCCATTTAGAGGATGCTAATTTAATTAGAAAAATATGCTAAGAAGATATTCCCACTGTGATTTCCTGTGTGGGATTTGAAAATGTAGATGTTCTTGAGTAGTAAAATCCAACTTAAGAAGATAATGCATGTTGTTCCAGTTGATATTGTGAGCTTCTTTTTCTATCTGAAAATTATTTTTACTAATACGATTGAAATCAATAATTGAATTTAGTATTGCCTGCATACAAAGCTAAAAGGTGAGTTGGACAAGAGAGATGTACACTGATATACCAAACTATTATATACAAAGAGTGAGCTATTTATATATGCTGTGAATTCACACCTATCTTTTTCAGTTTTTACATCTGTGAGGTTCTTGAGACGGTCTGACTGGCTCTTTTTTCATTTTGTTTTTCCAATACATGCTGCTATTTTATTCAGAATTCAATTTTTCCTAGATTTTTCTACAAGTCGGATTGTCTCAGAAACAGTGGCCCCTGTTCTGTGTAGAATACACAGTCTTTCCTTTCATTTAACTTTCTGGAAAGCTATGAAGATCTGGCTCTTGCCTCAACACTGAGATAGGATCAGACGTGGTATTCAGCAGGTTCTGACCAGTTCTGTATAACTGATAGTGGAAATTTTGAGTTGTTCAGAGAACTGGTAAATACCACCTCTGATGACCCCACCCCCATCTATTCTCTGCCTTCTAAGTCCCAGCTGATTGGGAGAAATGTGGATTTTGCAGTAATTGTCTCCTGGAGTGGGGTGGGAATTGAGATTTTACAGTATCCTTCCCCTGCCATGTCCACCAAGTCATGCCACCAGTGGTGGGATTCAAAATTTTTACTACCGGTTCTGGGCATGGAATAGATTAGTGGACGTGGCTCAGTGGGCATGGCAGGGGAAGAATACTGCAAAATCTCCATTTTTTTTCCTATTCCAGGAGACAGTTACTGCAAAATCCCCATTTTCTCCCAATCAGCTAGGACTTGGGAGGCAGAGAATAGATGAGGGCAGGGACAGTCAAAGATGGTATTTACTGGTTCTCCAATGTACTCACAATTGCCTCTACAGGTTCTCCAGAACTGGTCAGAACCTGCTGAATACCATCTCTGCTTGTCACGCCACCAAGCCACACCCACAGAACCTGTAGTAAAAAAAAATGGAATCCCACCACTAGGTAGGATGAGTTTTGTTAAAGATGTCCACAAAGGATTGCTAAAACACCACATTCTTATTTTTTTTCTATTTTAGGGTTTTTATAGGTTCTAGGTTTTATTATTGCTATGAACTGCCCTGAGTTGTCAGGGCAGCAATACAAATATGGATAGCAATACAGATCTTTTAAATAATAAATGAAAAATCTATTCTTTCAGCTTCTTCATAGAAAATGTGATGTCATAACAATCAAGCACTACAGCTTGATTCCACAATAGTTCTTTCCATTGGGAGAAATATTTGCACCCAAAAAGCAGAGTATTTGTTTTGCAGTTTTGCTACAACTATTAAGATCTTCTCCAGAAGGATCCTTTAACAAATATTAATATTACAACACGTTAACAGACCTGGAAGGGATTCCTGAAAATTCAAATGAATAATTTCTCACAAAGACACTCCATGATAGAAGAGTATGTTTCAGAGTACATTTTAAATGCAATTAGTTATTGTTCACACAACAGAAGAAAAAAACAATTTTGAGTTTTCATTGTGTACCTAGTGAAGGACTATTTATGTTTTTCTCACTAATACAACATTTTCTTTAAAACATTTACTGGTCTGAGATGACAATAGAAAGTTGAAGGTAAGGCTTATGTTTCTGTGCAAAAAAATTCTATTTTATTTCTATTTTATTAGAAACTTAATAAACTTTTTCTTAGCTTAATTTATATTCTGACATTTATTTCTTGAAGTCAGTGTGGATCTCCTTATTTTATCCTTTCAAATATCTTGTGAGATAAGTCACCCTAAAAATAGTGACTGATAGTAGTTTAATAGTCTAGACCCTATAACATGAAAGGAAGATGAATAGCATAAATATGGATTTCTAAAAGGCCTGTAAGTGAAATGGCTCTAGAAGAACTGGTCCTCTTTCTAAACCATGAAAGGCTGTAATTTATACTATTCTCGAATGTTTGCCATATTGAATTTCAGAAATGTTAGTAAGATTACATGTTTTTAAGTGATATTGCCTAGGTTAAATGGAAGAAAAATGCCCATAGAAAATCTTGGGAATTGATTTCATCATTGCAGAGAGGTGTCCTCTGAGGCAGGTGATATTATTACTGACATGAACTTGTCAAGGCTTATTCGTATGTCATAGATGGGAATGATGACTAAACTATGATTTAAGGCATTCTGAGTTTAAAAACAAAGTTTTCATATTACTCAGTGAACAACTTCATCTTAGAAAATTGCAGGAAGAATAGAATTGAGAATCATGAAGTAGGGCATGGATAACAAGTCATCCTGCAAAATGTTATGGCTTATTTTTCCATGCATAGGGTGAAATAAGCAGTGGCAAGAAATCAACTGATAGACAAAAGCTTGCAAAGTTAAGTTTACTTATCATTTCAGGTGTGTATCAATCAATTAATATATATAATCAATGCATGTACCTTTATGCAAATGTACACATTCTGCTTTAGAATCAATAAATAGCTTCAGGAAAGTAATCTAAATTAGAAAAACAAATAAAGATGCTGAATGTTGGATTTTTTTTTTTTAGTTTCTTGCGAGGAGAAGAGACGGAATTCATACTCAACTATTTCCTCCATCAAACTTTCAGAATTCACCTTTCAATAGGCAGTAAAGCAAGAATACATTTTTAGACAAGCATATCAAAAGGCCCTTCTAAATAAAAGAGGCACTGATAATTAAAGAGCATTTTTTTAGCATTTAGGGAATTTGTGATGCACTATAATAATAGCATTTAGCAAAACATGAAGCCAGACAGTTTCATCCTTATAATGAAACTGATTATGTTTATGATTATCTTTTATCAGAATTTTGGAGTCAACATACGTTTTAATGGCAAAACCTTTTACACATCCATGCCTACACATTTGTCTTATTTATTGAAAATTTATTATCAGACTGAGAAATAAATATGAAGAATTTTTTTTTAAAAAAAATAGATTATAATATACTAATCTTCAAGGTAAAATGAAGTATATTCCTTTCATATATTTGAAATACTCCATGGAGATTATTTTTTTCTTTATTCAGTGTGATTTCAACTTCAACTGTGCTGCAACTTACACTTTATTGCATTTTCATACAATAATATATAACAGTTTGCTAGTTCATTTTATTGACTTCACTAATACACAACAGACTTTACAAATGACATTCTCATCCACAGAGTTTCATTTGTGAAAGTCTGTTGTGTATTAGTGAAGTCAATAAAATGAAGTAGCAAACTGTTGTTACATATTATTATATGGAAATGAAATAAATATCTTTAATAGAACCTGTGAATCAGGTTCTATGGTCTGCTGTTATGAAAACCTGATTTCTACTCTTATTTGTCAGTTTTTCCTGTAATACTGGCAACCTAAATTTTTCTTTTAGTTACTTTTTAAAAATTATATTCTATGAAGTACTTAATCAGGTAATGTAAACACGATTAAAGGTATTAGAGTCCAGAATGACAAGTGTTAAAGGTGTTTATTTCTTGATTGTCAATAGCAATATCTAGATTCATCTATTTAGAATCTCAGGAACAATTAGCTGGCTTAGTTTCATTTATTGTAACATAAAAAATCTGGTTTATTGGGAGTTCTACGAATAAGATTTCTGTGATATGTACCAAGAGAAAATATCTTCCGACTAAAATGATTGTTTTGCGGTAATAAATTGAACCATATGTACACTATGTTATTCAATCTTTTTTCTTCAAGGCATAAATTGATATTAAAGAACATTTAAGTCATAACACATGGTTATCCAGGCATGAACGAGGCAATAACCCATATAAGTTGTCAAGGTGAAGCCAAAGCATTTATTAGAGGTTTGTGTTGTTTTTGAAAAGTGCATGGTTGAATAAACATGGATTAGTGCTATTATGCTGCTACGATGACTCAAGTGTGTTTTTACAGTGTCAGTAATTTTTATGTTTAAAAATCACTGGTGCAGTATATTAGCTATAATTTATGTTTATCATCTTGTGTATTCTAATAGGTTTCAACAAACCATTTAACATTTCAGCTTGTGCATATACATTACTTAATAGGTATTTATCTTTTAAAAAGAGATACTTAAACAGAACTTTTAAAGCTTGCAACTGCATGTTAAGAGAAAATGTTGGGATGAAGCATATTAATTTCCCCCGCCTTCAACCTTCAATCTGCATTTAAGAGTACAATAATCCAATTTATCCTAACTTTTTTTTAAAAAACCTATGGAATGGAAAGATCAGCCATCTTCAAAAACCTTCTAGCTTGAATGACAGCAGTATCCCTGATATGAATTGTCCATCATACTTGATATGTACTGTAGAGGTTCTAATGCAGCTGAAAATAACCTTCCAATAATCAAAGGATTTGATAGTAATGCTCTTTGGAGAAAATGGGGTAGTACAAGACGGTGAATTGAAAGCATTTATGAAAGTGCTTTGATAGACACTGTATTTCAAAGTGGAAAATTAAAATCCCTCAGATCATTTCACGATCTTGTCATAACTTCAACAAATGAGTTATCATTCTGTAGTCTTCAATGCATGTTTTTCTGTTTAAGAGTTTTTATGTGATGGATCATTTATTCATTTAGTGTATGGCAAATACATGAACTTATAGTGGTTCAAATGTTGATGTCCAGTCCATCTATCCATTCAAGGCAGGGTTGTCTATGTTAAAAAAAACAGACATTGGACCGGTGTAAACTCTTGATGGACATTCGAATACAATGTGATGGATATTTTGTTGGGGAGCACCACAGTCATACTGAGGGGTAGAGACAAGACCCCACTTAAGCAATGAGTCCTGACAGACAGCATCCTGATGCATACGGATCCTGTTCAGAGTTGACCAATGCTGGCAATGAAGGTCAAAACCTGGCACCTCTATGAAACTGCCTATATCTGGACGTTCAGCAACCTATTTGGCTTTCCACTGTTGATGTCAAAGTTGCTAGACAGCTGTTGAGCTAGTACCAGAGAGGGCTTCCTGGATTTAAGCCTGCCAATTGAGAGATGAGGAAGATAAGATGCACAGGAAGAAGTGGATTTCTCATAATTTTATGAGAATAATAATTTTATAATAATGGAGTAGACCAATCCTAGTGCTGATATTCTCCAGGTAGAGGCTGAGGCTCTCCATCTTGATCCTCTTAGTTTCTGGGGTATGTTGTTCCTGGTATTGATTTTAGCAGAACATGTTTTATAGGTGTTTCTTATAGGAGAGAGTCTGATCCAAAGTTACTCTGAGGTATTTGGGGTGAGAATCATAAGGGAGTAGGTAGTTATTCAAGCAAGCCTTCCGGTTGGCATTGGTGAGTTTGTTGTTGAGATGGAAACAGGTGATCACCCTTTTGCTGACACTAGGTATGAGTCTCCAGTCAGGAAAGAATTTTCCTAGGGACTTCAGGTCCTCAGAGAGGAGGCAGTCCAAAACTTTCAAGTTTTTATCTTGTACTGCCAGGTCATCTGCATATTCACATTTATGTCCTCTTGTAGCTGGCATATCTGAGATATAAAGATTGAACAGTGTGGGTGCCAATACAGAACCTTGTGGAAGACCATTGTTGAGTCTTCTTAACTTCTTAATATTGTCCCCCATAACGATCTGAAAGGATCTATCTCTGAGCATGTTGCTTATTAGGCGATAGAGGATTTTACAGGAGATGATGTGACTCAGTTTGTAAAGCAGACCCTTCTTTCACATAGTATCGTATGTTGCAGTAATATTGATGAACATAGCTGTGGTTTTTAATCCTTACTGGAAACTAGCCTCGATATGTCCTGTAGGCTCAGTACCTGATTGACATAACTGCAATTATGACAAAAGCTGTCTTGTTCCACGGGCAGAAATGTATCTATTGTGGGTTTATTCTTTTTATGATAAGTTTCTTCAGAAATTTGTAACAAGAACTCAGAAGGGCAATGGGGTGATAGCTTTCTACTCTGCCTTGTGATTTGTCAGGTTTCAGAAGCGATATTACTTTGGTATTTTTGAATTCTGGTGAGAGGTGTCCACTAGAAAGTATGTTTGAAAATAATTTTCTCAGCCAATTCCTTGTTAATTTCCCAGAATGAATTGGAAATTCAGGGTGGATGCCACCAAAACATGGTGCTTTGCTGAACTTCATATGGTTGATGGCTATGTCAATTTTATCCATAGAGAAAGGGTGTATTCAGAGTGTGATGAAGCTAACTGTTGAAAGGCTGAGAGCACTTTCTTGATGGTAGTGTTCAGTGCTCTTTCACACTTGGGGCTTTAGAGAGGGAGACAACTCAGGAGGCTACTTAGTTGGCAGGTATGCTGGGTGTTTGTCAAGCAGGTTTGTCTGGCAGCTCCCAGTTTCCTTAGTAGGCTCCAGGCTTATGGGCCATGTTATTTTTGTTTAAAACTAAATTGTCTCAACAGAAGACACAGAAAAACTCTTCTTAAAGTTCTCAGGAGATTAGAAGAGTATTATAGAGATTATAGATGATAGTATTGACAATAGCTGACATCTTTACCTGTCTTTGTAGTTCTCCTTAGGATATTCCTAATCCCACTTTAATTTCATTCACCAAACTTTTCAGTTATCTTCTTATCATTCTACTTTCCATAACCCTCAATTAGTGCATGTTGTTACATCCAGTGACGTGCGGTGACGGTTACCGTTGGTGAGGCAAGACCGCAGCAGCAGCGAGAAGCAACGTCCCCGGCACTGTGTCTGACAGGCATCTCGCATTTATGGCAGACATAAACGTGAGACGCCTGTTGGACACAGTGGCAGGGGTGTTGCTTCTCACCGCCGTCGCGCTCCACCACCTTGCCCCCCCCCGCCTCCTCCGACAAACAATCCTGATCCTGATGCCCCGGCCTGCAGCCAGCCCAGCACTGAGCCTGGACTCACCGTCCTCCTCCTCCTCCTCCTCCTCCTCCTCCCCGCTTGGTGCTGGGCTGGCTGCAGGCCGGGGCATCAGGATTGTTTGTCAGAGGAGGCGGGGGCAGGGGCAAGGCGGTGGAGCGCAATGGCGGCGAGAACCATCTCAGATGGAGCCAGGACACCCGGAAGACAAGCCGGCACTTAAAGGCATGCCGAAGTGCCGGCTTGTCTTCCGGGTGTCCCAGCTCCATCTGAGATGCTTCTCGCCACCGTCGCGCTCCACCGCCTTGCCCCTGCCCCCCACCTCCTCATACAGACAGTCACAATCCTGCTGCCCCAGCCTGAAGCCCACCCGCCCGACCTGCTCCCTGCCTGGACTCACCGCTCTCCTCCTCCCCGCTCGGTGCTGGGCTTTAAAGGGGTCTCCCCTCCCCAGCCAGCCAGCCCACCCAGCCAATTCCTCCCACCACCACCACTATGTCCAACAGGCCAGGTGTCTTGCGTTTATGGCGGACATAAATGCGAGATGCCTGGCCTGTTGAAACACAGCGGCGAGAAAGTCTCTGCTGCTTCCGTGCTCTGCTGCCTCGCCCCCCTGCCTCCTCTGATCCCACCGCTGTGAAGAAACAAAAGAAAAAACACACACAAACCTCACAATAAAAAAATAATTGTTTTATTAAATTACAAATTACAAATTAAATTACAATAAATTTGAACCCCCCCTCCCTCCGTCTGATCTACCTTTTCCAGCTGTGGAAACTCTCTCAACTCTCCTCTTATCCGCCCAACGTAAGCGTGCTAACGTAAGCTCATAAGGCATGATTCGCTGCTCCCCGATCAGGAGGCGGGAGAATCAGTGCCTCTTTTGCATATGAAAGTGTTCGCTTGTTAACTCCTCCTTAACTTTTAAAAGGCGAACAATTCCTTAGGCAAAAGAGGCCCCGAGTTCTCTGGCCTCCTCCCATAGTTAACACTGAGAGCAGACACCAAGCCACTGTGACTTTGAATCTGGTAGCAACTACCCTGACTTTAATTATTTAAAAAAAATATTTAAAATTCTTCCTTTCCCTCAGGAGACTGGTAAGGCCCCGCCTCCCCTGCCTCTAGTGACTGCACGTCCCTGGTTACATCACAGTTCTCCAAGCTGCATTATATCTTGATCCAATTCTGGAGGCTGATAATAACTCCTACATGTTATGGTACTAGATTATTTGAGGGACTGTCTCTCTTCAGTTACATGCAGTTGTCCTATCATTTCCAAAAGAGAACCATACTACAAGTCCCATCTACTAAGGAATAGGATCCAGGCACAGAACTTTTTCTGACATGTTATCTATTATTTGGAACATCATTATACCTGAGTTTAGACTGATCCCAACTTAGATTTGTTGCATAAACTTTGTTGCATAAATTATTCCAAACAACCATCTCTAACTTCAAGCTAAATGCATTCTAAATTAAGGAATACAAATTTTAAAAAAAATACTTGAATTTCATTAAATCAATGCCTTCATTACCACCAGCTTCTGTTTTAAAACTACATAACTGAAAGGGGACCAAGAAATATACTGCCTAACTAATAATAAACTCTGAATTTTATTCAATGTGGAAGGCAAAGCCGACAGAAATAAACAGGCATAAAAGTTATGATTTCAGAAACAAGAGGTTAGATGTAAAGTGATGACATGTTATACTTGCTACCTTTCTCAAAATCTATGTTTACAATTTAGCTCTCTTCATTCTGTAATCTATTCATCATAAATCAAACATTTGCTTCTTTTGTTTCATACAAAAAGTCTACAGGGGATTTCCAGTCAGCAATAAACATAGGTGCTGTATTTTCTACTTTGTTCTACTTTTGTGACTAGGCATTGTCATACTGTGTTCTATGGGAATTGAGTGCAAAAAACCTAAGATCTTTGTAATCTTTTGTAATTTTTATGTAATATGTTTTCAGTCAAGCAATGTTGCAATTGACTTATCACAAATCATTCTTTATATGGCACTGCATAAATAATATCAACAACAAATGAATTGATTGAAATTAAACTAATTTTTAAATCTTTATCCCTTCAGTTCTGTGTCCTCTCTGTTTCTTTAGTCTCACATTTTTAACATTGATTTTTATTTCCTTATTTGTGGCTTTTTGCCAGTAATATTTATATAACCCACTTTATATTTGAATAAGAGCTTAAAAATCAACTGTCATGATTCCATTTATATAATATATGGGTCATTAATTAAAATTATATCATAAATCATTTTATACATGTTATTTTTCTTATATTGTTTTATCACAACCATCTGCTTCTTAACAAATATTTCAAATTACTTTATTATTTCAAAATTCTCTATTTTCATTATTTTTATTCTTTTTGAAAAAAGAGCCTAACTCCAAATTTGGGGAGGAGGAGAGTCAGAAGGACTTGGACAGTTTTCTGAACTTCATTCAGATTGTTTCATTTAAACTATATATACTGTATACATGTTATTTCCAACGGGGCTTTTGTATCCTGGTCAATGTGTACAGAATAAGTCTTAATTATATTGGGGTTATCAGTTTTTATTTTTATTTTTCCTCCATTCAATTAATTTGTTGACGTATGTATATTTTTCATATTAATTTGAACTGTTAACCTTTGAAAAAGTTAAAAAGTCTGACTGATTTAATAAAATACTATTTAATAAAAAATTATTCTATATTGCAGAAAATAAGAAATCCAGGCTAATGTTGTACATATCACTCATATTATCAGACTTGCAAAACTTCTGTTTACCCCTGAGATAATTTTGGTAAAAGAAAAAACTGGTGTGTGTGTGAGTGGGGTGGGAAGAGATATTGCAGAGAACTGTACAAATATGAACCTACTGAACTGCTCCACAATAGATTTTTTACAGACAAGCTATCAATTCTTCTGACATATGCAAGCATATAAATTGGCTGACTTAGCAAATGGAGAGAATTTATAACTTGCAAGTGAAAAATTGACCAAGATGGACCGCTTGCTAATGCACACTGCTACCTATTTGTTGAAATTTTGCTTTATTATTCCTTCCAACCATTGAAATGCTGAAAATAAAGTATGTAAAAGAATTGGATCTCTTTTAGTCTATCCATTGGCAGAATACATCTCTGAAAATGGAGCAGAATGGAATCAAATTTTGCACAGTGGGAGAAGCTGGCAAAAAGAAAGAGAGGTCAACATGCGTCGGGTTTCTTAGGGCTGTGTAAAAAAAAAAATCTATGAAAATGGAGAAGTGGAATCTCCTAATGCATTCTTATGTGAGAAGCAATTAGACAATCCCATGGATTATTCTGATTGCTCTGTTTTAAGTCCCTTCCCCCTTATGGTCACATAATCCAGAGTGCTTCCAGGTTGCCTATGTATATATAGGCAGGCAGACTTGAACATGAGGAAGTAAGCACATGTACTTCATTTCTTGAAGAAAATATTAGAGCCACCTATGACAACTGCTTTTACAGAAAGTAGTGGAAAAAATTCCATAAGTCATGCTCTACGTGTTTTCTCTGTTTTCTATTTTAATTAGAGGCCACATGAGTATCTTGTGGATTATTCCAATTAAGATGTGCATTTGCACAAGAGGTATTTTTTTTGATATATGTAAGCAAGAAAAGCATTTGAGAAAGAGTTTAATTTTGCTTCTGTTAATTACCTAGGTATACAAACACCCTTTCATTCAAACTGAGCTTGTCATGACAGCGTTAGATTTGAAGATTATGTCTAATAGTACATAGTGTATAACTGCCATGAATAAAATGAGTGTTTATGTTATATCATAGGATTCAATATGCATGCATTAATTATAAAACTGGACTTTTAAAAATAGCCCTGAGTTGATTATTGGACACGGATGCCTCTTGCTTGACATTTTGTGGTACCTTGGGTTTAGGCTTGAGAAAAGATGTATAAATAGATATGAATTTCAATGCAAGCCAACTGAGTGTTTTTTAATCTATTGACTTGCATAATTGCTCAATCTTGTTATTTTATAATACTATCTCTTGAAATAAGGTTTAGCTAAAAAGTGATATCTTGTGGAGAATATCACTACCTTAAAGGTAGTGCTGTTCTCAATATTGCAAATGCTCACTTTGTGAGTAGATAATAAAAAAATAATAATAAAGACATTTGTGATCTTGATTTTCATAGTTTTTAGTGTAACAGGAAACTGAATGATGACCAATAAATTTGCTACATATTCATTAAGATTGTTATTGTCTTGTCAACATACTTTTGCCGTTATCCTCTGCACATCAACCTAGATTCCTAGTTCAGTGGAACATATAAGAAATAGTTTTCAGGGAAGTTATATTCTAAAATAAAAAAAACGTGCCTCAGATCAATGTATAAAATAGTATTTCTTGGCATTAAAAAATCTATTGGGACAATGATTAAATTTATGCCACTTTAAAAGTCAGTCATACAAACCACTCTGCTTGCAATTGCTATTAGTTATATTTTTATATTGTGAGTAATGATCAAAATTCTCAGCTCTCTCAGGGTCATTGAAGACTGAAGTTAGCACAAGGCAATCCATTCACATGGTAGAAATATTCCCTGTGTAATTTTCCAAGTAATTGAAATGTATGGAAGAAACCTTTGTATATACCTGTTTTTGTTTGTATACAATGAATGAAAAGAGAAGAATGGTAGTGTCTCCATTAAAGAAAATTTTATATTAGATCCAGCAGCATCCCCATTTGAGTTAGAGAAAGCAAATTTTTACTCACATTTTCTTTTTGTGTTTTGTCCTGCACTTCCCTCCCCTATTATTGTAAGCCTCCCTGAGTCCCCTCAGGGAAAAGGGCAGCCTATAAATGTTTAATAAAAGTAAAAAAAAAAAAAGTAAAAGTAAAAATCAAATATCTGAAACTTTACTGACTAAAGGCTCACAGAATAAAACATACAGCTGTTTCTGGATTTTTTTTATCTCCCCCCCCCCCCCCCATCAGCACTTCTGTTATCAGGTAAATGTTTAATTTTCTGGATTAAATTCTATCTTGGTATGTTCTATAAATTGACCCCCCCCCTTATGAAACTCCAGTATTAGAAGACAGCTACAAAGTTGCATATCTTTGTTTTGAGAGACATAGATCAAATATGTTTTAAAAAATTAGTAATACCTTACCAAGAAAGTAAGGCTGCAATCTAAACATTTTGTATGTTGCTCATATCATTTTATCTATATGTTAATTGTTTTCATATGTGTTTGTCTGTGTTAAACAAGAAAAGTGTATCATGTTTGCAAGATTACAATCCAGCACCTCTTTTTTTGTGCATAATTTCTGCTGGGTACAAATTATATGTTGGATGCATATAATATGAAAAATCCAGATCTGATTAGTATAAAGCAACAATTACTTGGTGAAAGATTAGAAAAATGTAGAATGCAAAACTCACTGGGTGACTTCAAGCCATTTACTTGGTCATCTTAAACTGCCTCACCATGCTGGCTTTTGATACCTAGTACAAGTTATCAAAACTGAGCTGACAGACCAAAATTCATTCACAAATCTAAGGATAAACAAGGACAAACAAATAAAACTTTAATGATGATACTATGTACGATATTTTATGTAACTCGCTCTTCCTCCAAAAAAAAGTTCATGGCATCCTTCCATGAGGAACCTCTTTTTCTATATGCACCCAGAAACTTCACAGGATATGATGGGCTGAGAGATAATGACTGGCTCAAAATCACCCAGTGAGTTTCTGGGGATGAGGGGTACATGGACCTATAACTCCTTAGTTCAATGCTGATGTCATATACTGGGATATGATAAGGAATTATAAAGGAAGCGTAAGAGAAATCCTGTAACATAGTTAAGATGAGAAAGTAAATGTCTTAAAGTCACCCAGTGAAGTTTTGAAGGCTGAGAATAGATCTAAACATAGAACCTGTTCAAATTTATCCTCAGCCTTGAAAATATCACCAGGTGACTATAAGACATTTACTCTGTCATCTTAAACTTCCTTACCATGTGGCTCTAAATGGAAATTAAGTACAAGAGATGAAGAGTCATGCATTATATCTGAACAATATAATATAATGGACTCTGTAAATAATGTTATAATGTTGGCACTCACAGTATCTTATACTAAACAAAAAATGGTAGAAAATATCTGAATTCCACAAGTGGACATTGAACATGGAAAATAATACTTCATCCTGTTTTGACAGCTGAGTAGCTTTAACACTTGGCAGATGTTTTGGCAATAAGTTGAAAATACAAAAATTCACCAGAAACTATGGAAGTTTGAAGCTCAGAGCAGGTGACCTTAAGCAATTAGGATTTTAACTTCTAGTTCACAGTGATAATTTCCTCCTATGTGTACGGATTTTACAATGAAAATTGAAATATTTTTCCAACACGAAGGTAGGGCAAACTCTACAAAGTAAGGAACTCACCGCCTAACTGAAGAAGCAGTCCCGACAATCAATTATTTTCATTTTAGCACTGACAATTATGCAAATTATTTGGAACCGCAATGGGCACCTAATTATGACACCTAATTATGCCAATTTATTTATACACCTCCTTGAACAACATTTATTTATAACTCTCTCACTCATTCAGAATCAAGACAAAGTAAGAAAGAAATGCAAACATGATAGTTTTATCCCTAAAAAATAAGCAAAATATGAACTATTTGAATTTGAAAAATTAACTGGTTTTCTAATTTTACATTGCATGGTATTCTTGCTTGTGTTTAAGAAGGTAAGATTATAAATTCTGTAAAACTGAAAAAACCTGGACAATCACTAGTCTGTAGCAAATAATCAGGTTTTCTGTATTTCTGTGCTGACATCTAATGGTTATCCCAATCTACCAACCCGACAAATAATAAACTTGATCAACATTAATTTCAGAGTCTGTATACCATCTTAATGGAGCAATTTCTCATATTTTCATTTTTTTCAAAAACAATATTTCGGCTTAGTATTATTTCCAGTATTCTCAACTTGACAAAGCCAGCTCTTATCTGCATTATCCACAAAACTGGACTACTACAATAAGGTGACCAGACGTCCCGATTTCAGCGGGATGGTCACACTTTATAACAATTTGTCCCGTGTCCCGGGCTGTTTTAAAAAAGGCCCGATTTTCTGGCTTCATGTTGAAAGCCCAGTGGATTTGCTTAAGAAATCCTAACCGGGGCAAGACAAAAGACACTCTGTCTAATCCCTCTCTCTGTCTCAGTACTTTCATTGAAGATATTAAAACTTTAAAGCAAGAAAACGGACCCAACCCCGTGCCCCTTTTACCTCTTACCTTATAAGAAAACATGACCAAGTACCATAGAGCTCCAGGAAATGCTTGGCTAGAGGGGCCGCGAGTGCTACTTCCTGGATTTTCCAGAGGGGAGGGGCACAGAGGTTGGAGGTCGGCTCGTGTGGAAGAAAAAATGATGGCAAACTTCTTTGAAAAATATTTCCCTGACTAATTTCACCATTTTAATTTGATCAGTTCTTTGTATTAACATCTATATCATTCTGGATTGACTTGTGCCTGTTGGTAAGTGAGCTGGGTTTTTTTTCTTTTATTTTTTTAATGTATTTTAAAATAAGATTTTATTTATTGTGCATAGGATTTTTTTAAAATAGCTTTATTCTGTGTGGATTCTTTTTTTAAATTGTCTTAGACTATTTAAAAAAAGATTCTATCCAAAATACAAAATACCAGCTGCAGTTATTCACTTAAGAACTGTGGCAAGAAAGGTGGTATAGTGACCAAAGTTACAATGGCATTGAAAAAAGTGACTGATGACCATTTTTCACATTTAGCAACCATTTTCACACTTAGCGACCATTGTAGCATCCTCATGGTCACGTGATCAAAATGTTGATGTTTGGCAAGAGTTACAATTTATATTTGTAAATTGTAGTTATGTTGAAATAAAAAAAAATTACAATACTATTTTTGCGTTATCTGAAAATTTTTGTTGCTCTGTATAAATTTTTTAATCAAGCTCCCCCCCCCCCCCCGCCCTGGTCAAAGGTGTCCCTCTTTACCAATCTGAAAATCTAGTCACCTTATACTACAATCTGTCATTGACAAGCATCAGTCTCATACTAACTTCTTAATAACCATAGCTCCTCTCTCTGAGGTAGATGGGCAGTTAAGAGATATGAAATATAAGTAAATGCATTTGTTCTGTAGGGTAATATCTCCTGGAAAGCTTTTGGTTTACATTCATTGTCTTCAGTTTTTCAGCTGAAGTTTGGGACCCAGCCCAATCCCAAAATGAAGCAAAAAAGGAAATAATTCAAGGCAAGAGATTTGTGTGGTGATACATGTTCATGCCACATTTGGTTATTTGGTTACACATTTATACAGTTTGTCTTCTGATATGTGCTCAACAATATGAACAAAAAGGTTCTAAAAGTTTGGCACATGAAATGTTTAAAATATTAAATATTTAAAATATTTATTTTTATGTACATCTTGGGGAGAACATGTTAGTAGAGTATTCTGGTCTCTTTTATTTTTCTTTCCATAGAGTCAGTATGGGACTAAAAAAATCAAATGCAAACCTACATTCATCCATAGAATTCATAGGATATCCTCAATCTATATCTCTCTCCAGTGTATATATTGAGATTAGAAGAGGATTATATACAACAGCTCTGGTCCAAATTACGTTGCACCCCAATCAGCAGCACTAGCTGTGGCCAGTAAAAAGAGATGCTAGGAGATTAAGATTCCTCTAGCTACTAGTATAGAATATTATACTTCTTGAAGAAGAGTTTGGGTTTGAGAGCAAATATAAATATATAAGCAAACTGATGCAATTGCTTTGAAAAGGTTTGTTTGCAGTGTAGTGGTTTTCTTCAGAAGTTTAGGTATAAAATGGCACAAACAGTTCCCTAAGAAGTTCTATTCTGCCATTTTCTTCATTATATACCAGTCTTATTTTTAGAAAAAAACAATATGTTAAGCTGAACGTACAATTTTATCTGAAATATCACTTCTCTGCTTAATCATTGCTTCTTTTATTTTATTTTCATCTAATGTATTTTGTACTGAATGTTATATTTTAAACATTGTTGTTTCTGGCTATGGATAAACTCAGTCATTACTGGTAGTCCTGATCATCATGGAATAGGTTTTTTTTAGTATGATTATTCATAGAACCCCAAATTCTATTACTCATTGGAGCCCATTATCCAATTTATAGGAGCAGTAGATACAGGAGCATTGATTTTACAATGGATGTACTTGGTAAGGGGTGAGTCAATGTTCCTTTTCATTTAACATACATTTGTTGGTCCAGGCAGATTCATACACATTAAGGATTACACATTATATCTCTGAAGTATTGTCTATTGTATATGGTGCTTAGACAAATCATTAATTTCAGTATGAAAGATTTGTTCAAGATGTTTTTTAAATACATCAAGATAGTCACACTGTATATGAGTTCATTGTTTTTGTAGTTCATCAGAGTTTTGGGAGGGTTGTACAACACTCATAAGAATTTGATGGTTTTATAATGTTTTAAATGTTTTAAACTTTCCAGCTTCATTGAATGTTGTATTTCCTATTTTAAGCCATATATGTTTTCATGCATATGGAGTACTCAAGCAATTTGGAATGCTGCCATCAATCTTGTATCAGCTCCACATTCTTCCTATTATAATGCTTTTTAGTAGCTTTGCTTCTTAGGAAGAAATAAGGGCAACAATCCTGTTACTTGCCATTATAGGGTTCTTTAAATATGAAATATTTAAATTGTGAAATAATAAATAGTAACAATCCACACATAAAATAACAAGTAAATAATTATTTATTGTTTGATTTTAAATATATAGTCCATAGTCAACCATCAAATCAAATCCATAGGACAGCATAAATGTCAACTATTACATTGACATCTCTTGAAATATTTTATTTCTGTTATTGTGCTTATAGAATACAATGACAATATCTTATTCTCTGATAAGGAGTGGCTAATTTTCCACAGTATATTGTAAAAACACATTTATACAGTCAGTTACACTGAAGTGCATGGCCTATTTGCTTTATAATTTCATAAACTTGCCAGCAATTTAAATAAAAAAGTCCATTAAATTATCATATCATGTGATTGAATGATATTGCCAAGTATATTAAACCATGTGTGTTCAGCCAGAATTAATTAAATATTATTACTTTTTTCTTATTAACATATTGAACTTACCCTTCCTACTCACTACTAGAAATAGAAGCTGATTAGCAAACAAAGCAAACTTAAGTGCAAAGTTTAAACATTCTCCTCAGGGTGTTTCATTAAGATTCCTAAGTTCTTTTGTTTAAACATTTGCTCTTGGCAAATGTGCTAGTATCGTGAAAATATTGCTATGTTCTTAGATGTGAATACTCAATTTTTAAAGGAAAAACAGCTTTACAGTCTGCTACTATGAGTTTATGCACCAGCAAATAAATAGTTTATTATAAACTACAGTTAACTTTTGCATCAAGGAAATGACACGAACAGAAATGTGGCTGTGCATTGACCCAGATGATTTGAGTGATATTCAACTTTTGACAACAAATGCTCCCTTCGAATATGGTGCACACTGTAGTCTTCAAAACTATTTGTATGAAATAAAAGTTAGTACTATTGTATCTGGGCTGTAAATACTGTATCTAGATCAATAAATGGAAACAAAGGGATTAATTCTTTGCTACTCTCAACTTGTTAGTAAGATATTTTGAAGGCATATTTGGCAGCCCTAGAAGGAACTATGTAAGCATGAACATTAAAAGCAGGTGAATTTGTTCAAAGTCAGATAGTTTATCTTTTTCTCATGATCTGTTTCTTCCACTATACATAATGCTTTTATTAAATGTCACCAGACTGAGAAATATAGTGGTAAACCTAAATCCTGTCTTTGCTGATTTTAACTCAACATTTGATTTAATTTTGATACCTCTCTGGGACACACATATAAACTGGTGCCTGATCTTTTTTATTCAAAACCTGTAGATGATTCCAGAATTAGAATAAGATGTAACCTACAAGACTCATTATCAGATCAAATTTTCTATGAGAGTACAAGGTTGCAGTTTAGCTCTTTCTGTGTTTAACCGATATATGAAATCACTTGCAAACTCCAATTCAAATTTCCACCCTCCCAAAACAGCAGATGTAAACATCCCCACTCCTGCTATATACAGATAATGCAGCTATTATCTCAAGGACTCCAGTTGGCTTTAGATGAGCCCTTAGAAGGTTAGTGCAATATTGTAGGGAAGACCAGCTGATAATTAATTTCAGAAGAGTATAATGATGACTTTGCCACCCCGCCCCCCCACCAAACCTCAATACGACAAACAAGTAAATAGTAGGAAGAGCAGGAGACTGGGCAAATGTGGAGTTTTAAATATTTAGTGAAGTATTCTCTGGAAATTGTAATATTCATGGAAAACACAGATAGATTTTGTGATTCCATAGGCTCAAAGAATCTCTTCATGAATTCTAAAATTCTTCAGCAAGAAAGGAAAAGAATATATTCTTGCCCTCCTGTACCTTTTATCAGTTGTTTTATAATTCTCAGATAAGTCATTACCCTAATTATAGATTTTTGGAAGTAATGCAAATTAGCTTCACAAAAATAGTGTTTCGCACATTAATGTTTACCCAATGCAGTTCTGAGATGAAAGATTGGTCAGCTGAAGACTGAGGTAATAACATTAGATGCCATCAAGTTGTAGTTGACTCTTAATAACCATAAAGATTGATTTTTCTCTGTGATGATTTTCCCCTAATCTAGTCCTTCATCTCTTCCAATGTTGTTTCCAGTGGTGGGTTTCAATTTTTTTAGAACCTATTCTGTACGCCTATTTTGTGGGTGTGGCTTGGTGGTCATATGACCAGATGGGAGTAGCCAACTTGTAAAATGTGGTGGAACTCATTTAACAATGCTCTTGCTTAGCAATCAAAATTTTGGGCTCAATTGTGATCATAAGTTCTCTTTCTTTTTCTTTCTTTTTTCTTCCTTCTTTCTATTCTTTCTTTCTTGTGTGTCTCTCTACCTTTTTCTTTCTTTCTTTCCTTCCTTTTTCTTCCTTCCTTTCCTTTGTTCCTTCTTTCTTTCTTCTCTCTCTCGCTCCCCCACTTACTTTCTCTTTCCTTCTTTCTCTTTCTCTTTTTGTCTCTCTCTTTTCTCTCTCTTTCTCCCTCTTCCTTCCTTTTATTCTCTCTTACTCTTTCTCTTTCTTTCTCTATCTCTTTTTCTCCCCCCCCCTCTCTCACACACACATATTTTACGGTTGGTAAACATTTCTGTTTTGCCAGCTGGGAAGCTGGCAAAGAAGCCTTATTTTCCCTGCCGCATGCGGCTCTTGGAGGAAGGAGGCAGGGAAGCGAGCTCCGGGCCTCATCTCTGCCTCTTTTCTTAAGATCTGGCTTCAGGGAAAGCCAGTCTCTCCTGTCACTGCATCCTTCACTCGCTTTTCACCTAGAGGCTCTGCCAGCGGGGCGCCTGCCATTAAACCTGGCAGACCTGGCATGTATTACTGAAACCTGGCTGGGCCAGGAGGGAGGAGTCCCCCTCACTGAAATGTGCCCAGAAGGGTTTCAGGTGCTCCATCAGCCACGACACCAGATAAGGGGTGGGGGAATGGCTGCCATCATCCGAAGGTCATTAGTTCCTCGTAGGATCCCTGCTCCGGAGCTTGTCGGGTGTGAGTTCCTGTTGGTGAAGTTGGACCTTGGGGGTCAAGTGGGCTTGTTGTTAACATACCTACCTCCCAACAGCATTACAACAGCCCTCCCTGTGCTCCTCGAATCAATAGCCGAGCTGGCAATTGAGTTCCCCAGGCTTATAGTGCTGGGGGATTTCAATCTGCCTTTGCTCGGCAAACGTTCTGATGGGGCGCAAGAGTTCATGGCTTCCATGACAGCCATGGAGTTGACCCAGGTAATTCGGGGTCCGACTCATACAGCAGGTCACACGCTTGACCTTGTATTTCTCTTGGAGCAGTGGAGGCGTGATCTAGGTTTGAAGGGCATTAAGACTTTGCCCTTGTCATGGTCTGATCACTTCCTACTGAGGCTTGACTTTCGGAAACCAATCCCCCACTGTAGGGAGGGGGAACCGATTAGGTGGTTCCGCCCTAGGCGCCTGATGGACCCTATGGGATTTCAGACCGCGCTTGGTGAGATACCTGACACTCTCGTCCACAGTCCGGTGGAGTCCTTGGTCACTGCTTGGAATTTAGTGGTGGCGGAGGCTCTAAACCGGATTGTGCCTTTACGGCCTCTCTGCGACAGTGGATCGAGGAGGGCTCCTTGGATCACCGAGGAACTCCGGGAGATGAAGTGCCAAAAGAGATGCCTAGAGCGATGGTGGAGGGCCAGTAACTCTGAATCTGACCGAACACAATTAAGAGCCTTTATTAGGACTTATCTAGTGGTGATATGGGCGGCAAAATGTGCGCATTTTTCCGCCCTTATTGCATCCACAGAATCGCGCCCAGAGGGATGCGGACGACCTTTTACAGGCAGAGCTGAGGAATTTGTCCTATTTCTGTCGGATAAAATCGCTCGGATTCGGACGGACCTGGACTCCACTCGGACGGTACCAGCCAAGGCACCGGGGAAGGTCTTGATTGGATTTTATGGAGCGAGTTTCAACTTGTCGCTCCTGAGGAAGTAGACAAGACCATGGGAGCGGTGAGTGCCTCCACCTGTATACTGGACCCGTGCCCCTCCTGGCTTGTCTCGACCAGCAGGGAGGTGACACGTGGCTGGCTGCAGAGGATTGTTAACACTTCTCTTCAGGAGAGATCCTTTCCGCACCCCCTAAAGGATGCGGTGGTGAGACCGCTCCTTAAGAAACCTTCCCTGGACCCAGCTATTTTGAACAACTATCATCCAGTCTCCAACCTCCCTTTCATAGGGAAGGTTGTTGAGAAGGTGATGGCCTTTCAACTCCAATGGACCTTGGATGAAACAGATTATCTGGATCCCTTTCAGTCGGGTTTCAGGCCTGGTTATGGCATGGAAACTGCTTTGGTCGCGCTGATCGATGATCTCTGGCGAGCCAGGGATAGAGGATATTCCTCTATCCTAGTGCTTCTTGACCTCTCAACTGCTTTCGATACCATCAACCATGGTATCCTTCTGCAACGGTTACGGGAGGTGGGAGGCACCGTCCTACGGTGGTTCTCCTCCTACCTCTCTGGCAGGTCGCAGTCGGTGTTGGTTGGAGGGCAGAGATCGACCCCTAGGCTCCTCAACTATGGGATGCTGCAGGGCTCGGTCCTATCCCCCTCCTATTTAACATCTACATGAAGCCGCTGGGTGAGATCATATGCCGGCACGGGATTAAATACCATCAATACGCTGACGCTACTCAACTGTTTCTGTCCACCCCGTGCCAACTCAGCGAAGCAGTTGAAGTGATGTGCCAGTGCCTGGAGGTTGTCAGGGACTGGATGGGAGCGAACAGGCTTGCACTCAATCCCGACAAGACTGAGTGGCTCTTGATGCTCCCTCCCAAGGATGGTCCAGACATCTCTTAGCCTGGGGGTGCTCAGAGAGGGTTCGCAATTTGGGTGTCCTCCTGGATCTACAGCTGATGTTAGAACATCATCTGTCAGCTGTGACCAGGGGGGCCTTTGCCCAGGTTCGCCTGGTGCACCAGTTGCGACCCTATCTGGACCGGGAGGCCCTTCGGATGGTCACTCACGCCCTCGTCACCTCAAGACTGGATTACTGTTACACACTCTACATGGGGCTGCCCCTGAAGAGTGTTCGAAAACTGCAGTTGGTCCAGAATGCAGCCGCGCGAGCGATAGTGGGGGTACCTAGGTACACCCACATTACACCTATCCTCCACGAGCTGCACTGGCTTCCCATTGGTCTCCGGACACGCTTCAAGGTGCTAGTCATTACTTTTAAAGCCCTACATGGTTTAGGACTTGGCTACCTGAGAGACCGCCTCCTGCCATTTACCTCCCAGAGACCAATAAGATCACACAGATTGGGCCTCCTCCGGGTACCATTGGCCAGTCAATGTCGGTTGGCGGCTCCCCGGGGGAGGGCCTTCTCTGTATCTGCTCCGGCCCTATGGAACTATCTCCCCGTAAAGATCTGGACCCTTACTACTCTTCCGGCCTTCCGTAAAGCTACTAAGACCTGGCTTTGCCAGCAGGCCTGGGGCTGTTGATTTTATCCAGCCCCACTCTAAGCTGTATGCATGTTGTGTAAGTTTAATGATTGTATTCTTATTTTAATTTTTTATATATGTCCCCTGTCTTATCTGTGAGCCGCCCAGAGTCTCTAGGGAGTGGGCGGCATGTTAATAAACCTTAAACCTTAAACCTCCCAAGAGAAGCTTGGGAGAGACACGCAAATGGCTGCTACTCGAGGTTCCTGAGGAGAATGCTGGACACTGGGGATGGCAATGGTGTCCACTGCTACTCCTTCTGCTGCTCCTGGTATTAAGAGCATTAAGTTGCAGTTGCAGTGGTGCACTGATTCCAGCAGCTGCTTTTTCCCTTGAAATTTGCTGTCCCGGCAACCCAAAGGGAACATTATCCCAGCAGCATTTCAGGCACTCCCAACCTTAGCTGGGAGGGAGTGAGGATGGCTGGTGCAGATCATTGGGGGGCCTCGTGTGCCTGCTCGCTTGCATGGCCTGCATGCTTTCAGCAGGAATGGGAAGCGTGGGGATCTTAATGTAGTAGGGCGGGGGAGGCTGGAGAGGAAGGTTAAATAAACAAATTTGGCTTCACTTTCTTGTGCGGCAAGAGAGAAAGTTGCTTGAGATGCCACTAGGAGAATGTCTCCTTCGGGTTGCCGGAACAGCAAGTTTCAAGACAAAATGCAGTTGTGTTTTAGGCAACTTTCTCTCTTGCCACACAAGGAAGCCAAGCCAACTTTATTTATTTGGTTGGTTGTTTTCTGGACCATGGGAGGCAATCTGACAGCGCTTTTTATGCCTGCGGTGACCCATTTTGTTGCTTGCGTCTTGCCCCGCGGCTCTCGCTCAAGATTCCAGCTAATTTTCTCCCAAGCAGCAGCCGTGGCCATGATCATTGGGGAAGCTCCCGCTCCAGCCTCCCCCACCATACTACATTAAGATCCCTGTGCTTCCCATTCCCACTGGAAGCACGCAGGCAATGCGAGCGAGCAGGCGTGCAAGGCCCTCCAATGATCTGATGGGAGCCAAGAGGCATCAAACTGAACCCAGCTGTCTTTATTCCCTCCAGGCTAAGGGTGGAAGCGCCTGAGATGCTGCTGGGAGAATGTCCCCTTTGGGTTGCTGGGACAGCAAATTTAAAGGCAAAACGCAACTGCTGGAATCGTTTTGCCTGCAACTTAATGCTCTCCGAGAAGCCTGTGTTACGGGGAGCAGCAGAAGCAGCATCAGAGATTCAAGATTCAAGATTTAATGAATTTGTATGCCACCCAATCCCGAAGGACTCTGGGCAGCTTACATAAAAACTATTTAAAAATACTAAAAAAAATTAAAATACAAGAACAGAGAATATGCACTCAATCTTAGTGGGGCTGGAACTCAATCAAGGATCAACAGCCCCAGGCCTGCCGGAATAGCCAGGTCTTAGTAGACCTTCGGAAGGCCGAGAGAATGGGGAGGGTCCGGATCTCAGAGGGTGGATCGTTCCCTAGGGCCGGGGCAGCTACGAGAAGGATCTCCCCTGAGGAACTGCCAGATGATATTGTGTAGTTGACGGCACCTGGAGAAGGCCCATCCTGTGAGATCTTAATGGACGCTGGGAGGTATGTGGCAGGAGGCGGTCATGGAGATATCCAGGTCTTAGGCCATGTAGGGCTTTAAAGGTAATAACCAGCACCTTGAAGCGCGTTCGGAGACCAATAGGGAGCCAGTACAGCTCGCGGAGGATAGGTGTAACATGGATGTATCTTGGTACACCCAGGATCACTCGCGCAGCTGCATTTTGGACCAACTGTAGTCTTTGAACTCTTTTCAGGGGCAGCCCCATGTAGAGCGTGTTACAGTAGTCGCGTCTTGAGGTGATGAGGGCATGAGTGACCATTTGGAGTGCCTCCCGGTCCAGATAGGGTCACAACTGGTGCACCAGGTGAACGTGGGCAAAAGCTCCCCTGGTCACAGCTGACAAATGGTGTTCTAGTGTCAGCTGCAGATCCAGGAGAACACCCAAGTTGTGGGCCCTCTCTGAGGGGTGTAAGATTTCACCCCCCAGAATGGAATATCTGGACTTTTTTGGGGGGGCAGCATCCATAGTCACTTGGTTTTGGCAGGGTTGAGTGCAAGCTTGTTCATTCCCATCCAGACCCTGACAGCTTCCAGGCACTGGCACATCACTTCCACTGCTTCACTGAGTTGGCATGGGGCAGACAGATACAGCTGGGTATCGTCCGTGTACTGATGATATTTAATCCCGTGCCGGCGATTGATCTTACCCAGCGGCTTCATGTAGATATTAAATAGGAGGGGGGACAGAACAGAGCCCTGTAGCACCCCGTATTTAAGGGGCCTAGGGGTCGACCTCTGTGCTCCGACCAACACCAACTGCGACCTGCCAAAGAGGTAAGAGGAGAACCACCGTAAAACGGTGCCTCCCACTCCCACCTCTTCCAGCCGCCGCAGAAGGATACCATGATCGATGGTATCGAAGGCCGCTGAGAGGTCAAGGAGCACCAGGATAGAGGAATGTCCTCTATCCCTGGCTCGCCAGAGATCATCAGTCAGTGCGACCAAAGCGGTTTCGGTGCAGTAACCAGGCCTGAAACCAGACTGAAAGGGATCTAGATAATCCGCTTCATCCAAGGTCTGTCGGAGTTGGAAGGCCACCACCTTCTCAACAACCTTCCCTAAAAAAGGGAGGTTGGAGACTGGTGGTGGCACCACCGCTACCCCCAGTATCCAGCATCCTTCTTGGGGGCCTTAAGTTGCGGCCATTTGCACTTCTCTCACAAGCTTCTCTCGGGAGGTGAAATGGGAGTCGCCCCACTGATAGAGCCTCCAGGTGGAAGGTGAGTGAAGGGCGCAGTGATGGGAGAGGCTGGCTGTCCATGAAGCCAGCTCTTGAGGAAGGAGACAGAGATGAAACGTGGGGGTTGCTTCCCTGCTGAGCAATGGGGGTGGGGCTTTTTTGAATGCCTTCGGAGAAAGAAAGAAGGCATGCAAGAAAGCTCCCCTCCTGCCCACTGCCTGAATGTGTGAAAGAAGGAAGCTGTAGGCTCCTCAGTTATGCAACATCCTTTCGTTATCTGCTGCCTGAACGAGTGAGGAGGCCAACAGAGAACAGAAGGAGGTTGCGTAGCTGAGGCAAAGGAGCCTGCAGCTTCCTTCCTTCCACATTAAATATTCAGGCAATGGGGGGAGAATTTCTCGCATGCCTTCTTTCTTTCTCCGAAGCACCATCCCACTGCCTGTAAGAGGCGGGGCAATTGGTGAGCCAACCAATCAGTGAGTGGTGGGTGGGGAATGCATGGTGCGGACAGGCAGGGCGAGCAAACGAGCGAATGCGTGGCGACCAGATGGGTGGGGAGAGTGAATGAGCGGCGACTGGACGAGTGGGAGGAGCGAGTGAGGGGGGGAGGAAGCATTCTGGTATTGTGCCACCAGATGAACTGGTTCCAAAAGGCATGCTAAATTTCATGAACGGGTTCTAGCGTACCAGTGAGAACCAACTGAAACCTACCCCTGGTTTTATCCATAACTACTGTAACTAGGTCCATCTATCTTATTGTTGATTATCCTCTCCTTCTCTCTCCTTCCACCTTTCATAGCATTAGATTCTTTTCTAGAGATCTGTATCTTCTCATAACGTATCTGAAATAGGATAATTTGAGTCAGGACATTTGTGCCTCCATTGAAAATTGTGGGTTGATTAGTCAATGATCCATTTGTTATCTTGGCTATCTATGATATTCTCTAGAATATTCTTCAACTTCCAAATTCAAAAGCAGCAATCCTCTTCCTATCTTGCTTCTTCAAAGACCAATTTTTATTTCTATAAGTATCAAAGGGAATATCACATCTTGCACAATCTGATCTTTGTAGGTGTAGATGCATTGTAACATTTGAATACCTGTTATCATTTTCTTAACTACTATTATTTCACCATCCTTCTTGTCCCGACTATCAAGTTCCACATTTGAAGCATTTGAACAAACAATTCTCATCCTATGGTTTTCTGTAGATTTCTTTACCCTTTAAAATTTATCTAGGCTAAAACATGACCAAAGGAAAGCATTTAGGCACTAAATAAAGAAATAAAAATGCCACTGAATATAACAGATTATCTCAAATTCTAGATGGTGTCTGACTAATTATTTTATATTTTACATTACTTTCTTTACTATTCCAGCAAAGAATCTTTTTCAGAGCCAAGTTTAGTCCCTTACCATCAGCAGTTTTATAAGAGAAATTTAATAAAGTCTCTACAGATATTCAAGCCTTGTGGTTTTGGTCCTACTGAATCCATCTTTTACCTGCTACAATTGTGTAACATCAGTCAAAGAAATTGTACCTTTCCTTTGTAATTATATGTCATAGGTCAGTTAGATAAATGTTATCTTAGACAAAAAGATTTTTCACACAAAGTGGCAAAGTTTTGCATAGCAACTATCAGTATCCAGAAATAAATTACTTCTATTACTAACATGCACATATACATCTCTGTGATTTGCAAACATTTTATTTATAATTTTTTCTTGGTTGAGTTGCCTATCATTACTTTCACAATAGAGTTAGTTTTTTCCCCCTTTAATATCCATTTAGAAAAGTTTGGCAAGGTTTTCCCCCATTTTCAAATTTTATCAAATTATAAAATAAAAATAAAAATGAAAATAATGAGAATGTAGGGGAGGAAAAAGGAAAGAGGAAAAAGAAAGTAAGGGAAAAGAAATAAAAGCATTGACTTCTGACATTTTTAGCACAGTAAAGTTTTTGGATTGCCACTTTAAATCTAAATTAAGAATGGAAATTGTACATATAATTGTCTTGAAGGAAGTTCCTGTCAGAATTTTGTGAAGCAGGAAACCTTATACAGTAGAACCTCTGGTCACAACCATAATTCATTTCATAACTTTGATCGTAACCCAATTGGTCATAACCCAAACCTAATTTTGGAAATTTTGCACTTACAAAAAAAAAAAAATTCATGGAAGGGGAAACCGGTCACAAAAAATGTGCATTTTTTGGTTGGAAGTTGTTTTGGTTGTGGTCAGAAGCGTTTATAACCAGAGGTTCTACTTTACCTCCCTAACAGACATTCTGAAGGAGAGAAAAGTCCCAAAAGTGACCTTTCACATGACAAACTTATTAAGAACAAAGATTCAGATTGAATTCTATAGAAAAAGCCAAGAATTTCCTGCATAAGAAAGAGATATAGACGAGGCATATCAACCTCAAATACTAGATACAGAAAATAGAAAGAGGCTGCAGAGATGATTATACAGGAACATGCTGCATTGTTTAAAGATAGCAAATAAGAATATAACATGGAATATTAATGGAGCAAATCGCCCTCTCTCTAGCCAGAAAAAAATATTACACTATTCCGAAGAAACTGAAGGTTGATGTTTGCAAGAAATTAAAACAAGAAATATCTAATAAATAAAAGACTGGGAGAGAAATTCATATCAGGTGATTAAAAAAAACCTAGTGGAGTTGTCTTGTATATAAAATCTCAATTTAAGTCTTAGTTAATATTATCAGATGAGTATGGCAGATTCATACTGCAGAAATGGATCAATGGAATAAAATCAATAGTAGTGAGACTATGTGCCAAATTATGATAAAAGTAAATTTTTGAATGATTTATGGACCAAATAGCTACTTTTTTCTTAAGAAAATTGGTTTATTTGAGGAGACAGAAATGGAATGTTTTCCACAGCTTTGGAAAGGAGACTAAACATTCTAAGGATAAATCACCAAAGACTTTCTTTGAGAGAATGTGCAATTTAGCATTGGTAGATTCAAGGAGGCAAAATAATGGACTTGCTATACTTTTTTCCCCACAGTGATATACACCATTCTCAAGAATTGATATGATATGAATTTCAAAAACCCTCACAAAAATGTTTTAAAAGTTGATGACTTACCTCAATCCTTTTCAGATCACAATCTAGTTCTTTTAATACTTAGAAAAATGGTTCCAAATTATAGATGGAGATTAAACAAGTCTATCCTAAAAAAGAGATGATTGAAATGGACTGTAAAAGAAAGCTGCTTTGGTGTGACTTAAAGAGTGGGTGACCTTCCAAAATAAGAGGTTTGGAGTGTCATGAATTAAGGTTTCAATGATATGCCTACTTATGGTATGACAAAGTTAAAATAAATGTTGATTTCAATAATCACTTTGTAGTGCTATTCTGAGGAATGGCATAAATATAAATAAATTCAAAGTTTGGAATAAACATAAAATAAGATTTTCTGAAAATGTGCCTCTCTGTGTATCATTACAGGAAGCTTTTTAAAGAAAAGAAATAATGACATGGCCAGATTTATGGGCCAATGGTCAATCAATACTTTTTAATCAAGAGGTACCTACCTTCAAATCCAAACAAGAATTAGAATCAGAAGGGCATGTTGTCACTGGTTTACATACACAATTGTATGTAAACCAGTGACAAACACAATTTCCCACAATTGGAAAAAAAGGTTTAAATTAGACTTTAAAAGTTATGGATTTGACTCCCCACCCACAAAAAAACTGAATTAGAAATCTATTGTGTGGTAAGTTTTATAAAATGTTATTGAAATTGAAATTGAAGAATAAGTACAATGAGTAAAGAATGTTAGATATAATATAATGCTTGAGCAAAGGGAACATATGTGAATGAAATGTTTAAAATTTACATAGAATTATAATTTAAAAGATTTTTTTTAATAAAATGATTTACTGTTGGTATTTAACACCAGATAAATTGCCAAATGTATAAAGGTATTTCAAATATATGTTAGAAATGTAAATGTAAAGAAGGAACTTATCATTTATCATAGACATACAGGCCTTTCACCTTTCATGTTAGGAATGTCATAGTATATTCTGAATGAAGGGGCCTTCCTTCCCTTTTGTTGTATTTATTTGTTTTGAATAAATCATGACCTTCAAGTATTCATTCTTAAATTTCATAATGCCAAAATGTAATTTCTCCTGCCGCATACTAGGCTTCAAAATTTCTGCTTATTCTCATATTCTGATTAATATATAGGAATCTGAGTTTTTTCATATTGTCATGAATGAAGGCAAATATACATGTCCCAGGATAATGTTGCAGAATACAATCTGCAATCTCTAATCCGGTCACTGGGATTAGAGATTTAGACTTCCAAATTTTCAGACCAGAGGTGGATTCCAGCTAGTACTCATCACTACGGGCATACGGGTGCCAGATATTTGCTGTACTTTTGCGTACCTGTTCCATGGTGGCATGGCCACACCTCCATACTGGTATGATCCCCTGCCCTGCCCCCATTTGCAAGGTGCTTCTCAAAGGGAAGAAAGCAAGGATGAGGACCAGAGGAAAGAGCAGCATTGAAGACCCCTCTGAAGCAGTTGGAAAAGGTACACATGGGTTGGAAAGGGGAGGAATTCAAACTTCATCCTCTTGGAGTGGTGCGGGCTTTGGGCAAAGGCTGGAGGGAAGGACCGTGGTTCATGCTCCCCCTCCCCAAGTGTAGCTTGATTGCAGGCAGAGCCACAATGCCTTTTCAAACTTGTAATCAGTGAACTGAGCTGGATTTTTATGTAGTCGATCCGAGCCTTCCGAACGAACGGGGCTGGGGTAAAGTGTGTGTGTTATAGCATGGTTCTTTGCCTGGCAAAGAAAATAGAAATTAAGAATTGGAAGACAGCAATAGAAAAAGAAAGGATGAGAGGAAGAGAGGAAAAGGAGGGAAGTAAGAGAGAAGGTGAGGAGAGGAAGATGGAAGGGGAAAGCAGAGAAGGAGAGATTGTAAGAAGGGGAAGAGGTAGAGAGAAGTAGGGAGAGATAAGGGAAAGGAGAGGAGGAAAGAAGAAAGTAGAGAAGGGAGGGAGGGAGAAAAGGAAAGGAGAAGACGATGGTGTCAAAATAGGCAAGGGATGGTAAACAAAACAACCCGAATGGAATATTACAATTCTATAAATGGAATGACAAATGTATTAGAATTATAAATGTAAAAAAGAATAATAATTATGTGAATGTATCTATAGAGAACAAAAAATAAAAAAACTTTAAAAAAACACCACCTGTGTTCCAAATTTTGCTATTTCATCTAGCTCCTCTTTTACTAAAATAAAATGAGTGAGTTTTAAAAAGGCACAATGTCTCTTTGCACATGTTTATATGGCTGTGAACATTATATAACTTCTTGTTTAAACGCTCCAGAAAAGAAGAATCTGCTATCTTGAGCTGATGAGGCAAAGTCCAACATTTATTCACAGTGATCTTCGATTTCACTGTTCTAGGAGTATGCAAATAATCCTAATGAGTCAGATCTTAGCTTTGGCAAAGAGATGACATTCAACTTCTTAAAATACTATTTTATGCATTAGGAGTACACTATATATCCTGATGTGTTGAATATATATTTAAACAGTTATAAGATCTATGTGGAAATGGACATTCAATTTAACTGAACTATTGCCAAATTTAAAATGAAGCATATTCCCAGTTGAAAGTTCATGATCTTGTCCCCACACCCACAAATCCATCACATGGTCCAATCTTCTTCTTCCACGCTGGCATCTCCACCCCACTGGTTCTGGTCAGGTGCCGAGGTGCGGAGACAAAGAATAACCTTGAGCTTCTAGAAAGGAATTTTTTGTTTTGAAAACAACACATTCTACTCCTTGCTATTCCCCCCTTAATGAAAAGGCATACTAAAGATGAAGCTAGAAGAGAGAGTGTTGCAGGAAGCCACTGCGGATGAAAATGGAGTTTAGGAACCTCTTTCCATTGGCAGAGCGCTTGGGCCACCACAGGCACCCTGACACAAGTGATGGCCACACCCACCCTGCCCCCTTCAAGGTCAAATACAACCCTGATGTGGCCCTCAATGAAATCGAATTTTACACTTCTGGTGTAGTCTCTAAAACCATCATCTTAAACAAGTGCCATAGTTGTTTCAAATGACAAGTTATCCACAAATAGACCTGAGTAATGTGTCTTTTAAAACCTCAAAATTTTAAAATATAAGAATTACTTTTTTCCTTTTTACAAAAACCACATCATTTCTGTAAAACAGCACAGAAAAGGGTCAAGTGGTACTTGACATTCATCACATTCCCGTGGAATGTGCTTATTTATGTCTTTATGCAATATTTTCCCTCTTCCATCCCACTTTCTGCATATGGAATGCATTATGCTGCCTCAGGCTTTAGAATCACAGAGGATCATTTTAAAAAGTTATTTTTACCCCTCTCTTTTTGTTTTGTTCAAAAGAACTTTTAGAAACCCCCAAATTTAAAATCTGCTGCTTTATAATTACCAACATGCATTTACTCTAATAAGGTAGTGTGGTTGAAAGTGGATAAGCATATCTTTAACAGCAGTCTGCCAGGAATCAGCAGAAATAATTACCATCAAGATTTAATTATGTCAGACAAGAGTATCTGTCCTGAATAACAGTATACATAGGGCAGAACTAACTCTGCTGCAGATTTCAGTCTGTCCCCTGTATGCTTCTGTTCAGCACTGTTTAAGTTATTCTATCCTAATCAAACAAGATTATTAACCCTACCAAGCTCTTTCAACTACTGAAAATAACACTTAAAGGCAAAAAGTGGAGAATCCCTTGAATCTCAATGCATATTCAAACACTTTTAAAAACCTGTTCAACCAAAAACATTCTGCAGGAATGAAAGCCATGCACAGGGTGACAGCTAGCATGCCACAAGTAAAAGAGCATTATGTTTTTCAACTTCAATAGTTCCTGTCTCACAATTAATTAAAACAGAATAAATGAGTTAGCAAAATGTGCTTAAGTCATATGGCTGTACAGATATCATATGTTATGGGACAAAACACTGTACACGATAGTGAAGTTGGTCCTGTTTTTGACACCATCCTCCCCCATCTAATATCAGAGGATGTCCTAGGGAAAAGTAATGTCTTCTGCTACATTTGAGTTGCTGAATCTCCAAGATGCTTTCTGTGGATTATATTCTGTAGAATGGAGAACATAATATGTGCTATAGATGCCAAGAAATTGGATAAAGACTGTCATGTAATCATGATCATGTCTGTGTACATCTGAATCAATGGGACATACCACAGAACTGCGAGCCTACAGCATGTGTGCCATAGGTGGCATGCAGAACCCTCTCTGCAGGCATGCCAGCATTGCCCCAGCCCAGCTCCACCACACCTGAGGGCATGCTTCCCGCTGCCCAGCTGTTCTTTGGATCTGTGCAGGGGCAGAACACATGTGCGGGGGGCACATTTTGGACCTGGAAGGCCTCCTGCACCAATGTGGAAGCCAAAAATGGGTGACAGGTAGGGTGCATGCGTGGGGAGTCATGCGCATGTGTGGGGATAGGGTGCAAGCATGGGCAGGGCGCACAGTGGGGAGAGTGTGCATGTATTGCATTATGGGTGCAGGTGTGCACACACTTTCGGTACATAACAACAGAAAGATTAGCCATTACTGCCATAGAAAATCTAACCTAGGGCGAAAGCAATTGAAGTAGATGTCCTTTTCTACACTAGAGCAAGATTCGAAGCTGCTGGATATCCAGCTGTATAGTGAGTTGAAACACATCTCTAGACATTTTGAGGGCTTTGAGTCAGTTCCACTGAGGTAGTATACAGATTTAATAACTTATGACCTTTTATTTGGTATCCATCAAGAGATTAACGAAGTGGAAGTTTCACATCCCATTTGATGTTCGGAGCTGCTAACTTTCCATGTACTAATGCTTGGTGAACATATAGTCATCTTAGGTGGATGTGTGTTTACAAACTTGTCACTTTTGGCAGCTACTAGCCAATAGTTGTGTGAAGGCAGCATAGGCAGTACAGTGCACTGTTCAGATCCAGACTATATCCCGGGGAAAAATACAATGCAAGCTGTATGTTGTGGCTAATATATTTCCCCTGGGCCAAAACAAATTGTCCAGCATTATATCTGTAAATGTTTCATAGCTATTCATGCTAGGCAATGCTGCCTAAAAGGATCCTGGTATTTTTTTAGTATTTTTAGCAGGGAGAAAAACCCTTTACCATTACATCTGAATAAGTACTCTTGCTCTGTTACTCTCCTTATTTATGAGATGACTACTGCAGGATTTGAAATTGGGAATCAGCTTCTAATTCTTGGGTTTAAACTGATGAACTGTGCCACATGCTTTTTAGTATTTCTACCAGGCTACTGGAAAGTTACCACATACTTTAATGTGAAATTAAAAGATTATTTTAAAAATTAATGCACCAGACAGGCATCGTAAAAGTTTCATTTCCTAAGAAACAATCTTAAAAGCAGGGTAATTAAGTAAATCTGATAGTAATCTAAATCAGGGATTCAGTAAGTATGATCTAGTGGCTATGTGTGGTCCACCAATACCTCTCTGGTAGCCTCTACAACCTCTCCCAGGGTAAGTGGATGAAAACATTTGGACCTTTCAGCATGGAGAAGTTAAAAGGAGAAAATAGGTATTTTAAGCTTTATAGCTTATTTAAAAATTCATTTCAATTCTTGAAATTCTTGAACTCTCCCGCTTTGATGCTGTGCCCACACAGTTTTAGTGATTCAGCATCAATATGTCCTAAGCCCAAATTTGGCATAAGTTGCTATATCTTGGGAGATTCATACTGAATTAAATGAACCATTCATACAAATAACTTTAAAGTACAGGTACCATTTTAGATTGCAAAAACCCACATAATAATATATGATAATCTATTAAAAATTATAGAAAACCTATATTCTTGTTACTAACTAAAGGTTACTCAGATATCTGGATCTCAAATATGGCAGCCTTAGGAAAACAGCTTCCCATAACAAAAATAACAGTTAATCACTTACAATCATCTTATATTATGCCATTTTGTGATTTAATTTTTATAACTGTATATATGACATCATGAAAAGTGTATATTGTGTAAATTGTGTGCAAATGATCAGCAAACAAAATATGATAATTAGTTCCAACTTCCATATTTTCTAGTAAAGGCTTCATCATGTTTGATGTATCCATCTCTCTATATCAAGTGGACTATACGCATGTGAAATTGTCAAACATGCAGGTTTTCATTATCCCACTGAATGATGTTTTTAAGCAGAACAAATCAATAATCTGAGTAAATATTACACACTATTATTAAAAATTAGGGAAAAACAGAAGGAGAGAGAGAAAGAGGGAGAGAGAAGAGAGAATTGTGCTGAGTTAATTAAGGCTTCAAGAAACGCTTGCTTTTATTGGCAATTTTTTTGTTGCAGGAAGAAAACTAAAAATTAAGAGGATAGTTGGCAGCAATATTGATATGCTAATGGATAAACATGCTAATTTAGAAAAAAACTAATCAGCAAAGACATTACTAATGGAAATGTACTGGAAAATGGCTAATGCTGTATGCAAACCTGGCATGTACAAAATTAAGAACTCATTTTGTATTTATAATTGTGACTAAGGAGCAAAGCCTCTCTGCTAGACTACAGTTGAGATTAAAGAACATCTCAACTGACCTGTCCTGATCCCACCAAATCAATTCAATCACTGTAGAACGTACAATTAAACAAACAAATAAATTTACTGCATTGCACATTCTCCTTGGTATAGAGAAGATGTAGAAACTGGAATCTTTATCTTGTTTCATTCTAGTATCTGTAGCAGGAAAATTTCATTACAAATCAATATAATCACAAGGATACTGATCAAGCAACTTGGTCAGCAATGAAGTTAATTGCTGAAGGGAAACTTTTTTTTAGGTTGGTTTATTTATTTATTACATTTAAAAACAATTATGAAAAATAAGTGGTTATTTCCTTGTATGGCAAAGAATCTGAGTCTGGAATTTCTTTTATCCTCCCAGGAAAATATATTCCCAGCAATTTCATTTTTTTAAAATTAAAAAGTCTAACAACCAGAATTCTAAATTCAGCAGATAGTTCACATAACCAATGCAACATCGGTGCATTTTGTGATTCTTAAACAAAGTTATAGTGTTCATGTTGGAAGAAAAAAACCTGAGTTTTTCTACAAGGAGGAAGCAGAAAGAAGAAAACAGACTAGTATTTCAAAGCATGGGCCCAGAATGTTAGATCTGAAGAAAGCACACAGCAATTCTAAGGTAGCAATGGAACAATGGAAATTATCAAGATCCAAAAGCAGTTATTAACAAAAGAAGAAAATGATTAAATGCATATTAGACAAGTATCCATATTTACAGTTAAATGTTATATTAAATGATTAATTATTTTTGTTCTTGCCCCATCCATTATGTTTTTACCCCTAACATCCATTTCAAGGTCAAGTGTGACAGGGTCAAAGTTTTTCTACCTGTAAATCTGGTTTACAGTAAATATAACAGTTGGTTAAAAACCATGTACATAGAAAAGGCTAATGAAAATAGCAGTGGTAATAGGTTGGAGAAGAATTAGGTTGAGCATGAAGCAGGAAAATAAGAAAAGGAGTAGGTAATTCTAAATAAAGAGACAGGAAGGCAATAAAGACTGGATAATCTAAACAAGGACCTTAAATTCAGATATTGTATATGGGCTGCAATGTGTAACATCAAAAAAAGAAAAGCAACATAGCACTAATTGATTTTGAACATAGCTCTGCATAATTGTAAGAATTATCAGTCATCAGACAAATCTAAGGGATTTGCCTTTCATGGAATAGTCAGAAATAATTTAAAAACTGAAAATAAGCTTTACAATTCTTATTTTTAGAGCTCAGGAATGTTCATGTTGCCAAATTTTGGGCTGTATTATAGACATGATAGACCACGAAGGCTTGGAGCTTTATTGTGTGCTACTGCTGTAAGCAATGAACAAAGATAACTTATTTTCATATACTTCATTTAAAAAAAAGTTTCATTGGAAGCATGCTAAATTGAGCCAATCTAAATGAGAGGTTATTCAAAAGGTAGAAGTAGAAAAAAATATAATTAAAGGACTTGTAAATCAGTACTTTCATCTGCATACTTTCCATGAAGATTACCTGAGGGTTGGATACATGGAGAAAAATCCTCTTTAATTCTCTTTATTAAAAAAATAACATGATTATGGCTGCTGACATGTAAGAATACATGACAACAGAGTGTTACCATAAGATCTGATATCTGAGCTTAATTAGATATTTAAAACATATAGTACAGATTGTCTGTTGGTCTTTAGTCTGTTTTTATATTGTATAATTTACTGTCCTCTTCTTATATAGTTTCTTCAATTAGCTAGTTGCATTTTATGTAACATAGTTGCTAATTTTTAAAGGCAAAATTTGAAATAGTGAAGCATTGGAAGCTTCAGAGGCGCATTTTTTTGTTAAATTTCTAGCACTCAATCTGCCAGTTGGAAGGGCTGTTTGTTTGCAAAATCTACCAGATCCAAGTAGTTGTATTAAGTTACAGTATATCATTATATTTGAGTAAAAACAATTAAATTGGTCAGGCTATTCTCTCAAGGAAAACATTAAACAACATGTTTCTGAGCAATAGATGTAATTATTCTATACAAGAGAAACAAAACTAGTCTGGGGAAATGATAGAAAGCATCTTAGAGAGTTAAAGACGATTGCTTATTCTGATGATAAATATCTTTCCAGTGCTTTGGGGCATAGTTTTCTCAGATATGTCTGGACATATCTGTAAACTTGCATTACCAAAGCAATATTTCTCAGGTTCAGCAACTTTAAGATGTGTGGACTTTGACTCGGAGAATTCTATGCTAATTGAAAAATTCTGGGAGTTGATTTTAAAGTTGTTGAGACTAAGAAACACTGATCTAAAACATGCAACTTCTGCTGCTAAATCATGTCTTTCCCTCTCTTTTTCAATGCTATTATTGATAATTTTGGATTTTGAATTTCACTTTCACTTCATTGAATTCAATAATTTATTCGATTATTGTGTTCGTTTCATTATAAATTGTTTTTTTTAATTATAAGGAACCATTTACACAAACAAAAAGTGGGAAATAAATTAAATAATAAATATGTTTATTAAAAGTGGACTGGAAATAGAGAAGCATGCTTTCTTTGCAGAACATGTCAATGGAAATTTCACAAGTGGTGGAAGAAAATGTATCTTCCTAATCGACTTGATCAATGGATCACTACTAGCAGTTCCCAGAGGTGATTTATTGATCCATTACTACATCATCACCCAAGCAGTTATAAAGAAAGTCATTCTTATAGCTTTAAAGTGTTCCCTTCATATGACCAAACTAAGAAAAGAAAATATGAGCTTAGTATAAATCTTGTACTAAGGGAGATTTGATACTCAAATATGGCTCTCAGGTTCCTCTGCAGCATCTAATATATGATACTCCTATTTAGCACTTTGCCAGGTAGAACAAGCTGTTCTATGAGTTAGAGCTGAGGTCTCTCTCTGACCTCTTACGTACTTGCAATCATTGTCTGGAGATTTGTGTTTGTATACCCACAATCAGTGAAGATCTCTCCCCCCCCCCAAAAAAAAACATAAGAGATAAACTTCTGATTCATTGGATTATGGAATTTTATTTAAATAGTAAAACTAGAAGTAGTGCATTATTTTATTTTGATTGACTTGAGCACTCTGTTAGGGCTAAGGTAAGGAGGAATTAAGGTTTTTTTATATTTTAGAAAGTAGGATACTGAAGTAACTGATATTAGTTTCAGTATAAGATCCCATTGCTCTTTTTAAAATACAAATCTTCTACAGATTAAAAAGGCATTGTGCTAGCTGCATGGCTTATCTTCCATCAGCAACACATTTATACTGTGGTTTATATGCAGCAAAAAAAAATGTTTCTTTGGTTTGATTATATATTCTGGAGAGCAGATTGCCAGCCTGTGACGAAAGTCAGAATGGTACCCAGGGTTGTGTAGACTGAGCCTTTCAATGCTTCCCGTTCACCTATGTTTACAGAGAAGCCAGAATAGTAACCTAGATCTACCACATCAAAGATAATTATGCTTGCTTTCTCAGTCCTTTGAAGTTTCTATAGGGTTTGTTTTCTTCATACCAGAAGTTGGCAGTTCAAAAAGACAGAAACATTCTTTACATTTACGAATCTTCTAAGTCTGTGCTTTAACCTCTGTCTAGCTTAACATATCCAAGCATGACCTACATAAATCTTCATATGTATGACTCTATTTGCTATGCTAAGACACCTGCAGTATGATTCCGTTTATTCATCTGGTATTTTTCAACAAACTCTTTTTTTTTAAATTTGGTGGTCTCTCTCTCCCCCATGAACGAACGAACTATCTCTCTCTCTCTCCCTCTCCCTCTCCCTCCCTCCCTCCCCCCTCTCTCTCTTTATAAGGAACTTATGCTGAAATTCACTTTTTGGTCTATTATGTATAGTAAACTGTAAATTATTCTCTGAATATCTAAGGCAAAATTTAGATATTTACTTCTGATACATATTTAGATATAGAAAATAAGTAAGATATATGATATTGGATTTGTAACATATACATACATATGGGAGTCAGTTCTTGTGCAGTTCACACAATTCCAAAACATTATTGAAAACTGCTTTGCATATTTCTCTTTTTTACTTTATATACATTATAAAATAATGTATGTCCTTATTTTTATCTCTACAAATATTCTTTTTTTCCACAGCCTCGTTTCTTATTCTACCAAGCATCATTTTTTATATTTTCCATGGGATAATTTCACATGCTTTTATGTTACTTTATAACATAATATTTTTTCACTCCACTGTGATTTCCACATAATCTTTTCTCAAATCCATTTTGCATTCTTTGATTTGAACAATTTTTATGCACTCACTCTAGTAGGACTCTTGCTTTTTTCCCTTCTTTTTTAAAAATGCATTTCCCCCCCAAGACCCATTCTTGATGCTATCAAAAATCATTTGTGTGGTATCCAGAAGTTTTTTTTATCACCCTAGTATTCTTCATTAATTCTTTCACTATTTCAATATAAACATCAATTAAGACATTATATTTAGATTAACTCTTTTCCTATGGTACCTATAGATAGATTTTTTCCTAAACCATATATTTGAAACTAAATTAAGCAAATATTCACCAAGAACTATTCTCATTCATTATGCATTACTTCTGTGGTATCCTGTTTTATTTCCACTCATTTATCCATGCCAACAGAATAAAAATTTCCCTGGATCACATTTATTCTTCTTGATATACAGTTTGTCCATTCTTGGTTCTTCCATTATCATCATTCATTTGTATAAAACTTGCAGCTATTGCCCAACGTAAAAATTCTTATTTTTATAGGTATCACCAATAAGCTAGATGGCAGAAATTCATACATTGTGATATGAGTTCATGTCTTCACTTTCAGTGTCATGCATGTATTTATTATTACTCCACAAGATCAAAGATTATTTATTAATTAAATACTCTTTCTCTTAATTTCACTAACCTACATTTATTTTTTCCACTTTTGCTTTATTGATTCATTCATTGACTTTGCCAGATAACGCCTCATATATTCCAAGTTGGAAACTGCAAAGTGCCATAATCATCAAAAATAATTTTAACCTTTATTACATCATGATTTTGTCTAACTGAAGCTTTCATATACTATTTAATAAAATAAAGAAAAAATAGGCTGTGTCACAACTGTAATCATAACTATGCCATATCAAGCATTCTCTGCTTGTGGCAAGGATACAATACATTTTGAACAGTATATTGTCAATGCAACCAAAACATTCTTTTGCACTAAACGCTATTCTCTATATCCTAAAAATCTGTAATTTAAAGTTCTACATCTCAAATTAATATACTGTTGCCTACATCCAATGTACTAGGAAGTACTTAAAATTTTCTGCCAAACTAAGAAACAAATGCTTAGCTGGGAATTTAGCGACATATAGTCCTTCTCCCAATATATTTGGGTGGTATTAGTTAAAGAAGTGCATTCTAAAGAAAATATAATTGGATTTTTTTAAAAAAATTCTGTGTATTAACATACGTGTGTATCACAGTGTTGTAATGAAAGGTTTTTTCTTCTTATTGTTTCTTGGTTACCTGTTTTGGGGAGTATTTCTAGTGTAGAAGGCAAACCATTAATATCAATAAGATGAAGGAGCTAATTGCCTTGCTAACATTTATTCTTTTCCTGTTAATTTCAGTTCTAAATAAGAAGTCTCTCCATCAACAAAAGTAAACATATCCTTTTTTGAAGGGAGCTATTAAGTAGAAGGGGATTCTTGCATCAGGCATTAAGAACTAAAATACCAAAGTAATGTTGTATAAATTTGTACTTTAGCACCCAAATGTTGTTATTTAGGTTTTACTCAAATTAAAGTTCATTGGTCTAAGATTCTGGTAGATAGACATTACATATTTTCTCAGAAATAATCATACTGAGTTCCATGAGTCATACTTGAAGGTATGTTCAGTCTAGAGCCACACTGGGTGGTGGATTAAAGTACAAGGCTATAAGCAAGAAAACGTGACATGATCCAATTATGTCACATTCTGGTTGAGAGAGAAGTTCCCTGAGGAAGAGCTTTAGCGTTAGTCTGAAAGCTTGGAAAGCTAAACCTCTGCTCCCAGTGACTGACAGATTGGATCCTGCAACATTATCCTGAGACATATATAGTCTTACATAAGAAAATCAGGCATAAAGTCAGTGTATTCTCTATCAGCCTTTGGAAAAGGTAATGGAAAACCACTTCTAAAATTGTGGTCAAGAAACCACATAGATGTCCAGGCAGTTGTCTCCCCCCACCACACACACACAAACATACACATGTTATGAGAAACATTCTTCTTTCAACTTGTCAACCTCTGAAATACCTTGAAATGGGGAAAAAAGAAATACTTATTGTGAGGTTTGTTCTAACTGTGGCATTAGAATAATCAAATGTATTCATTACATTATTTTAAGGTGTATTCTATAATATGTACTGTCTTCGAGATATGTTCATTATTTTAACAGAAATTTTTTTCTTCAATATGAACTCATGTTAAATTACCATTTAATCATTTGATGTAAGAACAATCTAATCAGCAACATACTTTCTGTCTTTAGTTACAACTATATGCATACAACAATAACAACAAAAACAATAAAGAGGATCAGTGAAGAAATGCATCACATCATCTACCCATACAGTTCAGAATGCATCCATCAAAACTTATTAGCTATGAATGAATAAAATAATAATTAACATATATTTTATGTAATTATTTTTTAACATCTGTTTTTGGAGATAGACCTTTGAATGTCATATGGATATGTTTGCTGTCGTCTGGCATATCCTGAATTTTAAGCTTCTGAAGCAAGCAAAGAATTTTAGAGCAAGTAAAGAATTTGCAATCTTCCTGAACAAAATAAGAGAAAGTAGGGCGTGGTGTTTTTTTTTTTTTTTTTACTTTTGACATTAATGAACTGATGAGGACTGATTCAGAGGGAGGCAGTCATGAAAGATGGTATGGTTGTGGTCCCTTCTGATTATTGCTGAATCCTTTGAAATATTGAATTATAGAAGGAACATTACATTATCCATCCAGCTTAATTTAGATATCACTGAAGAGGGAGATAGAACCAAAACATTTGCCTACTTAGAACTACTAATTATGTATTTACTGTACTAAGTCACCCAGTAAGCAGTCCTTGATGAAAAAAAAAGATGGAATGCATTCAGTTATCACATTCTTAGCCACACTAAGGCAGCAATTATATTGCTTGAATTTTTGGGTCATATCTGTATTGATAAGGTCTATTGAAATGAATGTCTCGAAATATGTATAGAATTCAAAATATTGGAATAACTCTTTTATTGCATTTTAACTGATTCATTTCTCTGTTTTGAATAAATAGTTTGGAAAAATCTAATCATTTCAAATATTTTGAGGGACTATTCAAGTATAGAACAATTTTCTCTATTTCAATCCCTCACTCGAAGGCCCTGAAAATCATAGTTATTGACATTAGAGCAGTCATGGGATCCAGTCAGTTCGAGAGAACTGGTTGTTAAATTTCTGAGCAATTTGGTGAACTGGTTGTTGGAAGAAATCATTAGGGCAGAGAACCAATTGTTAAATTATTTAAATCCCACCACTGCATTAAAGCAATCCGGAATATTAAAACCATTCTTTGCTATGAAGCTTGTAATTATATATTATTTCTTTTAAAATTAAATAGTGTATATTGGCATGATAAACTGAAACATGGTTCCAAAACAGATGTACTATAACCTCAAAATTGTCATCCATTCTGGATATTTATTTATAAGAATTTTGGATTGTTGGCAATTATAAGTACTCTTCAAACTTCAAGCCCTAGTGTAATCCTTTGTGACTTAAATCCCAAAGCATGCAATTGCTGCAACTTTACTCGTATCTAAACCCACTGATACTTATTTATAAGCAAATAAGTACAGTCCTTCATCACTTTTTTCTATCAAAATTGACCTGTAATATAATCTTTATAATATAATATTAACTGAAGCTTATTCCCAACTAAATCCTAATATTGCAGATCTAAAGGTAGCAAAGCCCTTTAACAGAAGGTAATATCTAAATCATCACTGAACAATCCCATTTGTCCTTAGTAGTTTGTATCCCTGTTGTACAAAAATATTGCCTTTTTCTTGACAATAATTATATTGTGTAATGACGACAGGGTGCCATAACTCAGGAAGTAGATGTCATTTAGATGCTACTTGTGTATCATACAGCTGCCACTGAACTTCACTTGTGCAAATATTTCTGTGTCAGGAATTATGGTTTGCCTGCAAAACACTTAAAATCTATATTTAGAAAAACAGTTCTCTTCTCGAGCGAAAAAGCACAAGTTACAGTGGAGTGACCATATTGCAGAATGCATTTCATGTTGCAAAGTAATTCCTTGAGGGACTTCAAACGTCAGCTTTTGCTTCTTAATTTCTTAATTAGCAGCATCATCTTTAACTTATATAGGTGTCTGAGGTATAGTGCCTCACTGCGTTGGAATAACTCTTAAAGCTTTCTTTGTTCATAGTAAGTTTAATAAGAATTTCTACCCAAAAATGTACTCAGTATTTCATGAGCAATAAAGTTGGGATCAATCAATTATTCATTCACCATCTGAAATTACAATTTAACAACCTCTTCTCCTGAGATTGCTGGATACCCTAAGGTTGAATATAAGGTGAAAAGAGTAAGAAAATAAAAGAAAAGAGAAGAGAAGAAAAAAAAGGATGGTGGAATGTGTTAGGTTTCTAAAATGTAAGATTTCATACTTTCATTTATGATACATCAAAAAAGTACAAATGATATATTAATTATTATAATAAATAGTAATGCATCCAATGCATTAGTCCCTGTATTCTTGGCAAGGTTTTTCAGGAGTGGCTTGTCATTGCTTGCTTCCTAGAGCTGGGAGAGAGTGTGACTGACCCAAGGCAAAATCAGAACTCACAGCTTCTCAATTTCAGTGCTTTAACCACTACAACAAACTGACTTATAATATCCATTTTATAGAGAATAGATTTTTTAAAATGTGTTATGTCTGTTTATATTCTTACATACCTATGAACCACACTTTCCCCACCCTGCAAAATGCCACAAAAGAAAGCAAGATCTCAGGAAATGTAGAGAATGCAAAATGATAGATAATATAGTTTTGTCATTTGTAAAAGCAGCAAGCCCACACCACATCCTCCCCCTCCCCATCATACACCTGTTAAGAACAATTAGGAAAAAGCAAAGGAACTACTCAGAAATTCCCCATGGAGAAATTTAGCAAAATGATTCTACAGTATATCAGATATGAAGGGAGGGACTTCTTGTTCACTAAGAATTTGATTTTGAGATTCACAGCTCTGGAAATTACCTTTGTAAAAGTTTTCTGGGACTCACTACAATAAATCAGAAAAGAGCAGGGATATTTAACTTATTTTTATGAATTACCCAGTACTTTAGTGAAGTTGGGAAAAATTCATTTATAATATGGTTCATTTGCTGAGTGCATGAATGGGTCTTAGCATAGTCTTAAATGTAATTTACACACACCAAAAGGCTTCTTTAAACAACCAAAGTGGTATAGAGGGGCCTTAGTGTAAATGATAATCAGACCCAGAAGAGTTCATCACTCACAGCAATTAAAACCAAAAGAATGCAAAAAACCTTGGGCAATAATAATTAATTTCTGAGAAATATGGATCCTGAAAGCAGCTGCAAATACTCATGATAGTTGGGGGAAGGAGAGGAAAGAATTAACTATCTATTTAGTGCATGCAGGCACACACACACATACGCTCATTCACACATACACAAAAGGCATAGATACTATGCAGAGTTTAATCAAGCATATTAGGAAAAAAATCTAAGTGAATCTTTAAATATTTTGGATTTAGCAAAATAAAGGGTTAAGCTACACCTCTATACAAATGTGCAGAAATAAATGGAGAGGTGAAAACATCTTCAGTCTTTATTTTCAAAAGAATTATTATAAAACATAGAATAAAAACAACCCTAAAACAAAATATAAAAAACCAGGGGTGGGCAACATTCAATTATTTCATTTTTTCTCTCTCTTGCATAATAGTTACATATTTCAGACCTTTGCCATAATTACAGCCAGGCTCTCTCCCCTAACAAATAGCAATAGCACTTAGATTTATACACTACTTCACAGGTGCTTCACTGTCTTCTTTCCAGGATTTTTAAGTAAATTGTGACCTCTTTTGTCAGGTATTCAGAATAAATAGAAAGGCTTATACCTTTATTTTATTTTATTAGTTTGTCGAACATGTACAAGATAGCAGGTATTAATATAAACATGGACATGAACGAAATAAATGAATACAAATAAATGGGGACATTAGGACATGGATGGTAATCACACTAGTGTGCTTATGCACGCCCCCTATATGGACCTCTTAGGAATGGGGTGAGATCCATGGTAGACAGTTTAAGGTTGAAGCTTAGAGGGTTAGACAGAGTCAGGTAGAACATTACAGGCATTGATAACTCTGTTGTTGAAGTCGTGTTTTCTGCAATCAAGTTTAAAATGGTTTACCTTGAGTTTGTATCAATTGTTGGCCCATGTATTATTGAGGTTGAAGCTGAAGAAGCCATTCACAGGTAAGACGTTGTAGCAGACTATTTTGTGTACTGTGCTTAGATAAAATCACAGGTGGTGCAGTTCCAGATTGTCCAAGCCCAAAATTCCAAACCTGGATATGCACTTGCATCATGGAATATTATTGGATCAACAACCAGACATCTTTGCATTGTTTGTTTTATAGCATATCAAGTAAACCTGGGGTCATGATTTGTAATAAGAGGAGCAAAAGTCTCAGACTTGGATGGCAGATGAAATTGGACTTAGTTTGTTAGTTACTGATGCATAGAACCAGTGAATATGATTAGAGAACTGTGCACCTGTATATGTTTCTTTGACACTAAATTATTATATGGCTTGTGTTCACCAAAATAGTTGTTACTTAATAGCAGCTTTGAAATTTTTGTTTACAGATCTTCTACTATGCTGTTTGAAGATGCAATGCTCCACTGCATGCCATATTATTCTTTATTGATCCTTTTACCAATTTCCAAACTTTAGCTAATCAGGCAAAGCAAGGGAATTCTCTCTTATTGTTTAGCTTAAATATGTTGCAAGAGCTCCTTTCAGAGAAAAGTGTCAAGTTATCAAAAGTCTTGAAATACAATAGTACAATAGCAGAGTTGGAAGGCACCTTGGAGGTCTTCTAGTCCGGGGGTCAACAAACTGCGGCACATGTGGCTCTTTCCTCCCTCTGCTGCAGCTCCAACACCAGTCAGTGCCACAATTTTGAGAGGAGCTTCTGTGGTGGTGGTGGGGGGGGGACGAGGAGAGAAGCACAGTGTACCAGGAGAAGATTCTATGGCAAGGGGAGGGTTTTCCAGTTGTCTCCACAATTGCTAGGGATTTTGGTTATGACAGATAGAGGAAAAAGTATGCTGCACTAGGAGGAGTTCCAGAATTGAACAGGGGCTTCCAGTTAGGACCTTTGTGGCTCCGGGTGTTTTCTTTTCTGTGGGAAATGGGTGCAAATGGCTCTTTGAGTGTTTAAATTTGCCGACCGCTGTTCTAGTCCAATCCCCTGCATAGGCAGGAAACCCTATACCATTTCAGACAAATGGCTATCCAACATCTTCTTAAAGACTTCCAGTGCTGGGGTATTCACAACTTCTGGAGGGAAGCTGTTCCACTGATTAATTGTTCTAACTGTTAGGAAATTTCTCCTCAGTTCTAAGTTGCTTCTCTCCTTGATTAGTTTCCACCCATTGCTTCTTGTTCTATCCTTAGGTGCCTTGGAGAATAGTTTGACTCCCTCTTCTTTATGGCAACCCCTGAGATATTGGACCACTGCTATCATCTCTCCCCTAGTCCTTCTTTTCATTAAACTAGAAATACCCGGTTCCTACAACCATTCTTCATATGTTTTAACCTTCAGTCCTCTAATCAGGGGTGGGGAATGGTGAAGGGCGCACCCGCCCACCCACGCTCCTTACCGGTCTTTGAAGGCTTCTGCGCTTCCACGCAGGCGCATGGCACATACAGCGCCTGCGTGATTCTCTGCAAGCAGCTGGATGGCACATACAGCACCTGTGCGATTCTCCACGAGCAGCTGGAGCATCGCACAAGTGCTATGACTCATGCGTGAACTGCACGCGTGCACGAGGATGCCACCAGCTCCGAACCGGTTGGAACGGGATAAGCAACCCTCACTGCCTCTAATCATCTTTGTTGCTCTTTTCTGCACTCTTTTTAGAGTCGCCACATCTTTTTTACATCTTGGCAACCAAAACTGAATGCGGTATTCTAAGTGTGGCCTTACCAAGGCATTATAAAGTGGTATTAACATTTCACGTGATCTTTATTCTATCCCTCTGTTTATGCAGCCTAGAACTGTGTTGGCTTTTTTGGCAGCTGCTGCACACTACTGGCTCCTATTTAAATGGTTGTCTACTAGGATTCCAAGATGCATTCCACTACTGCAATGCGCTGTACATGGGCAGCCTTTGAAGAGTATTCGGAGACTACAACTTGTCCAGAATGCAGCCGCGCGAGCGATTGTGGGTGCACCTCGGTACACCCACATTACACCTATCCTCCGCGAGCTGCACTGGCTACCGATCGGTCTCCGGATACGCTTCAAAGTGCTAGTCGTAACTTATAAAGCCCTTCATGGTATTGGACCTGGGTACTTGAGAGACCGCCTGCTGCCAATTACCTCCCATAGACCCGTTAGATCGCACAGGGTCGGCCTCCTCTGGGTTCCGTCTACCAGCCAATGCCATCTAGCTACCACCTGGGGGAGGGCCTTCTCTGTAGCAGCTCCAGCCCTTTGGAATGAACTCCCCGCAGAGATTCGGACCCTCACCTCTCTCCAGGCCTTCCGGAAAGCCGTCAAAACCTGGCTGTGCCGGCAGGCCTGGGGTTGATGAGTTCCCCTCCCCTCTCGACTTGTATGGTTGTATGACTCTTGTGTATTTTAATTACGTGTATTGTGTTTGTATCTCCTGTTCCCCTTTTGAGTTGTTCGCCGCCCTGAGTCCCTCCTGGAGAAGGGCGGCATACAAATAAACTAAATCTTAATCTTAATCTTAATCAAGATCCCTCTCACAGTTACTACTATTGAGCAAGGTACCACCTATACTGTACCTGTGCATTTTGTTTTTCTTGCTTAAATGTAAAACCTTACTTTTTTCACCACTGAATTTCATTTTGTTAGATAGTGCCCAATGTTCAAGTCTGTCAAGATCCTTCTGTATCTTAAGCCTATCTTCTGGACTGTTGGCTATTCCTGCCAGCTTGGTGTCATCTGCAAATTTGATGAGTTCCCCATTTATACCCTCATCCAAATAATTGATAAAGATGTTGAAAAGTACTGGGCCTAAAACAGAGCCTTGGGGTACTCCACTGCATACTTCCCTCCATGTAGATGCAGTTCCATTGAGGACTACACATTGAGTGCGGTTGGTCAGCCAGTTACAAATCCATCTGGTGGTGATGCTGTCTAATCCACATTTTTCTATTTTATCTAGTAGTAGGTAATGGTCTACTTTATCAAATGCCTGTATTTGCTTGTAATGCTTGTAACAGGAAACCTCAAAAATTTATTCATCCTATATTTATTTATACGGTATATATTTAGACTTCCACCTAAAGAGAAACCAGTGAAAGTTTTAATCAGTGAAGTTATTGTTCATATAACAAACTATATAGGAATTGTTCTAATTAATTCCTATTTTTATTTAATGCCGATGACCTGGCATTGCCTGGGTATTTATAGACATCAAAGCATTTTTCTGAAAGGGAGCCATTGAGAGGGGCCTTTCTTCCCCTACTCCCCATGCCCATCATACCTGCCCTCTCCCTTTTCCCTCCCATGCGCTCCACTTTCCCACCCTGTCTACGATCCTGGCACTTTGCCCCAAAGCAAAGGAATCATTGAGAGGGCCCTTTCTTCCCCCTATTCCCATGCCCATCATCCCTCTTCTTTCCCTGTTCCTCTTTCCCACTCTGTTTACAATCCTGTCACATTGCTGCAAATCCATCAGGCACTTCCCCATTGATCCAATGGCTGGTTTACCATCTGTGAAGGAACTGACATCACAAACAATTGCCACTCTAGGATGTAGCACTCACTCTCTTTAATGGGCCAAGCATTCCAGAATTATGTTGGAACACACATATAGATAGGGAGGAGAGAGGGGGGAGAGAGAGGGGGTAGAGGGGGAGGGGGAGAGGGAAAGAGGGGAAGAGAGGGAGAGGGGGAGAGAGTGAGAGGGAAAGGAGGAGAGGGGGAGATGATAGAGAGGGGTGAAAGAGAGGGGAGAGAGGAGTGAGAGAGAGAGGGGTGAGGGAGAGGGAGGGAGAGAGGGAGAGAAGGAGAGAGGGAGGGAGAGGGGGGAGAGAGAGGGAAGAGAGAGAGGGGCGAGAGTGGGTGAGAGAGAGAGGAGTGAGAGAAAAGGGTGAGAGAGGGGTGACATAGAGGGAGGGAGAGAGGGAGAGAGAGGGGGAGAGAGGGGGAGAGAGTGAGGGGAGAGAGATAGGAGAGAGGGGGGTTAGAGAGAGAGGGGTGAGAGAGAGAAGGGTGAGAGAGAGAGGGGAGAGAGAGGGGAGAGAGGGGGGGTGGGAGAGAGAAGGGGGAGAGAGAGGGGAGAGAGAGAGGGGAGAGGGGGGAGAGAGAGATACAGGTATGTATGTATATGTATATGTATGTATCAGTTGTGGGTTGCAATTTATTTTAGTACCAGTTCACTCGTGCATGTGTGCGCTCTCCCTCATCTGGGTAAGTGGGTGGAACCTCCTGCCACCGCCACTACTGGTTCACCCATTCCAGGGCGAATTTGCAGCAACCCACCTCTGGTATGTATGGGGAGGGGAGAGTAAGTTATAGGGAAGAGTATTTTTGTGTTCTTTAGCTGAAACCTCAAGATTCATTGGCTAGTCTTATGCCTCATCACTGCAACAAATAAATTTGAGTTTATTTTAAGTGATAAACCTCATAAATATATGTAAAGTCTAATAAAAAGGGAAAAAAAGATGTTGCCATTATCATTAAAAGTAGATTTTAGAACCTTGACTGAACTGATTGCTTTTGACAGCCCATAGGATATTTATATTTTCACTAAACTTTCTGTACCAATTTTTACCACTAACCTATTTACTCTTTGTGGCATAGCTATATTTGACTCCCTTGATTGTTCATATGGGAAGAAGATTACGATGTTATATTTAATTTTCATCATTCCTGTGTGTGTATAAAAAATTGTAGATGCTTGCCAAGATGTATTCTGCTCATATCACGTTATTATAATTTACTCTTATCCTTAACCCAGTATTTATTAGTTTTTATTAGAACAAAGAAAATACCTTCCTTTCAATATTAAGATCATTTCCACAAAACTTGATTTTTTAAAATGTAAATGACAGGAGATGAAGATTAACATAAAAGGAGATTGTTTTTCATTTCTCAGTGGTAAGCCAAAGATATGGTCACATATTCAGTATCCTCTTTAAATAATGTTGTTTTCAACACATTTCCTCAAGTGCAGAGAGGAGCAGATCAGAAAAGCAATTTTGACTTGAAGTTTAAGAATTTCAAATATGATACAAGTATTACGTATATTTTCAAATGTACTTTGTACTTCCAAAAATAAAATCTTGGCTTTCAAAAATAAACACATTTTGTTAAAAGCCAGTCCATGAATTTTAGATTTATCTTCTCCTAGGGAAGAGAGTCTGAGTTATAGGAATGAAGTTGGAGAAAGAAATCTAATGAACTTCAAGGGTCCAATCAATGAAATCTGACACATAGCAGATGCAGTGGTGGGATTTAAATTTTTTAACAACTGGTTTCTGTCCTAATGTTTGGCTGGCTGGACATGGCTAGGTAGTCATGTGACTGAGTGGGCATGGCCAACTCAAAATCACTCACAGCAAGGTGGGGCAGTGCACGCGGGCTGATGCTGCAGAGACAGCGTAATTTCCTATGTACCATTCCGAGTCCATTCCCCCCTCCTCTTCACAAAATAAAAGTCCATCTAAAGATTGCAACTGCTTATCGAAGGCATGCTGGCAAATGGAGGCTAGCGGTGGGGGGGGGGGGGAGAAGGACTGATGGAAATACCCTGTTTTCCCCTTCTTAGCAGCAGCATATTGCATGCTTTTTACTCCAAGCACCCCGGACTGGAAAATGCATGGCTGGGGCAGAGCAGTCCTCCTTTACAAGCTCCAAATAAACTGTTACGCTGCTCCAAGCCTGGGTCCCCTGCATGAGCAATGGAATTCTGGTACTCCTTTCCTCCCAGTCAGCACTCCCCTCTCACTCCAGACACTAATTTCCCCAGCACCCCACATACACAACCCTCCAAAATTTTAAAGAATTAGACCCGTGGGGAGAGAAGGCACTCTAAGGCCACTAGCGAGTTTGTTAAGGCATGCAGTATGCTGCCAATTGTGAGGGGAGGATTTTCCATTGCTGATCCTAGAAGCAGACAGAGATTGATCAGGGAAGGCACAGATGGCAGAAATGGAGTAGAAAGATAGGGTTCACTGGGGCGGGGGAACCTGCAGAGATCAGAGAAGGCACGTGCAGTTAGTTCAGGCAGTAGAAAAGTAGGACGGGGCATAGGAGAAGAAGCTGGGCAAAAAGTGGAGATCAGGGAAGGCAGATACCTGAGGCAGAAAGGTAAGCTGTGCCCAGAGACCACATGATCAAGGCAAGCAATCGAAGGAAATAGAGAGCAGCAGCAGCTATGCCATGGGCATGTCTCTAGGCATCGACCAAGATGGATGAGGTGAGATAAGGAATGACTGGGTGGAGCAAGCCAGTGGTGCGATTTGCAGGTTCTCTGAACTGAGCAAAAAATTAACAACTGGTTCAATTGAACTGGTCCAAACTGGCTGAAGCCCACCTCTGAATATGCATATAAACTAGGTTTTCCTTCAGTCTAGTTGTTTATGAGCAGTTGAATATTGGATCATCTCCTTCTAAGATTGTAATATTGGCTGTTTGTCTGTGAAGATATACATAACAGCACATTTTTCTTTCTCCTGTCACACTGCAGGTGTACATATACTGACAGCAAGGAATAGCAGAAATAGAACTATTCATACACTCATTCTCAGGAAAATCTGAATGACTTATTTAAATGATAGCATGCAGCCAGCAGAATACCGTATCTCATGCTAATGCTGCCTAAAACCATTGTGGGAATAGGTCTTGTTGATTTAACTTTAGCCTCGGTGTATATAATTTATGTCTACTTATATCCATTGATATAAGTAGACATAGAGTAAAGAAAAGTGAGGAACAGATAAATAAAAGAGAAAGAGCAATGAAATAAAATCATAAAGAATTGGCTGCCAGTCTTATTTATAGCTTTTTATGATATTTTTATCATCTCTTTCAGGTTACAATTTCTTTCTTCCCATATTTTACTCTGTCTAATCATAAAATCCGGAAAACACCAGCTTTTTTTTCTGTTTTCAGAAAAAAGTTCATAAAGGATTTCCTGTCGCTAATAAATCCTTTCTTGTTGACTTGTCTTTTTCCTCATCAAACAAGATAATTTTGCCATTCTGCAAATTTTCCCCAACCATTCCTCCATTGTAGGTATTTCTGAATCTTTTTATGTTTGAGCATATAATAATCTTGCAACAATTATGTTATAAAAATAATCTTCTATAATTCTTTTCTAATTGACTTCCATAAGACCCCCCCCCCCGCCAAAAAAATCTGGTTTCAGTTTGAATGTCAATCTTCAATTCTTTATATCACTGTATGTATTTGGATCCAGAATTTCTCAATCTTTTCACATGTAACATGACCCTTTATGTTTTCTACATTTCTAATTTAAATTTGAAGTACGTTTATATAGTGCATACAGAAAGACTACACATTATTATAATTATTTTTATTGTAAAATAAAAGATTTCTCCCTAAAATATTTCAGTTTGTTTACTAATTGAATTGTACAGCTTGCATGTTATATTAAAGGTGGAAAAAATTCTGGAGTGATTTATCTTGGACTGATTTATTTATTTTTACATCTGAAGAACCTGGCATTTTAACAGGAGTGTGCAGACTTTTTATATCCATTGTATATCCTAGATAATGTTTATGGAATTATACATTGTTGGTATATCATGTTGTTAAAAATCTCTTTTAAGATTTTTTGAATATTTAATAATGTAAATGTCAAACATTTCCATCACATCTTTTCCTATTGATTCATATGTATATTATAACCAGATTGTTGGCCCATTTTATTGTATGTTTTTTTAACTTCTATTTCAAATTTCAGTAAGAATTTGTAAATCTTAGTAATCACACATTCATTATTTGTACATAATACAATATTATATAATTGCATTCCAGTTGTCTAAGTTAAGTCTTTCTCTATTTGTATATATATAAAAAAATCTAAACCTACCTGCAGTTAATTATTTTATTGGTTTGATTTTAAGTTCATCATGTTCCTGAATTAACATATCTTGTTATGTTAACCATGTCTCTTCCCCCAGTCTTTTTGTTCTGTAAATCATTTCCTGTGGTGAAACTAACAAAGATATCTTCTGCAGCATCCTTTGAAAGTATCTCATACTTTCACTATGACATTCCTCACTCAATGATTTTAAAATCTACATTAATTTTAACTTTATCATAACATAAAAAACTGTGTCATTTAAACCTCAAATTGATTTTCCAATACAAATATCTTGTTTAAAAATAACTCTTTCATCCAACTAAACAGCAGACTGCAAAATACAGTTTTAAATTGTTCTTTCATTTGAGAGGAAAGTCTTTGAGAAATTTAAATTTAACTCTTGATTTTTTTTCACCTACCATCTTTTTTCATTGCTTAAATGGTGTAGCAGTTGAAAATAAATCGTATGATTTACTGAAACAAATACAAGGTTCTAGGCAATACTTATTATTTTTCACAGAAATTCTCTTCATGGTAATTATAATTTTCTCCATCATAACATATGCTTCTTAATTTCATTCCATTTCTTACATGATTATTTTGAAAAAAAACACACAATTTGTATTAGACATAGTAATACTTAAATATTTTCCTTTTTATCAAACTTGAAACCAGATTTTTCCCATCAGTTTTATTTGATTTTTGTTTTTCATATTTTTGTTAATATCTTTGTCTTTTGGCTAAAACCAGCAGGTACACAAACATCTTGTTCTTCAGTTAATATCTCTCTTCTCTCTAAAGGGTTTTATAAAATTCTAACTAAATTGTTGTAAAGCCCCTTAATTTATAAGTTTATTTTTTCAATTACTTTCCATAAATCCTCTCATCCTGTTTTATTTCGCTATTCAAAAATTTCAACAGATTTTTAATTTATTTTTTTAATTTCTTTACTGTTAAAATAAACAACTACTATTATAAAATATTATCTAATTTTGTATTACATTTTGTGTAATATTTTTCCAGAAATCTTTTTAATTTTTCTTCTTTTATTTTTATATTCTCTTCTTTGTCTTTCCTTTCTAAATTTACTATTTCCCTATATAAATTTCTATCTCATAAAGGCTTTGTTTGCATGCCAAACCATCATATCCATGACTTTATTGAGGTTATTATCACAAAATTAACTTTTTTATATAATCTTCATCTATTGGTTCTTTTTGTCATTCAACCTCCACCTAAAAGATTTAGTGATGGCATCACAATCTAAAAAGTATTTGGCAGTATCCTTCCTTCCTTCCTTCCTTCCTTCCTTCCTTCCTTCCTTCCTTCCTTCCTTCCTTCCTTCCTAGTTTGCATTACTTTTAATAGTTTTCTTTCTTCTTTTTTATTTATTCATTGTTCATATTTTTGTAATCGTACTTTGTATCTTCATTTGCTCTTTGAATTTACATTTATGTTTCAGCTTTTATGTATGTGTATGTATGTGTATGTGTATGTGTATGTGTATGTATGTATGTATGTGTATGTATGTATGTATGTATGTATGTATGTATGTATGTGTATATATATATATATATATATATATATATATATATATATATATATATATATATATATATATATATATATATAGAGAGAGAGAGAGAGAGAGAGAGAGATTTATTTATTGAGCTGAAAATTGTTTCAAATAATTTAGAGAAATCCTAAAGGTACTTTTTTTTCACAAGGCAACTGGATTTTCTTGTTTTTTCTTTGAAGATGTTTTGCTTCTCATCCAAGAAGCTTCTTCAGCTCTGACAGGACAATGGAGAATGGAAGGATTTATATTCCTTGCAGATAGCTAGTAATTTGCATCCTTTTTGATACTTGATAGTCATTAAAGCACTTGGAAACTTATCTGTGTCCTCAGATTCACCAAGAGAGGTGAGGGGAAGCATTTTTGGGATAACTATGATCTCTACAGAGAATCTCTACAGACTTTTAGCTATACAATTTGGGATGAACACCCTTTGAATGATGTGGAAGTAGAAATTGATATGCAGAGAAAAAATTGCAGACTACAGGAATCAGGACTACTGGTGACCCTAAGAACTGAGATAAATCTCCAAGTGCTTCAATGACTATCGATCCTCTAAAAGGATGCAAATTACCAGCTGTCTGCAAGGAATATAAATCCTTCCATTCCCCACTATCTTATCGGAGGTGAAGAAACTTCTTGGATGATAAGTGAAATGTATTCAAAGAAAGACAAGAAAATCCAGTTGCCCCCTGAAAAAAAGCACCTTTGGGACAACCATGACCTGGATGACTGAGAATCTCTACAGAATTTTTTTGCAATGCAAAAAATAATACCTGTTAGGGTTTTGCAGATCTTTTATGATAATGTTTCCTTGAGTATATGATTTACGTGCTCCCTTAAAATGATTGCATAAATTAGGTCCCTCTTCTGTGTAGTAGAACAGTGTGACTTTGCCATATCACTTAGTTTGCAACAATAATTCCAGCACATGCGCTGTGCACAGCAAAATCCCTTCCCTCTGGAACAGCTTGTTCCCCAAGGATGGATTTGTTTTTATCCCAAGATAACAAAACTTCTCTTTAAATGAACATTCAAACTCATTAATGGAAGCTACAAATTTACTTACAGTTTGTACCAGTTTTATTTATTGTTTTATTGATGGAGTTGATGATTAAATTAATGTTTTGTCTTATGTGTTATAAGCCACCTAGAAGTAGATGAATAAATGAGCATATATAGAGTGGCAAATTAATATAATTAATTAATTGCTAGAATGAGATTCATTTATATGTATAGATGGCTTCTAAAACCAACATTAAGCTTTCAGTGAAGTAATTTCATGAAGTAGGCCTTTATAAATTTGAATAAGGAATAAAATGATAGCCTTTACAAGAAAACCTAGTTTTCTTGTAAAAACTGTTGTGATGCAGTTGTTAGGGGAGAAATAAAGTGGGCTTCCTTGAGCAAATGGTTGGCCACTCTGAAATCAGACTACTGGACTAAACAGACTGGGGATCCCATTCAGCAAGATGCTACTTATGTTTTATGTAAAGATAAAAACAAAAGTTTTCCGAAGCAGCAAATTAGCTCATAAGTTATTATCAACTTATTGTAAATTTTCAAACCAAACAAAAATTGAAACAATTAAAATAATATTATAATTATGCATTTCCTTGGTATAAAAAGTAGAATATATTGATAACAGTGATATTATTGTCTAAACAAGCACCACATTGTACAAATCACAACCACAAATCCCACTACTAAGGTATGTTCTGTAAAAAGTCCCAAAGGTGCTTTTTCAGGAGGCAACTGGATTTTCTTGTTTTTTCTTTGGAAGATGTTTTGCTTCTCATTCAAGAAGCTTCTTCAGTTCTGACAGGATAGTGGGGAACGGAAGAACTGCCTCCAGTAGCCTCCTGAAAAAGCATCTTTGGGACCTGGATGACTGAGAATCTCTACAGAGTTCTGTAAAAAGGAATTTTTAAGGGACTCTATATTAGAAAAACCATGAATCATGTTCATTAATGGTCATTGACCAAAATAGCATTGATTTTATTTGTTGAAAAATACAGATTCAGTGAGCACCTCATGATCTTCTGTCAAAACGTTTGACTGGTAGTCATAATCACCAATCACGATCAAGAGTCTGTGGTCTTAATCAATTGAATGATTTACAGAAAACTTATGTACATCATTCAATGACCTCTAAGTACTGTTTAAAGTGTATGCCACTTTGTTTCAACTCCAATTCAAATAGAAAGATGCATAAATAATTAAATGGTGACTTATGTTTTGTGAGTCTGTTGTTGCAGTTCAGTTCTATGTGCAGAAAGATGAAACATTCTTGGACAGAGTCATTCAGTTTTAGATTGAGAGAGTGTATGAATCTAGTAATAAATCAGAAACAAAATAAAGATAAAATGGATCTATATAAGGAGAAATCCATAAGCATCTGAAGCATACCATTAACAGTAGTGGAAACATAGTTTAGATGGCTCATTAAAATGTAGACTGAATCATCTTCTATAACTACTTTAGTGCTTAGGTCTTTTAAAAGTTTATATGTTGAAGGTGAAGCTTTAGTTTTATACATTAACCTCTATAACTATTTTTATAAGGTTCCATTCCTGTTTGATAGCGCAAATGAAAATGATAAAATAAGTTTGATTTGAAAGCATTTTGCTAATTCTACTTTGAAGCAGGCTTGAAGCTAACTGAATTGTCATTTGCAGGTCTTTTGATTTCATAGATCTAATAGGTCTTTTGTCAAATCATTTTCAGAACAATTGTAATGCATGCTAAATTGACTAGTGAGGTGTGATGAAGATCTGAAATTTAGTTTCATCACGGCAAAGTTCAATCTATAGGGGAACTGGAGGCACTAGATACATTATATGCAACATTTTAGATCTAATGTAAAAATACTGTTTGGGAATTTAGAAATGGGTCATAATATTAGGGAGCTTTTGCTACCTAATTATGTACCTTCTAGAATAAATCCACATTATTTTTCTGAATTATGTTCTTATCTAGCAAAATGTCAGTGTAACAGAAAAGAGTCCAGTAACAACAGATTTCTAAAACATGAACATTTGAAAATTTTCATTAATTTAAATCCTAAATAGAGGGATGAAATGTAATAACCTAAGTGGAAAATTGGATAGAAACAATCCATAAAATGATACAACCAATTTTGCAGGTACTGCTTATTCTTATTGTCATATTGGATATTTCTCTTGCCATCATAGTGTTGGAGATAACATAGAAAAGATGCAAAGAAGAAATTAAGCTGCTCTGTTTTCTCTCTGTTTCCCATCCCTTTTTTCCTGTGCTCTCCCATTAATGGACCAATTGACTTTTTGTCTTGTTTTTTATATGCTGAAGGAAACTTTTTAAAAAATTATTTTTGACATTTGTTCCAAGAGTCTTAGTTTTCCTGACTTTATATTTGTAGATCCAGGCTTTAAATGGATATTCTGCCTTAGTTATGTGTTCCTATTTCCATTTTTTACAGTTATCAGAGTGTTCTTTGTGCAACCATGATGGTTTCTTCTTGGATTTCTTATATTTTGTTTTCAGTGGTATTTTGTTGGACTGGGCTTTTATGAGCATATTTTTTAGAGTTTCCCAAACTTCTTGGATTGTTTTCCCCTTTAAGATTTTCAATAATAGAATCCTTCCCAAGCTCTCTTTTAAAATCCAAATCCAAATTGGTTTGATTATGTTGTATTGCTTGCTTCTGCATAATATTGAATTCTAATATGACATGGTCACTCTTCTCCAAATTTCTTTAATCCCTCTATGATTTCTTCTCAGTTAATATTAGGTCCAATATAACTGTCCCTCTAGTTCTCTTCTCTACTTTTTGAATAACAAAATTGCCAGCTAGATTAGTAGGAACCTGTTCCATCTCATTGACTTTTCAGAACCTTATAAACCTCATAAACTTTGTCTGGCAGGTTACTACAATATTCACAATATTGCCTTTTGCCTTTGTTCTCAGATAAATATAGATCATAAGTTCATTGATTCTCTCTCTGGTAGTATTGTGTTTTTAGGTAGGATATGTCTAAATGTTGTTTTCTATATATCTTATTTTCCTACAAATAAAATTCTTTTGAATCTGCTTCCCTAATAAATACTCAGATAAGAATTGCTCTTTCACAGGAACACACAGAATGTTTCAACTTCCAACATACTTCGTAGTGGCTGGCAAGATGAATTATGTCCCGCAGCTTTTAAAATAAAGCACAACAATTACTTCTCAATTTCTGAAATTGAGTCTCTGAACAAAAGATAGTATTTCTGTATTACTACTCAATAGTTCTATAAATGTATAATCCCACTATTACTTTTTGATCTTTCAGATCAATAGTCTTATTAGATGGCACATCAGAGATTAGCGGGACTTCATCACATTCCCAATTTGGCCAATTTCAAAATCATTTTTCTTCCTAGCATCAATAACAAATGTGTGAAAGATTCAAATTCCTTTGGCATTTTTGCACATTTTTTAGTTTTGGTGTGCATAGCAAGGCCACATCTCCTCCTAAATCTCTAGCATCATGATGGCGATCCAGTAAAATCCTGAATGCCTTTCTCTACAGCAATGCATTTGGCTTCATTTTTTCAGTTGGAGGAAGTCCACAATGTCTCTCTGCTGCTCTGTTTCCATGTTCCTCAGTATATTTTACTACTTCAAGTTTAAAACAAATGTTATATGTTTTTCTTTTCTGCTTTGACATTCTTGTATTAGCTTGAAGAGGTACCATAGAATAAGCCATAGCAAATACATGGGATGGCAAGAGGAGCACGGTCTTGCTACACGCGCCCCAATAAATGTGGGAGCAATGCAACTGCTTCTCTTACACACCCTCTCTGGCACTGGGAGCCAAGTGTCATCCATTCATACCTCTGTGTGTGTATGTGTGTCTCTGGGCTAACCCTTTGCCACAGTCCACTATGCAGGTCCAGAAGGGCACCCTTGAGGTAAGGCAGTGGCAGGGCATCCTCAGCGAACTGATCAACAAACTTGTTCAGGGCAGGCAGATGTAGATCATGCCCAGACCAGCCAGTGGTGGGATCAGCTGGTTCTCTATTGTAAAGCTATTGTAAAGCAGTCATAAGTTTCCAGAATCATTTCTCTTCCAAGATTTATGGACAGCCCAAATTCTCAAGAATGTAGACATTCTCAGGAAAAAAAAGAGATTGTGAATGACTATAGCCCTGTGCTTTTTTGTTTTGTTTTGTAAATACATGCACATCTTCCCCTTTCCAAAAAGACAGAATAACCTTAAGGTTCAAATAAAATGACATGGTGGAATAGTTCTACAAGTTATTGTTAACATGACCTTATTTGGAAATAGATTCAAATCCAAATCCAGACTTTTAAATACTAAACAATTGAAGTCTCTGCCAGAATGGACACATTTGTGGATTTCTCTTTCCCCAGATACAGATTTTAAATTGTATAAATAGGCAAAGTACATGAAGCGTTCACCTGACTCACTTCACAATGAATCCAATCATTTAAATATAAATTAAATTAATGTTTGTTTGATTATTAAACTGAGGATGTAAAACTAACTCGCATTCCTAAAAGTCTTTCTGATCACTTTATTAGTTGCTTTTTCTTTTCTTTTTTAAAGCACATAATGCTAAGCAATGTCTTTTGGCTCCAGAGGGTATAGTAACCCAGATGGTAATGCTACTGTGAAATATACCACTTCATTGGATCTACAGCCCAAGCAAAGAAGAATTAATCTGTTAATTATGTCATGCCATATCCAAAATTCACCTGCAATACAGTCTTAGAACTGTTTAAATAATTCTGCAGGCTGTAAATACCATGTGTCTGTAGGATGTTCTCCTGGGATTAATCCCAAAGACTAGCCAAACCTATCTCCCCTTATATTGTGACCTACGTAGGAAGTCACACAAGACTTGAAATAATTTAATTAGCTAAATGTTGCCTTTGGGTTAATAATATAAATATCCTTTTCTCCCTTCCTAATCCATATAAATATAACTCTTCAAAACTGCTGTTCCATATGGCAATTAGAAATATTTGCTACATTTCTTCTAAACTATTCTGCATATGAACACACTACGAGGGAGCCCTTATACCAGTATTTGGGAAGGATCCAGAATAAGTTGGCTGAGTTTAAATCCCATTGAAATCAATTTGAAAAGTAAGTCATGACTTAAATGATGTCCCATTGGGACTCTAATGCAAATACTTTGTCTGGGTCTCATTCACTATCATTACTTTATTATTGCAATTATTATTACCAGCAACAGCATTTCTAAACTATTTATGCAACAAGGCTTACAATCTCATGTTTCCTGAAGGAAAATATCCTTCAAATGTTTCCGGTAGTCTTCACAGTTGATGACAATATAATATGAGTTATTGTACTTATATTGAATATAATTTATACATAGGAACTTCTCACTGATGGTCCTTCATCCAAACATATAAGGCTAAACAAAATCATTGATATGTATACATATCATACATTTCTTTCTTCCCAGTACCCACCAGTAGTATAACAAGAAGATTGGAAGCATTTGTATCTTTTTTAAGATATCCCATGTAAGATATATTTGTCCAAACCAGAACAAACTCTAGTTGGTATAACCTAAAGTTCCTCAAATATTTTCCTCCTTGGTTTTTCTAGAACTACACTGCTGGAAGATCATTTAGATAAAATATATGTGGTTAATACAGACAAAAGTGGCTGTAAAAGAATAGAAAAGTAAACAAGCTCTTTTAGATGGATGGGAAACCCTAAATTATAATGTAGGACACAGTTTTCAGGGGGATGGGGTGGCATGTAAACAGCAAGCAAATTAGTTTTACAAGGCTTCTGTGCTTAGATACCAAAGACTTTTGATTATTTTTCTCTGAAATATTGCTGTGTGGGGAAATTTTAAGAGTAAAATTTTCCTCAAATTTAGTTAGGAACTCTTTTAATTTCAACTCTCATAATATACCCTACCTATTCAGTTTGTATTATTTTTATTAATTTCCTTGTGTGAATATTGGGCAGGAAAATAAACCAAAAATCGATTATTCATCTTTTTCTTTTTCATCATCATCTGGTAGTTTTTAGCTACTACATTTCACATAAAAACCAGATAAAGAAACCTGGCACTTCAGCCCCTAAAAGAAAGTAGAATGATTCTCTAATCAACTACAGACACTGATTCAGGTAGCCATCCTTTGCTTGTCTTGGTAAAAACTATGCAGGTTCAGCCTTAGATGGCACTTAAATAGAACACTCTCAGGAATTCCTAAGCAGAGATGAACATGAGAGAAAGGCATCCATGTCTGCATAATGTAGCCCTGCTCTTTATATGTATGTCATAGATGTGCACATACAAAATGAGAAGGGCTTTGATGATTGCCAAAGAAACCTCCCAGAAGAAGGCCATGGTGATGTACCCTGTGTTGTTGCCATCCATCTCCCATTGTGGTAGATAACATGCTTAGGTAGTCAATAGGACTACTAAGTAGTCTTTACCTTTCATACATGTTATTCTGGAAGCCAAATTTTTCTTGTTTGCTTGCTTTGGTTATTTATTCTTTTTCATTTATAAAAAGAGAAATACATTGTATCTGAAAATGTCTGACAATAAAACCACTTGTAATAAACAAGCATAGGTTAAAATAACTTGCAAAAAGAAAAAGAGAAATAAATCAAGTTTGTGAGAAGGATAGTGTCTATTATCTATGTTGATTCCACTTACAAAGGTCACAACAGATGTGACTATGGTAATTCCCCACCAAAGTTAGATGCTGTAGGTTAGACAGCGTCATTTCCCCAATAACCCAAGGAGCTGTAAGCCTGTATGTAAGCACTCCATTGCATTAACAGAATATAAATATAAAATGCTAAAGGTCCATACAATGATTATATGTAACAAGGTGTCATTCCAACTCATTTTTTCCCCTCCAGCTTTCTGAAAAACAGAATAAAAAAGATGCTTTAGCCAACTATCTCATCAGCCTCTGTTGGTAGTTGCATGTGAATCTCAGTCCAATTATTGATGGACTGTTTAATGCTGCCTCAGTCACCAGCCTTCTCTGGGAATAAAGACTTCTGGGCTCCATGTCCCAGACATCAGTCCAAAGGCCCAGCCCAAGCTGCATCTCTGCTCCCATGTGTTTCACCATTTAAAGGCTTATGAATGAGATGGGAAATGGAGCGTGCGCTGAAAGCCAACTATATTTTTAGTTCCTTTGTAGATGACAAGATGAAGGTGATTGCAGATTTTTGGCAAACAAATTCGTAGCTTTGAAATTTGTGACATTTCTATTTCTGTACCATGTTGGATTACTATGACTTACTCATTCTGACTTAGCCTTTTAAAGGGAATGATGCTGGGGTTCTTACTAGATATGCTGATTGGATGCATATTGAATTTGTATCTAATACTGTTATCTGCCAAATGCACATAATAGCCATTTGGCTGTCTTGCTAGTGTCTGTCATACTTCAGAACTGCAGATGCTGCTTGATTCCACTCCAAACGGAATTTGGTGATGAATGTGTTGTTCCTCTGTGTGTTCAGTGTAAAATCTGCTGCACTGGTGATGTTTCTAATGGAAATACTTTTTTCATTAGTTCCTTACTTTCCTATATTCATGGTAGAATAAGACCAATCTGAAAATAAGGTGTAACATAAAATATTTCTGTGAAGCAATTTTTTAAGTAGAAAGGAAATTAATTTAATTTGCCCCACCACTATTCAGCTTGCACATCAGTGTAATGATGGGGTATTTAACTCAAACCAGATCCATGCTGCTGTTTTTCAATGCTCTCTCCTCACTCTGGGGCTTGAAGAAAGTCATGCTGTCTTAAATCATTATTTTCACCACAGCATCATTGTACTTCACTCCCAACATGTCTTTGCACCATATATAATTTTAATGTACACCTTGTAGCCAGTGGTTGCCTTAGCTGAAATTTGAGCCATCCAAAGTTACTTTCCTAATGTAAAAGACTTGTTCAGTTTAGGACACAGTGCTCTGGTTATATTTTTTCCCTTTTACTTCACACTGTTGACTGAACATGTATTCCTTGAATCCTTGGGCTGACTGTTCAATCTTTTGGCCATTAAGTAGCAGCAGAGAGTGGTATATCTTTTGACTCTATCTAGAACACTATTTCTCAAACATGGTGATTTTAAGATTTATGAATTTCAATTTTTGTTTGGAGTTCAATTCCAGTTTTGCCTGGTGTCATCTTAAATTTGCAAATTTGAGAAACCCTTATCTAGAACAGCTGTCACCAACTGGTGGTCCATGGACCACTGGTGGTCTGCGAGAAAATGTTGGTTGGTCCACAGAAAAAATATTTGCATTTTTATATTGCACTAAATCAGGGGTCCTCAAACTACGGCCCCTGAGCTGGATACATGCAATGAATGTTTGTGTTGCTGCAGAGAGTCTCCCCCTTCAAGAGATTCTCTGCAGGAAAGACTTTTTAAGTGGGTCGAAGGGGGACAGAAATTATAACTTGGCTTCAGCCTCCTGATGCAGAGCTTCGGGCGAAGGTTGGAGGGAAGTGTCACTGGTGGTAAAGAGACAGAGGGCCTTGTCCAGTGGAACTGTATCATAGCCTGGAACTGGCTGACCATCTCAGCCCACTGAGCCTCCAGGTGCCAGTACTGGCCTTGCACTCCCGTAGGTCTTCCCTCTGCTTAGAAAGGCTATGCTTGTAATCTAGATCAGGGGTCACCAACCTTTTGGACCTCATGGACTACTAAATTCATAATTTTAAATCCCTGCATACCCCTAATATGATCTGCCTAATGACTGGCTGGGTAGGAGTGGCTAGGTGGTCACATGATTGGGTGGCGATGGTCACTCACATCAAGGAGTGCCTTGTCAGCCTCTATTCACTCCTCCCCTGCCAGCCACTCCTTGCCTGCCCATCCGGACTCTTTAGGGCCTCAATAGAAAGCAGTTGTTGGAGCTAAGCAACCACCATGAGAAAGAGTTGACAAAACAGCTGGCTCTGTTCAAATTCTGACCTGGTCATCTAATCCAACACATTGCTGGTTCATAGTTAAATGATATTCACTAGGACTCCAAGATCCCTTTGACAGTTACTGTTATTAAGTCAGTTTTCACCTAATCTGTATGTGTACTTGCCAAAGTGCAAGACATTACTCTTCTCAACACTGAATTGCATTTTGTTACAAATCCACCTGGATCTTGACCCTATCATCTATGGTGTTGGTTATTCCTGCCAGATTAGTATCATCTGCAAATTGGATAAGTTCCTTTTGTATTCACTCATCTAAATATTTATGAAAATATTGAAGAGTACTGGGCCTAAGATAGTAGCCACTGCTTACTTCCCTCCTTCATTCTAGAATGTTCTTGCACGATCTCAAATCGCACCATCACATTACTTTTTAAATGGTATGGTGAGTGTATGTGGTATGAATGTGGTTGACTGATTGTGCCCACTTTTATTTTATACTGCTGTATTTGTGTTTTTTAATCGCTTTGTGGGGAGTGTTTGGTTGTGTGATTGTGTATGTCTGAGTAGGCTGGGACCACAACCAGGTACCCTCTGCACTGAGTGTTCTGCAGAAGTGTCAGAGGGGACCTAGGCCTAATCCCAGCCTAGGATGTTTGATTCGAAGGGCCTGCCTGAGAATGCGGTAGCCAGAGGGAAAAATGGAGGGACCACGGACCCGGGAGTGGGCCAGAACATTACGGTCATAACAGGGAGGGGCAGATATGGCAGGAACTTTAGGGCTAGCCATTACCGGGGAAGGCAGGTTCGCTACGTCTCAGAGATCCCTCCTTCCGGCCCTATTAGTTCTACTCCAAGGCCAGATGGCGTGAGTAGTCAGGGCCCTGGTCTCAGGCTGCTGTTGCTAAATGCCAGGTCTGTGGTTCACAAGGCTCCCCTCGTCCGGGACCTAATTTTAGACGAGGGGGCAGACCTGGCATGTATTACTGAAACCTGGCTGGGCCCGGAGGGAGGAGTCCCCCTCACTGAGATGTGCCCAGAGAGTTTTCAGGTGCTTCATCAGCTGCGACCCCAGAGAAGGGGTGGGGGAGTGGCTATCGTTATCCGAAGGTGTTTAGTTCCTCGTAGGTTCCCTGCTCCGGAGCTTTTTGGGTGTGAGTCCTTGCTGGTGAAGTTGGACCTTGGGGGTCAAGTGGGCTTGTTGTTAATGTACCTGCCTCCCAACAGCATTACAACAGCCCTTCCCTCACTCCTCAAGGCAGTTGAGTTCTCCAGGCTTATGGTGCTGGGATATTTCAATTTGCCTTCGCTCGGCGAGCGCTCTGATGGGGCACAGGAGTTCATGGCTTCCATGACAGCCATGGACTTGACCCAAGTAATTCGGGGCCCAACTCACTCAGCAGGTCACACGCTCGACCTCCTATTTCTCTCGGAGCAGTGGAGTCGTGATCTTGGTTTGAGGGGTACTGAGATCTTGTCCCTGTCATGGTCGGACCACTTCCTACTGGGGCTTGACTTTCAGAGGCCAATCCCCCACTGTAGGGAGGAGGAACCGATTAGGTGGTTCCACCCCAGGCGCTTAATGGACCCTCTGGGTTTCCAGACGGCGCTTGGTGTTATACCTGATACTCTCGTCCACAGTCCAGTGGAGACCTTGGTCACTGCTAGGAACTCAGCGGCGGCAGAGGCTCTTAACCAGATTGCGCCTTTACGGCCTCTCCGAGGTAGCGGATCCAGGAGAGCTCCTTGGTTTACTGAGGAACTCCAGGAGATGAAATGCCAAAAGAGACACCTAGAGCGCCGCTGGAGGGCCAGTAAGTCCGAGTCAGACTGAGCACTATTGAGACCTTGCATCAGAGCCTACCTTCTGGCAATATGGGCATCGAAAAGTACATATTTTGCCGCTCTGATTGCATCCGCTGAATCGCGCCAAGCCACCTTGTTCAGAATAACCGCTCCCTCCTGAAAGGGAGGGACATGGGTGACACTTTACAAGGTAGAGCTGAGGAATTTGCCCAGTTCTTAGCGGACAAAGTTGCTTGGCTTCGGGCAGACCTGGACTCCAATTGCTCAGAGCCAGCCGAGGTATCGGGGGAGGGTCTTGAGCAGAATTTATGGATTGATTTTCAACTTGTCACGCCTGAGGAAGTGGACAAGGCCATGGGAGCTGTGAGTGCCTCCACTTGCGTGCTGGACCCGTGCCCCTCCTGGCTGGTTGCGAACAGCAGGGAGGTGACACGCGGCTGGATCCAGACGATAATCGCCACCTCTCTTCAGGAGGACTCCTTCCCGCCCCTCCTAAAGACGGCAGTGGTGAGACCCCTCCTGAAGAAGCCATCTTTGGATCCAGCCATTTTAAGTAACTACCATCCAGTTTCCAACCTCCCCTTTGTTGGGAAGGTTGTTGAGAAAGTAGTGGCCTCTCAGCTCCGGCGGTCCTTGGATGAAACCGATTATCTGGATTCCTTCCAGTCTGGTTTCAGGCCTGGCTACAGCACAGAAACTGCTTTGGTCACACTGATGGATGATCTCTGGAGAGCCAGGGATGGGGGTCATGCCTCCGTCCTAGTGCTCCTTGACCTCTCAGCGGCTTTCGATACCATCGACTATGTTATCCTTCTGTGGTAGTTGCGGGAGGTGGGAGTGGGAGGCACCATTTTTTGGTGGTTCTCCTCCTACCTCTCGGACAGGTCGCAGTTGGTGTTGGTTGGAGGGCAGAGGTCGATCCCTAGGCCCCTTAAGTATGGGGTGATGCAGGGTTTGGTCCTGTCCCCCCTCCTGTTTAACATCTACATGAAGCCACTGGGTGAGATCATTCGGCGGCATGGGATAAAATACCACCAATATGCGGATGATACACAGCTGTATCTGTCCGCCTCATGCCAACTCAGTGAAGCGGTTGACGTGATGTGTCAGTGCCTGGAGGCTGTTAGGGTCTGGATGGGTGTGAACAAGCTTGCACTCAATCCCGACAAGACCGAGTGGCTTGTGTTTTTCCCTCTCAAAGATTGGCCTTATATTCCATCTCTCAGGCTGGGGGGTGAAATTATACGCCCCTCAGACAGGGTTCGCAATTTGGGAGTCCTCCTGGACCCACAGCTGACTTTAGAACATCATTTGTCGGCTGTGACCAGGGGGACATTTGCCCAGGTTCGCCTGGTGCACCAATTGCATCCCTACCTGAACCGGGAGGCCCTCAGAACAGTCACTAACGCCCTTGTGACCTAAAGACTGGACTACTGTAATGCGCTCTACATGGGGCAGCCCTTGAAGAGCATTCGGAGACTACAGCTTGTCCAGAATGCAGCCGTGCGAGCAATTGTGGGTGCACCTTGCTACACCCTCGTTACACCTATCCTCTGCGAGCTGCACTGGCTGCCTATTGGACTCCGGACGCGTTTCAAGATGCTAGTCATTACTTTTAAAGCCCTACATGGTATCGGACCTGGGTACTTGAGAGACCACTGCCTCCTGCCAATTACCTCCCTTCGACCAATCAGATCCCACAGATTAGGCCTCCTCCGGATACCATCAGTTAGCCAATGTCGACTGTCGACCCCCCCAGGGGAGGTCCTTTTCTGTGGCTGCTCCGGCCCTCTGGAACGATCTCCCTGTGGAGATTCGGACCTTCACCACCCTTCAGGCTTTCCGCAAAGCCGTCAAGACCTGGTTGTTCCGGCAGGCCTGGGGCTGATGAGTTCCCAGGCCCACTCAAATTGTTGATTGTTGTGTAGTTTTTAATTTGTCTTTGTATCCTGTTTGTCTTGTTTGTTTTTGTATTGCCCCCTTCCCCATGTGTTTGTTCGCCGCCCTGAGTCCCCCCGGGAATAGGGCGGCATACACGTATAATAAGTACAAATACAAATACAAATACAATACCCTCCATGTAGCTGTAGTACCATTAAGGACTACTTGTTGAGTAGTTTGTCAGTCAGTTACAAATCCATCTGGTGGTAATGCTATCTATTCCACTTTTTTTCTAGCTTACTAAGAAGAAGGGTTTGGTCTACTTTGTCAAATGTCTTATTGAATAAGTATACTTTGTACACAGCATTTTGCTGGTCTACTAATTTAGTTACTTTGTCAAATAATGAAATAAGATTGATTTGGTATGAATGGTTTTTAATGAATCCATGCTGACTTCTAGTTATAACTTTATTTGTTTCTACTGGTAGATATTTGTAAATCTTTTATTAATTTTTTTTTGAATATACACAAATACAACACAAAGAATCCTCTTTCTTTACATACTATAGAAAGTGTGTCAGTTGGTTACAAAAAGTTTTCGTGCATCTCTTCCACAGTCATAACCTATAATACATATCAAATCATATATTTTAAATCAAATATATTTAGAGATATTACTATCATCATAACTCAATTTTCATTTGACCACAATTGTTTTAATGTCCTTTTGTATAAAATATTCCAAAGTTTAAAGCATAACCACATAATAACATTTCATTAGCTATTTCCAATATCTTCCAATAACATTAAATTCTTATAACCTATTCTAAATAAAAATCAATAATATTTAGTAACCAAGTTTCTAGTCCTCCTTTCCAAATCACTGTTTACAATTTATATCCAATTTCCTTTTATTAAGCCAATACACACACACACACACACACACACGTACGTTATCATCATTATCAAACATTTATTTGACTATGTCCATTATCATAACATTTTTTAACGTAATACTCAAAGTTTAACAGGGTTCAATTCAATTTTTTATTATTAACTTTCATGTCATAACAAAATTTCTAACCTTCCTTTCATAGTCACCATTTACCATTCATATCCAATTAATTCTTATCAAACCACTACATATGTATATATTATTATCATTGTCAATTATTTATTTAACCATATCCGTTATCACTTCATTTTTTACACAATGCTCTAAATTTAACTAAGTTTAACTAATTTTTTTATTATAAGCTTTCGTATATAAACCTGTATCTTTCCAGTAATAATGAAGTCTTATGACTTTTGCCATTTGTGGAATTAATCTTCTAATTATTCCCTTAATAATATTTGTGCAGACTTCTCTTCGTAGGTCATTCCTTGTGCATCTCTTATATAATATCAATACCCACCATCTGTTTCTTTAATCAGCATATCTTTTGTCATCAATGGTGCTTCTGATAAGATTTTTCTCCTTAAATCCATCAATTCTTCTCTTTTTTTTTCTTCTGTACCTTGCCATCTGGGGTAGAGTTCCTGGCCATCTAGCTCCCTTTTCCATATTCCACTATCTGCATTTCCAACCACACTCCATTTACCATAGATGTCAACAAATTTCTTCTCTTTGTGCTCATTTTTCTCTTCAATTTTTAGGGCTCTAGCCTCCACTTTTTCCAATTGAGATTCTCCATCATATATTGCTGTTATATGCTCTAGATTTTCCAGTTTCTCTTCAATTCTCTCTGATACTTCTAATAATTTTTGAATTTCAAACATTATCTGTTGCAATGTTAAAGTTTCTTTTTGATGTTGATGTTGTGCCATTCTTCTGATTGGTAAACACTACCACTCTGGCTTTCAAGGCTTTTTATTAGATTAAGCACAAATTCATTTATAATCTCTCACAATAAGATGTTGTCTCACTTTTCTCCAGCTGGCAATAAGGTTCAAAAGAATACCAGCATAAACATCTTGTGCTCTTCTTATCAATCTCTGTAAACAAGCTGCAAGGTCATAAAGCACAAAGTTGGAATGATCAAAGAGAGAAGTGAATGTACCATGTTTCTATGGCTCAAACCTCCAGCCACCAAGTGGCAATGTTGCTTCCTTTCACTCTAATGTTACAGCTCTCTTTGTAATCCTTTTGTATCTTTTTTGTATTCCAGTTTTTTAAAAAAAGTAAAATTCTTAAATGAAAAAAAATGGAAAAAAGAAGAAAAACTCTTATAGAAATGAAAAAAGAATTTTAATCCGTAGGTTACAAAAATAAAAAAGTAGTAGAAGAACTAATCCATTCACTTTAAAAAGCTTTGCTCAAATTCCATCCATAAAATAGCATTTAAAAAGAAAGATAACACACTGTCCAATGCAATCCAATGTAGCTTAATTTTGCGGCTTATTTCTTCTGTTCTCAAATTTAATTTAGCTTTAAGGTTTTTGGGGGGCAGTCTCTTTTAAAACAGTAAAGTTTCCTCACCAGCTGTACACACTTTCACTTTCCATTTCCTTCTGTTCCAGAGTTGTCCCAACTTCATCAGCTTGTGGCTGCGCTTTTGTCACCGGCTAGAAAAACTTCTCTTGGATAAATCAGGGACTTTATGGGGTTCCTGAGATCGGCAAGATGTATTCTTCCCGATCACCATCTCTGTCGGACGGTTTAGGTCCATACGGACCATCCAGCAGCAAAAGTATCGACTGCGATCTCTGGACTTTGAGATTACAGGTCATGTCATCGCGATGTCGGCTCCTCCCTCCTTGCAGATCTTTTTTTTAAAAAATATCTTTTCCAGTATCTTCCCAGTATTGATGTTAGGTTGATTTGTTTGTAGATTCCTGGGTCTTGTTTTTTTTCTCCTTTTATAAAGATGCATATTGAACTGCAAACAAAACTTTTGCTAGACCAATGTCTTGGTGTGTGTATGTGTGTGTGTGTGTCTGTCTGTCTGTTTGTGGTGGATTGCAGGCAGTACACCCAGGTATGGTCATACCGTTGCCTGCCCCGAGCACCAGGTACCATTCTGGTATGGTGCTCCAGAGGGCCCACCCACCCGCCCAAACTCCTTACCTGTCCTTTAAGCCTTTAGCATCCATGTGGGCGATGCCGGGCCTGTTCCAACTGTACCAGTTGGAATGGGAACTTGAACCCACCATAGATAGATAGATAGATAGATAGATAGATAGATAGATAGATAGATAGATAGATAGATAGATAGATAGATAGATAGATATAGACAGATGATATATAAATATATAAGATATATAAATATCCTTGTAAAGTATTATGGGGTGACATATAAGTTCAAGTGCTGTTATTATTGCTATTGACTATAGCAATATCTTGAGAGATAGATCATCTCTCAAGAATCTAGGCCTATGCCATGTAAGACGTTATGGGTCATATTTGCTTCTTGAATCCCTAGAAGGATATTAATAACCAGAGCATGAATAAAATAACAACAACAACAACAACAACAACAACAACAACAACAACCCTACTTAGAAAAACTTACCTTAACTGTTAAGGTAACATAAGACGTTACCTTAACAGTTCCTAGGTTCTTGGTTAGGACTTGAGCTGTTGAGCTATCAACCAACGCCAAAGGCTGTAAATCTCACCAAAGATTAACATAATAATAATAATAATAATAATAATAATAATAATAATAATAATAATAATTGACAAATACAGTCCGAGTATTCAGCACCGATATTTCAATGCAGTTTGGCATGGAAAAATGCGCCACTGTATCCATAAAAAGGGGCAAAATCACTGCATCTGAGGGAATTGAAATGCCCAATGGCCAACTAATTAAATGCAAAGAAAATGAAGCCTACAAATACTTAGGCATTCTGCAGTTGGATAACATCAAGCATGGAGAAGTAAAAACTATTGTCAGGCGAGAGTACACCAGCAGAGTTAGGAAAATTTTGAAATCTAAATTGAATGGTGGAAATACAATCAAGGCCATAAATACCTGGGCAATACCAGTTATAAGATACACAGCTGGCATAGTTAACTGGACACAAGCTGATTTGGACCTTTTGGACCGAAAAACCAGGAAACTAATGACAATGCACTACAGTTTACATCCACGTGGTGATACTGATAGACTGTACCTGCCCCGAAAATCAGGTGGCAGAGGATTATTACAAGTGAAGCAAACAGTTGAAGAAGAAAAACATGCACTGGCTGATTATTTAAAAGACACTCAAGAACATCTATTAATCGAAGTAAAGAACAAAAATCTACTGAAGGCCCAACAGACAAAACAAGAATACAGAAAAGATGTGATAAAATCAAGAATGGAGAGTTGGCAGAACAAAGCACTGCATGGTCAATTTCTGGAAAAAAAAAAAGATAAAGTGGACAGTGAACAAACTTGGTTATGGTTAAAAACAGGTACATTAAAGAAAGAAACAGAGTCACTAATCCTGGCTGCGCAAGAACAAGCTATCCGCACAAATGCCATTAAGGCCAAAATCGAAAAATCCTCTGATGATGCCAAATGCAGACTTTGCAAAGAAGCTGATGAAACTGTTGATCACATACTCAGCTGCTGTAAAAAAATCACGCAGACTGATTATAAATTGCGGCACAATTCAGTAGCACAAATGATCCATTGGAATTTGTGCAAAAATTATAATATTAAAACAGCAACAAACTGGTGGGAACATCAGCCTGAAAAAGTCACCGAAAATCAGATGGTCAAGATCTTGTGGGATTTCCGTATACAAACCGACAAAATACTGGCGCATAATACACCAGACATCACACTGGTTGAGAAAAATAAGGTCACAATCATAGACATCGCAATAACAGGTGATAGCAGGGTCGCTGAGAAGGAACATGAAAAAAACGCAAGATACCAGGACTTAAAAATCGAAATTCAACGACTATGGCACAAACCAGCAGTGGTAATTCCAGTGGTAATTGGCACACTGGGTGCTATTCCAAAAGCACTGGAATTACATTTAAAACAGTTAAAAATTGACAAAATCACCATCAGTCAAATGCAAAAAGCCGCACTGCTTGGATCTGCACGCATATTACGAAAATACGTTACGACGTCCTAGGCCCCTGGGTGGGGCCCGACTAGTAACCAATGCCAAATCCGGCGAAACAACTGGCCGCTGTGATACAATTGTACAATAATAACAACAACAACAACAACAACAACAACAACAACTCCGCCGTTGCCAGTCCCAAGCCCGGATGAGAAAGGAGGAGGGTTGGGGTCAGGTTGGCATCTGGTCCCGTAAAAAAAACCCGCCAACCCTTACAATATGGTGAAAAAAACAAATAAGAATTCCATACCGCATCGGTCGTCGCACGGGTTAACAAGGGCCGTGGCGGATGTTGGGGTCCCTGGACATCCGTCGACAAGTGGGCTACAAGTGGAGCAGCCAACAAAACGACAAAAATATAGTGCAGATGAAAACCGTGCCATAATGGCCTGTTACTACAACTCAGAGCCAGAAAAAAGAGGCTATTTAAAGCGAATGTATGAATTATGGAAACAACAATATCCAGATTCAAATGTTAGTGCACAACGACTAGGAGATCAAAGGCGATTTATTATACGGAATAAAGTGTTAAGTGAAGTTGAACTAGAGGAAATTCAGGCAAATTGCAAAACCAAAAAAACAATATCACAAGCAGAAATAACTGATATTCAAGACACAACTAAAGACATTATAGTAGAACTCCCAGAAGAAGCTCTCGGGGAGGAAATAACACCACCACCAGTTATCACTGAACCAACTGATGAACTAACTCAAAAACAAAAAGAATTGAAGGATAAGATCATGGAGCATTTTCTGCTTAATGAGGAAAGGCAATGTTTACCATCACTAACAACTGTGCCTATGAAAATTTTGACCCCTATCATGAAAATGGTTAAGTGTTTTCAACAATTGAATTGGGATCCATCTTGGAAACGAACCAGTTAATGTACACCGCAGCTGTAATAGTCACTAATGAATTAGGCATTAAAATCAAAGTACCTAGTCACACAACAGAAAAAGCATCAAAGCCAAAGTGGAAAATCCAATTAGAACAAAAAGTCAAAAAATTAAGGGCAGATCCTAGTAACTTAAAGAACATGCATGAGCAACGGCTTAAAAACAACAAAATCATAGATCGGCTAATCAGAAGATATAGATTGGATACAAGAAACATCAATGAAGCTGTAGAGCAGTGGTCCCCAACCCCCGGTCCGCGGACCGGTGCCGGGCCGTGGAGTACCTGGCACCGGGCCGCGCAGCGGCCGGGGGCCATGATCGCTGCAGCGCCGGGGGCCATATTTGCAACTTTGTAGTCCTCATGAACGCGCCCTTTCTCTGCCCCCCCCCGCCGCCCCAGATGTGCGGGGCTGGGGGGGCGAGGGGAGGCCCGATCTCCCCCCCGCCCTCTTGCTCTGCTCGCCCCGGGAGGGAGGGGGCGGCGGCGGCGGCCTCGGCCCGAACTTGGGATGCTGCTGGCGGAGGCTGCCTGGGAGACGAAACTTTGTCCGCGGACTCACCCGGCCCGCCTGCCCCGTGGAATGACGAGGGGGGTGGCAGGAGCGGGCGGCGGCGCTGCATTTTCCTCCCAAGGAGAAACTAAGGTTGCGGGGGGGAGGGGCGCAGCGCGGCCGTTTCGGGGGAACTTGGGGAGCTTCGCCGTTCCGAGAGGCGCTTCGCGCGCAGCCCCACCCAGGTGGGAGATGTTTTCCTCCACCGAGGCGGGGAGGGGGGGCTTTACGTAAGACTCGCGGCGCAGCTCTGCCCCCCCTCCTGGAGTGTCACCTGCCTCCCGCCCCTCCCCCCCGCCGCTCCGCAGAAGCGCTTTTTGTGTCAGGCCGGCGGGGCTCTCGGGGACCCTTCGGCCGCAGCCCGCCTTCTCCCCCTCTTCCCTTCATGGAGCGCGGCGCGGAGGCCCACCCCCTCGGAAGCAGCCGGCCTCCGCCGCGCCAGCCGCCCGCCCGCCCGAAGTAGGACACAGGGCCATCTTTTTCCCCCGCCGAACTGCAGCGAGGAAAAAGGGCTGCCCGAGCGAGCGGATCGCGGGGTCGGTTCCCCCTCCCTTCCCCCGGCAGCCGAGGAGGAGGAGGCGGGGCGACCTCGCGGGCTGTCGGCCTTGGCGTGAAGGAAGCCCCCCCCCCCTGCGGAACGCGCGCCCAGGATGGCCGCCTTCCCACCCGCCGGTCCGGAAGGCCGAGGGAGGCTCGTCTGACTGGTCCGCGGCGATAAAAAGGTTGGGGACCACTGCTGTAGAGATTGTAAAACAGCGGATAACAGCAACAGCTAGAAAAATTGAAAGATATGAGGCACGAATCATCCAATATAAACAAAATCAGCAATTTCGATTAAACCAACGGCGTTTTTATCAAAGTCTTAATGTGAATGGTGACACCAAAAGTGAAAAACCAGAAAAGCAGGCCACAGTTGAATTCTGGAAAGAATTGTGGGAAAATGCAAAGGACTACAATAAGGAAGCAAAGTGGATACATGACTTTGAGAAAAGCATTGGCAACAAACAAATGCAAGTATTAGAAATAACAACTGAGATGGTCAAAAATCGAGTTAAAAAGGTAAAGAATTGGACATCACCTGGAAAGGACTAATTACATGGTTTCTGGCTCAAATATCTGACCAGTTTACATGCAATATTGGCCAGGCAACTGAATGAAATTTTACAAAAGGGCCAAATTGATGAATGGTTGACAACTGGAAAAACATACTTGATTCAGAAAGATGCAACTAAAGGAACAACACCTGAAAACTACAGACCAATAACATGCTTGCCAACAACCTTCAAATTACTCACAGGCATTATTGTAGATAACATGATGGATTATTTGGAAACAAACAACATCCTGCCAGTAGAGCAAAAAGGCAACAAAAGAAGGAGCAGGGGCACAAAAGATCAGCTCCTAATTGATAAAATGATATTAGAAAATTGTAAGAACAGAAAAACGAACTTGAATATGGTCTGGATTGATTACAAAAAGGCATTTGACTCACTGCCACATAGTTGGATCGTAAAATGCTTAGAAACAACTGGCATTAGCAAAAATATTACATCCTGTACGGAAAAGGCGATGAAACAATGGAGAACTGAGTTAGCAGTAGGGAATGAGATCTACGGAATGGTTAATATCAAGCGAGGAATTTTCCAGGGTGATTCACTTTCACCTCTTCTCTTCATCATCGCAATGATCCCACTATCAGTAATCTTAAAAAACTGAAATTAGGCTACCAAACAGCCAAAGAAGCTGAAAAAATTTCGCATTTACTATATATGGATGATTTGAAACTCTATGGAAAGTCAAAAATAGAAATCCAATCATTGACAAACACAGTCCGAGTATTCAGCACCGATATTTCAATGCAGTTGGGCATGGAAAAATGCGCCACTGTATCCATAAAAAGAGGCAAAATCACTGCATGTGAGGGAATTGAAATGCCCAATGGCCAACTAATTAAATGCAACGAAAATGAAGCCTACAAATACTTAGGCATTCTGCTGTTGGATAACATCAAGCATGGAGAAGTAAAAGCTATTGTCAGGCGAGAATACACCAACAGAGTTAGGAAAATTTTGAAATCTAAATTGAATGATGGAAATACAATCAAGGCCATAAACACCTGGGCAATACCAGTTATAAGATACACAGCTGGTATAGTTAACTGGACACAAGCTGATTTGGACCTTTTGGACCGAAAAACCAGGAAACTAATGACAATGCACTACAGTTTACATCCACGTGGTGATACTGATAGACTGTACCTGCCCCGAAAATCAGGTGGCAGAGGATTATTACAAGTGAAGCAAACAGTTGAAGAAGAAAAACATGCACTGGCTGATTATTTAAAAGAAAGTCAAGAACATCTATTAATTGAAGTAAAGAACAAAAAACTACTGAAGGCCCAACAGACGAAACAAGAATACAGAAAGCATGTGATAAAATCAAGAATGGAGAGTTGGCAGAACAAAGCACTGCATGGCCAATTTCTGGAAAAAATAAAAGATAAAGTGGACAGTGAACAAACTTGGTTATGGTTAAAAACAGGTACATTAAAGAAAGAAACAGAGTCACTAATCCTGGCTGCGCAAGAACAAGCTGTCCGCACAAATGCCATTAAGGCCAAAATCGAAAAATCCTACGATGATGCCAAATGCAGACTTTGCAAAGAAGCTGATGAAACTGTTGATCACCTACTCAGCTGCTGTAAAAAAATCGCGCAGACTGATTATAAATTGTGGCACAATTCAGTAGCACAAATGATCCATTGGAATTTGTGCAAAAATTATAATATTAAAACAGCAACAAACTGGTGGGAACATCAGCCTGAAAAAGTCACCGAAAATCAGATGGTCAAGATCTTGTGGGATTTTCGCATACAAACAGACAAAATACTGGGGCATAATACACCAGACATCACACTGGTTGAGAAAAATAAGGTCACAATCATAGACATCGCAATAACAGGTGATAGCAGGGTCGCTGAGAAGGAACATGAAAAAATCGCAGAATACCAGGACTTAAAAATCGAAATTCAACGACTATGGCACAAACCAGCAGTGGTAATTCCAGTGGTAATTGGCACACTGGGTGCTATTCCAAAAGCACTGGAATTATATTTAAAACAGTTAAAAATTGACAAAATCACCATCAGTCAAATGCAAAAAGCCGCACTGCTTGGATCTGCACGCATATTACGAAAATACGTTACAACGTCCTAGGCCCCTGGGTGGGGCCCGACTAGTAACCAATGCCAAATCCGGCGAAACAACTGGCCGCTATGATACAATTGTATAATAATTGTATACAATTGTATATTATACAATATACAATTGTATAATAATAATAATAATAATAATAATAATAATACAGTGAAGTACCATATAATAAATATATTTGGTGAATCAAAGTATTCCTAGTCCAATTTGATTTTTCTCAAGTTCCTTCAGTCATATTATAGATTTTTTAAATGCATGAAAATTCATATTCAATGTTCTATTTCGATTATCCCTTTAACAACCCTCCACAATTATGCAATTTTAATGCATTTTTCTAAAATATACATGTTGAATTATACTTTGATATTTGAGGTATGTAGGGCTAAGAGTGTTTTAGACAATTCAAATATGTTTAAAGTCCAAAATTAGTCCGAAAAATGTGAAATTAGGTTGGTTCAGTTAAATCCTGGAATATTCCTATGTGTCTGACAGGTAATTCTTAGTGCTGTAGCCACACTGTTAATTACATGTAAGAAAAGAGACATAACATAACAATTAAGGAAAAGCTATGTCTATGTTACCATCTTACATTTCATTTATATCATATCTGATTAGGAAATCAAATGGTGTCTTAGCTCCCTATTTTAAATTAACATGTCCTACAGTGGAGAAGGCTTGCATTAAGATCAACTGTGTGGGACTTCAGCTCATGTGTAAAGTTTTATTTGGGAAGTGATAAATATTTACAGTATATAATGAAATTTTATATCAGGAATTTGATGGCATTTACCATGTTTTAATAAAAGCAGATCTGAAAACATTAGCTTTATTAAAGAAAATCCTGACATATTGTTAAAAATATTGCCATTTTCATATTTGCTTTTTCTGCTGAGACCTGATAGACAAAGGCAGCTTTTCAGCTAACATCATTATTATGGAAATTAGTCCCAATGTATAATGGAAATAATACAAAAAAATACAATCCCTAATACATCTTCATGCTAGTTAGTATTCACCTATAAATTGCCTTCCTGCTTGCAATTCTTGCCTTAGTTGCTTTTTTAATAGCCAGAATTCTTCTCCCCCCTCTACTTCTTTCTAGGTTTCCAAGAACAGGAAAAATGTTTATTTCAAAGGACTGATTGCCATATATCCAGAATTGTTACCCTCAGGTTTCTACACACATTTTCCATAAAATTTAAATGGATATATATCACTCAATGTTAAACTTAATCCACCAGCAGAAAGGGAAATGAATCACATGTATTCTGAAAGCATTCCACATCAAACAGTTGATTCTGTACTTTGGAAAACTCCACAAGTTCAGAATATGAGCAATATGGTAATTGTCATGGAAATTGTAGTCAAAAATATTTGAAAAATATCTAAGAATGTAACATTATGTATATATGTATTATCTACAGCCTGATATCTCCAGTGCTCTATCTGCACCTCTTACAGATATGTTGTAGGGATAATATGGAAGAATAGCTTTGGCTAGGAAAATAAATGATTTAGGCAGTACAATGGCTTTGGAAGCAGGATCTGCTACTCATATATAAATCTAGATATTGAAGTAGCAGGGAATAATGGCTGTTTTGATTTCTTGGTATGTGAGTGGAGTCAGATAATTCAGAACCTATTTCTACAAATAGGTTCCTTTTGCATTTTATTTAAAAATAAATAAATAAAATCACTGCAACACTAACTGTACGTATACATAGCATTTCATTTAATCCTGATAATGAATTCCAGGAATGCTTATGGACCTCAGGTGCATACATTCTCCCCTGGTAATTTTCATCATGGCATATTTCTGGACATAAACCTCTTTGAATGCTGTAACATCAACTGAAATGAATGAAAAAGTACCCTGGAAGGCAAGATCTGTTCCCAACTGCCAATGGCAACATGGAAATCATGCAAATGTCAACAGAGATAGAATCAATTACTATTTTCAAGTGCAAAACAATGATATTTTATTTTGCTGTTGGATTTAAATCATTTTACTTGAACAACATTTTAACATACAAAGGGATTATAATTAGATGTTCTTCACAGATGATCCAGTAGGCTCCAGGTATTTCTCTTTCTCCTCAGACTAAGATTTATATGCTTTGTAAAGCAACATCTTTCAGCTTTTGTGTAGAACCATTTATTTCAAAATAAAGTAAAACAACTAGTCTTCCTTTAGTGAGAGAATATGTAAGAGATGAAGTTGGCCAGCTGTAGTTGGTAACCTTTTTTAGGTACATGGGTGTAATATTGCAATATATAATATAATATTTCCTTTGATGTGCAGTATTGTGTAAGTATTTTCCTTGTCTCTTCCTAATGTGAGACTCCCTCACTTGGCATGAAGCCAGTTTTGTTCATTTTCTGCAGCTGGCATGAAAGTAAACTCATTTTTTTACAGAACTGACCCCCATTATTTCATTTCGGCTAATTCTAAATGTGTTGATGAGCTATAATGCAAAGCAGCACAATTAATTGTATAAGGCATGTTCAGTTAGCATGGAGTTGGTGATTGGCAGGTAGGGAGGAGGAGAAGAGTTAGTCAACTTTAATGATGCAGCAAACATTTGCTAGGAAATTAACCAACATAAAAGGAATGGAAATATATAAAACTGTAGAAGTGAATGGAAAACAGGACTAGAGATCTATGAAAGAAATCATTTCTTTAGGGTTATATCGAAGATGGCATGTCTTTGATATATCCCTTATATCAAAGCATGTACGAGCATGTACCATATAAATTCAAAAAATCTATACAACTGCTATTTGTATGAAATAGTATTGTATGAAGTTATGGACCATAGGCTATAATGAATGACCTTATGGGATATCAAAATGACAATTGAAGGACTATATGGAGGTCCTTTCTGTTTCCAATAATCATCAGATATTTCTACATAAAAAGAAGACTTGGTAGTAAGGCTTGAATTACATTACCTGGTTGATAGTCATTTCCCTTTGCCTGGAGTTTACTATGAACTGTTCATCCCTCACATAAAAGTAACATAGTCTTAACATGTGACACTCACAGAATGCGTCTATATGGCTGTATCCTCCATGCAGGGCCACACAGCCAAGTTTTGACAACTTTTTGAAAAGCCAAAAGATTGGGGACTTTTCTCACTTCTGAGAGCAAGATGTTCAGCAAAGCATGGGCAGCATTGTGGAGCATTACTGATTATTCCTTTCCTTTTTTCTTTAACAACCACTATTGATTAAATATCCAGGAGACAAAAAAAGCTACACAAAGGCAAGCTATCTATGTAGCTTAGAACAGTGAATTTTAGCCCCTTCGCTATCACTCATTGCAAGTTATTATGTAAGTTGAGCCCCATATTGTGCACTTCATTTACAGTAATTGTACAACAGCTGTATAATAGGTATAGTTTAAGGTATGAGTGTTGCTCAGAGTGCAACTTAAATGTCCACTGTGAGATATGAATATGAATACAAATAATCCTGACTGCATAGTAATTGGTAGTATTACAGAAGAGAATGGGAAGTTACATATGGATTAATGGATGAAGCCTGTATGGGTTGTAACACAGGAGACTAATGGCAAATTTTATTTCTTTTTTTTTTACTTCAAATAAATAGCTAGACAAAACTGAAAAGTTCTGTTCTTTGAATTTAAACACATAGCCAAAGAGCTGTATATTATAAGACATTACAGTATTAAGTTTCAGGTATTCCTTACATGCATGAAACCTTTGAATAAATCCTCGAATTCCTTAAAAAAACTTTCTTTTCACTCGAAGCATAAGGAAATTAATAGAGGACCAAAGCAGCTGTAAGGATAATCAGGGATGTTTTATTATTTACAGCTAATAAATAAATAAATAAATAAATAAATAAATAAATAAATAAATAAATAAATAAATAAATAAATAAATAAATAAATAAATAACCTTAAGTCAAGGGTTGGGTTTAGCAAGATACATTGTGCTAGGTTCCCATTGAAAGTAATATAGTTTAAATTCGAATTAGTCTTACTTTATGGAGACTTAGTGTAAGTAAAAATAAACTAGCCTGAAACCAACTTAACATAGTTATGCTGGATATGTATAGCTGAGGTAACAACAGTACCAAAAAAGGAAGTAGATGGGAAGAAAAATACCACCACCAAATGGATGTTGTTCTTTTTTTGCCAGAATTGGAACAGCATTTGTAGGAATTATGATGAAATTATGGAGGAGAAAAATGGGGGGAAGCAAAATATTCCCTGCTCCGCCTATTTTTCCTGTCAAAATGTCTCATTTTGTTGTAATACATAAATGGAATATCTGATTATATGTTATAGATACTGTAATCTTATATGTTATATGTTAATGTTATGTAATATGTAATGTTATATATACTATACTATACACTATAATGTATTTGTATGTATATATACATACACACTTGAATGGTGAATCTTACATTTATTGGGGAAAAAACCCTCACATTGTGCTTTACTCCAGCATAATGGAATGATCTCTCTAGTTTGAAAACCTGATTTCTTGTTCCTTTTCTCCAAATATCTCATGTTCATTTTCCTTTCTCCTATCTCTCTTCTTCATCCTCATTGTTTCATCCTCATTCTTCTCATTACAATTTAAATTTAAACAAACATATACTCCAAACTGTTCTGCATTTATTTTATTTCATATATGGATTTAATGATGGGATATAGTAGAATAATTCATTTAACAGACACAGTTTTACAATGAAACAGGATTGGTAAATGAGAAATTAATTAGAGACTGACACACCCACCCCATTTCTCTTGAATATCTAATTGAATAGAACTGACCAATCTGAAATAAAAAAGACTGGGTTATAAATTAATGGAATTTATTTGGAGTAATTTGAATGAGAAAGTGTTTGCCTTTGATAAAATTAAAATTAACCCTGCTATTTATAAATTATCACATGCCAATACAAATTAGCACATGCAAGTTCCTAATAGCAAGTTTCTGTAGGACTGACTTAAACCATCTTAACCAATAGGACCTCCAAAATTTATTATCCTTAGAGTGGAAGGGATTTAGAGTGGAAGCTTTTTGAAGACTATCCTTTGGCGCCCTTTCATGTAGAAATGTCCTTTGTACAGTGAGAAACATGAGCATCATCTTTCTTTTGTTCAAAAAAAACCACCGTCTTGGCTAGTGCAGAACAATCTGAAGCTAAAATGGATAGAAAAAAATTTACCTAGTTTTTAATGCTTATTGCATATCAAGTGGGAGAAAACATATCAGGTCCTTAGATAGTCCTTATTTGGGGTAAAAGGCACAACCTTTTGGCCATTACATTATACAGAAACAGGCCTAATATCAGAATATGAAACCCATGAACTTTTAGTTATTTATTGACTCCAATCCTCTACCTGTCTTTCACTTTTTTTCTCTGGAAGTTGCTTTTTTAATGATGTCACAATCAGAAAGTTCCTTTTTCTCATCACCTGACACTTTTTCAAAGGCAGCCTACTAGAACCCACCAACTAAAGGGGGAGATTAACAAATGTTAGTTTGTTAAGAAACAGAAATCTAAGAACCTATCTTCTTTCCAATGTGAAAATTTCTGTTTGCTTTGCTATTATTAAAAAAATACCTTCCCATCATCTAGGAATTTTTGTATCATCTGTTCTTTGATATATATTAGTTAGGATAAAAAAATGTGGCTGCCCTTGCTTAGAAGCAAAAGCAGCTTTTAGTAAACATGATGCAGTTTCTTCCAAGCTTTCTGAGCTTAAGTTTATACTTATGTCTTTACAAAAGAATAAATCTCAGAGTAGGTTAAGGTAGTGTTATGCTGGTTATGATTTGGCCTGAAATGCCTTCATTTGTTATTTTGATTTTCAGTATGTCAGTAGAACATCAGAATCTCTTTGTCTTATAGTTATTATGTCTTATTTTGCTAGAGATAAGTACTGTCTAAATAATGAGAATATGATACAAAACTATACCTATTTATGAATTCTAAAGAATAAATGCAGCAATATCAATTACAATTATTCATGTTGTTCTTCAAAATGACAGTACATGAAAAGAAAGGGGGGGTCACTTACTCTCTCTTGTTGTAAGGCATTCTTTGTTTACCTACTCTTCTAGTGATGACAAACTAGATGGTACATTTGCATAGGATAACTAACATATACAAACCATTTTCACGTCTGCATATACACGTGAGTTGCAGTAATTACACGTGACACCAATTACTCTATTACTTTGTATTAAATTATAATGGAAAATTCCACTAGAGAATTGAAACCTAATTGCATCTTAATTTGCATAATTTTGCATATTAATTACATCTCAGATGAATAATAAATTTCAGCAGATTTTTAATTTATGCATAGACACAAAACAAGTGGAGAAATAATTTAAATGGGGGGGGGAGAAAGAAATAACAGCACCTATTACTTAGGGCATTTGACTAATTTTGCTTAGTTTAGCAATACAAAACTTGGTGTATTTAACACAGCAACTTCAGTCTGATTGCTGTTTATTTCACCATTCATCAGTCATGAGAGAGATGCAGAGATTCATTTTCATTTATATCATTTTAAGTCTAAATACATTAAAATATTTCAAATAAAATGCAGATTAACTAATACAGACATTTGAGATATATCAGCTGGACATGTACTTTATATAATTTCCAATACAGCCTCATAATAAGGCCTTTATAAAAATTGTAAATTGATTGTACTAATAAATAGTAAACAGCTTGTGTTTTTGTGTTTAGAGACAATTGCTTACAGAGTATAAATAATATTAATTTAAATGAGATAATGGTAAGAAAACTGCATATATATATATATATATATATATATATATATATATATATATATATATATATATATATATAATGAATTTAGATAAATAATTAACTATATTAATGATTGTCAACAGGAATGTTTGTAGACTCCGATGTTTAAGTTATTGCACTGGTCAAAATTACAGCTAGTTCTTTCATCCAACCCTTTGAACATAACTCTAAATTCACTCACTAAAACACTTTTTTATTGAATCAACAAGATCTACACATCTAATATTAAGAACATCTTTAGAACATGAGTAAAGCTTTATATGCTACCATTTATTTATCACAATTACTCACATATTCATTTCACATTCCAAAGAAACATATTGGTATACTTGCTGTGATAACAAATTGTGAAAAAAATTCCTACGTGTGAGTAGCTTTGCTTTGTAAAACAAAAAACCCAAACCAAATGACAACAAAAATCCTTTCCGACAGTGGGAGCATCATGCTGTTAGAATTTCCTCCCAGGACCGGCTATCATAATTGTCAGCCTACTTATGTTTCTTCAATCAAGTCTCTGAAACGGAAGTCCCAGTTCTGCTGTTAATTCACCTAAACCCCTAATCTGGTATTATTTCCTTTTATACCTGCTGCCAGAGTCAATCTGAAAATGACTGCACCAAGAATAAAGCTATTGATCATTTGCCAAGTGATACAAAAGAAGCAGACGTCAACACTGTAATAAATCAGGAAACTGCCAAGATCAATAAGAATAAAGCTCAAGCATTTTGCTGGGGAGGGGACCATCCATCCATCCAAAATACATACATCTTCAGACTTTTTAATAGTTTTCTTACTACATGAGCTGCATGAAGGACAAAACAATACAAAATTCTTTGAAAGGCCATTCTATATATCTTTCATCAAATCTTCCAGGTAATTTGTTGTTGTTTTTTTAAATGTAACAGGCCAGAAATGGTAAACCAGAGAAAACTCTCAATTGTTATCAGTGATATATAGTATCATTTATTTATGCATATATTTTTGACAGCAGTGTTTGCTTGGATTCATATTTGAATGTTTGTAAGATAATGGTAACAGACAATTTCCTTGTCAAAAATTGAACTAGAAACCAAATCAAGCAATTGGATTATATTTAATTATTTGGTACAACAAATCCATTAATATTATATATCCATTTTCTGTATCACTTTTCCATGAAAATTTCATACCAAATTCTTAGAAATACTAAGCCTCCTCTCAACTCATTTTCCAGAAACAGTCTATAGGTTTCATAATTGAACATCCAAATATTCTTTTACTTTCTAAACATTTAATATTATTCTAGACATGCTTGATGATATTAGAACAGAACAAATCGCCAACTCTTAGCCAATGGATCCCTCTCCTGGTCATGGAAGAGTCCTGCACTATCAGTAAGGTTCCTTTAAAAAAAAATCACATGAAACAAAAATCAAGCTAATGTTGAAATGAATAGTATTAATCTTATTGAGAGAGTCAAATATTTCATCACTGTCTTAGAACATATTTTCTTTTTTTTTCAAGGGGAGGGAAGAAATAGTAGTAATAAAACTATTAAAAAGTCTGAAGATGTATGTATTTTGGATGGATGGATAGTCCCCTCCCCAGCAAAATGCTTGAGCTTTATTCTTATTGATCTTGGCAGTTTCCTGATTTATTACAGTGTTGACATCTGCTTCTTTTCTATCTTTTTTTTCAAGGGGAGGGAAGAAAAATAAAATGTTTGGTTTTCTGTAGCAATATTTTTGCATTTTGTCATACCTGATGTTTATTTCTACATTTCAGTCAAATTATAGAACAGAATGCAACCTAATACTACAGAAAAATTTATTGTACTATGTCCAAACTGAGAAGAAGTGTTTGGTTAGCATTTGAAACTCAGTGAGTTGACTCAGTGAGCAAAACTGTGAATTGATCATGGCAGTTTTTCTTTTAGGAAAAATAGTAAAAGGATCAGCATGAGAGACAAAGCTCTCTTCAGTGAGTGTTTTAATAAGCAAATATCAAGTTAATTTAAGTTTATTATACTTAAAAATAAATTTCTGTGTAACATACCTACTTTATTATGAAAGAGTGGAAGACTTGGGTGAAGTCACAACAATTCAAAAAGTAATCCGTTAACTAACATTACACCTCTGCTTTGTGGTTTATATTGGCCTCCAGTAGACTTTTAGATGCAAATTGAGTTGCATGCTATTTGTGGGAATGCTTATCTTACATTAGTTATCATAACCCCACTATATCAAACAGAATTTATATGCTCTAGATCTCTTCTATTAAGTATTATCATTGGTAGGATTCAGGAAACATGTCTTCTCTGTGGTAGCATCTGTTTTGTGGCATGCTCGTCTCAAAAATGTAGATATTCCCAATCTTACAGACTCTTTTTTTAATATTCTAAAGACTTGGCTGTTCCTGTGGACATTAAACTAGAATATTGAGTTAAATAGTGTTAGGTATCTAAAGAATGTAATAGTAATATTGATTGGTGGCCTTATTTTGTTTTGGTACACGTTGTTTTTATGATGGATTTTGTTTGTATACCACCGAGAGATACTGTGAGTTGGGCATTTATATACGTAAATTGAAAATATATAGTGTTGACAAATATAAGTCAGGAAGAATAAATGAAAAGAAATGAGGACTGAAAAACTGTGCAAATATTTCAAAGTGTGCATCAAGCCACATAGTTGGGATACAGGATGAATTTGAAGACCATTCATTTGAAATGTAGGTGGATATGAATGTGCACATAAAGAAAGCATGATTATACTTCCTGTCCCATCCCTGAAAGTTGTATTGTAATGAGACTCAGCTCATGTGACCAGAATTTCAATCATCATTTCCAGGTGTTCAGAGAAAGCCTAGCTCTGTATATCATACTATATGTGCTCAACATTTCTATCCTATGTTTTAAAAGGGAGAAAAATCCACTGGAATGAATTTTCTTAGTGATCATTTGACCACATCAAGAAACAACTAGTTATGAAATGTGTAGTATATATGAAATTGTTTTCCACAACTCAAAGACAGTATACCATACAGAATGATATGTGCCCACTTCCAACCCAACCAATATAGATTGCAGAAATAATTGCTCATGTGATTCTTCATTAAGTAAGATTAATTTTATGTCTGCTCTCATTTCTCTCTACTCCCCAAACAAAAATGTAGACATTGCTTGCAGTTACATCTACATTTCTTTAATTATATAAGGGGAGGACTGTAATTTGAATTGTAACATAGGTTTCTTTTTTTTTCTATAGGCATATAGCAAGGTGAACTTTCATAGTTTCATATACCTGCTTCTTCCAATTTTGTTGAATTTCATATACAATACAATACAATATCAGAGTTGGAAGGGACCTTGGAGGTCTTCTAGTCCAACCCCTGTCCAAGATTATCTCACAACTATTAAAAAAGTGAGATATAAGGTTAGAAATAGTACCACTGCTTTTATAGTTAAGATTTTAATATTACTAAAGTCCCCTCTCATGATAGTACATTTCTTCACCATATCTTCAATATATGCCTTTGTTTCCTTACTTAAACATGCAAATGTATTACTTATTTTCCAATGTTACAAAATCTCATTATGATAAAGTGTGATCAAGATGGTGAAACATCATGGAGATGTCTAAATATAATCCAAAAGTGTTTTATAACCAAAGAACTTCCCAGTGAAGATAGGAGTTGAACATTTTTCAAAGAAATTGTAATTTAATTTATCATTTTATACCAGACTATAAGTCAGCGTTTCTCAACCTTGGCAACTTGAAGATGTGTGGACTTCAACTCCCAGAATTCCCCAGCAAAGCTGGCTGGGGAATTCTGGGAGTTGAAGTCCACACATCTTCAAGTTGCAAAGATTGAGAAACACCGCTATAAGTAGTAGAGTGACCACATGGGATTCTATGATTTTTAAAATTCACAAGAGGCATGTGAACATTTTTTCTATTCCCAAATCCCACAAAAGCAATTTGTCAGATGAAAAGTATTCTTCAATCATTTTCCCATCTGCCAGTTTATACACTAAAAACAAGGAATGAAAATAGTCCTGCAGATTTCAAGCCACCTCAACAAAACTCACTCCTATTTCATACCAATGGGCAATGAATTTTTCTACTCTCTCTGTCTTCCAGTTCCTTTTATATGTCTGGTTGTATGAAAATAAACCCGTTCTTCTGAAGAAGGAGAAAGCAAAAATCTCTCAAATCATCATTCACTTTGAAAAACTTGCTAGCATGGCTACAACCTAGCAACTGGGAAATCAAAAAAAGGTGAACGTTTCTGTGCGAAAATTATCTATCCACGCAATTACAATTGTAAAAAACCACACATCTATTCACTTGCTTGACTGAACCAGTATGGTCTAGAGCTGGTTTGGAGTGGTACAAATATGACATATAGGTGGTGTTAGACAGGTAAAGTGTGAAAAAAAAACCAATTACAAAAGTTTTGCCATCTTTTGCAGTTGATTTGGCCTCCCTTAAAGGTAATGTTTTATCTCTTCCATTTAGGCACATATATTAGTAATTTTGTCACCTATCTCATTAGGATGCCCGGTAAACTAGACAAACATTTAATATTAATGAAATTAATACATTATAAGATGGACTTTATTTATTTTCTTATCTTCACTTTGCTAGAGAACCAAAGACTCAAAAGAATAAGGAAAGAGAAATAAGCTGATGTGAAACTGATAGAACACTTTGGTTTTTTTCCCCTGGTTGCTTAGCAGCTTACTGAACTTTTTAGTCTCCCATATTGCAAATAAAAAGAGTGTTTTAAAATTGCATTTTTTCTTCTGAAAACACCTTTAAAAAGACTCCATTACTTTAAATGATTTAGATAATTGTGTTCAATGGTAGCCATTATTTAAAAATATAATTAGTTGCTGAACTCAGGAAGGGAAACATTTTGCAGGTGTTTCTCATTATTTGCTGTGCATACAAAATACCTGCATAAATTACCTTGATGCCAATGCAGAGAAGAGACAATGAAGCATTAGCCGAGAAAGAAAAACAGGGTTGACCCACAATCTGGCATGGTTGCATGGCTGAAGCATGCTTTGCTTTAGATCTTTAGATCCACGTGTGAAATAATATCTAAAATTGAAGATGGGAGGTAACACCTGCAGTACTGCTGAGCATACAACATGAGTCTACTGTGGCAGTATTAATAATGCACACAATCATGCACATTCACAAACTCTGCAGTAACATCCCAGCATGTGTCTATAAATCTCTTTCTGTCACTTGGGAAATTATCAGCATTGATAGAATAGACTGTTTTCTACATGTCATTTAAATAATGTTTCTTTGGATAAATTTTTCCTTTTCACTATAAAGCCAAGTCTGTGATTTATTTTCATTCTGACTGGAATTCTACAATAACCAACAAATAAATAGAAATATGTAGAGATAAGCCTAACAGAATTAAAAGTCAGGGTGTTGCATTGAAAAACCTCATAAACTGGTGCTGGCTACACTATGCAGACTGGATTAAGAAATGCTATGGAAGAAGACTAAAACTACTTTTATTGAAACTGGTTATATTATAAGAATATTCCAAGTCTGATTATATTGTGCATTCTCGTCCTACCACTTATATACCAATTAATTAGGGAGGTGTCTCTATGAGTTGCTTCTGAATATTATTTATTATGGATTTAAACTATATCAAACCCCTCTTATCCAGGCAATGGATTTTTCATATCTCTGCCTAGGTCATCTCTACTATGAACTAATAAGGTCATTATTCATTACTACAACATTACTACTGTTAATAGTGTGCAGTACTATGATTTTATTTATTTACTTATTTACTTTGTTTGTTTGTTTATGAGTTTTTTGGTCCCTTACCTCAAATGATGACTCTAGGGGGTTGAACGATGAGAATGATTGGTCAGATCCTTAGAGGAAAGATAATTTGATTTTAACTTTGGTATTTACCAAAGTTAAAATCAAATTATCTTTCCTCTAAGTGTCTGACCAATCATTCTCATCGTTCAACCCCATCCCAGCCCAATGATTGGGGAAGAGTCATACTAAAAGAATAGGGATTCCTTAGGTCTCAAATGAGAGGCTAACACCTTACCTTCACATGCTTTTTGAATCATGGTATCCTGTGATTAATAGAATAACAGTTGCAATGGACCTTGAAGGTCTTCTAGTCCAACCCCTGCCTATGCAGGAAACCCTACACCACTTCATACAAATGGTTATCCAGTATCTTCTTAAAACATCCAGTGTTGGAGCATTCACAACTTCTGGAGGCAAATTGTTCCACTGATTAATTGTTCTAAATGTCAGGAAATTTTTCCTCAATTATAAGTTGCTTCTCTCCTTGATTAGTTTCCACTAATTGCTTCTTGTTCTACGTTCAGGTGCCTTGGAGAATAGTTTGACTCCCTCTTCTTTGTGGCAACCCCTGAGATATTGAAACACTGCTATTATGTGTCCCTAGTCCTTCTTTTCATTAAACTAGAAATTTCCAGTTCCTGCAACTGTTCTTCATATGTTTTAGCCTCCAGTCCCTAATCTTTGTTGTTCTCTCTGCACTCTTTCTAGAATCTCCACATCTTTTTTTACATTGTAGCAACCAAAACCGGATGCAGTATTCCAAGTGTGACCTTACTAAGGGATTATAAAGTGGTACTAACACTTGACATGATCTTGATTCTATCCCTATATTTATGCAGCCTAGAACTGTTTTGGCTTTTTTGGAAGCTGCTGCACACTGCTAGCTCATATTTAACTGATTGTCCACTAGGATTTCAAGATCCCCCACAGTTACCACTACTATCACATGTACTATACCTGTGCATTTTGTTTTTCTTGCCTAAGTGTAGAACCTTACTTTTTTCACTATTGAATTCATTTTGTTAGATAGCGCCCAATGTTCAAGTTTGTCAATATCCTTCTTATCTTAAGCCTATCTTCTGGAGTGTTTGGCTATTCCTGCCAGCTTAGTGTCATCTGAAAATATGATGAGTTCCCCATTTATCCCCTCATCCAAATCATTGATGAAAATGTTGAAGAGTACTGGGCCTAAAACAGAGCCTTGGGTACTCCACTACATACTTCCATACATGTAGATGCAGTTCCATTGAGGACTAAGCATTGAGTGCAGTTGGTCAGCCATTTATGAATCCATCTGGTGGTGATGCTGTGACCCACATTTTTCTACTTTTTCTAGTAGTAGGTTATGGTCTACTTTATCAAATGCCTTACTGAAATCCATGTAAACTTTATCAACAGCATTCCTTTGGTCCACTAATTTTGTCATTTTGTCAAAGAATGCAATAAGATTAGTCTGTTTTTGACAAACCCATATTAGCTTTTGGTTATTACTGTGTTTACGTATAGGTGTTTACTGATTAGTTGCTTGATTATCTTTTCCAGAATCTTCCTTGTTATTGAAGTCAGGCTGATAGATCTGTAGTTTCCTGGATCTATTTTTTTTTCTTTTTTGAAGATGGGAACCAAGTCAGCTCTTTTCCAATCCTCTGGTAGTTCCCTGGTACTCACAGATCTCTGAAAGATATAGTTCAGTGGTTCTGAGGTCTCATCTGCTAGTTCCTTCAGAACCCTGGGTGTAATCCATCTGATCCTGGTGATTTGAACTCATCTAGGATAGACAGGTGCTCATTTATCATCTTCTTCCCTATTTTAACTTGTGTTCCTAATCTGTTTTTTGTGGTGCTGTTTTTGATAGGATGGACTGTTTTTTTCCCTTTGTGTAAAGACAGATGCAAAAAATGAGTTAAATAGTTCTGATTTCTCCCTGTTGCTTGTCATCTTCTTGCCACTTTCTCCCAGCAATGGACCAATTGTTTCCTTGCATTTTTCTATTAACACCTGTAAAAGAGGCTGCTTAGACAAGCTAACTCTTCCTATTTACTGGAACAAGCTGTGAGATAACAAATTTCCAGCTGTAAGCCCAATCATATAAATTATTTTCCTCTTTTGTCATAGCAGGTGCCAAGCATCTGCTAGACACTTAATGTGTGTTCATATCTAATCTTAAAAGGGAACATTTGTAGCTCAGAGTTGAACTGTGGGGTCCTTAATGCTTTCTGACTTTTGTTTTCTTGCAGATATTTCATTACCCAACTAGGTAATATGATCATTAGTGCATTGCGAGGACTCCACATATCTAACCTTCCTTTCCTGATGCCTATATAAAGCAGCTTTGGGGTGGAGGGGGAAGTGAAGTTGCAGGGCTATAAAACTTGTCCAATGAAAGCAACCATTTTGTGAATCAAATTCCAGAGACTACTTTTACCATACTGGTTCACCATGACTGATATAGGATGGTCTCCTGATGCTGAATGTAATTAATAGGGACAATGCAAATAAACATTTTACTATTTGTTTCAGTCCCAGAATCTCCTTTTGTTTTCTTCTGCTTCTGTAACCATCCTTCAAAGTTTAAATTAGCCAGTAACATAAGCATGTTGTCTGTTTATGAAACTTGTGGTGCTTACTTTTAATAAGTAAAATGGCTTTGAAAGCTTTCATCAAGTGTTATACAATATATATCCCTCTTCAATAATAATGGGTCCACCCTTCACAGTTACAAAGCTGAGGATAAGCTTGTAAACAGAAGGTGTCTGGAAACTGTTACAGAAGAAATGCTAAGTCTAAGTAAATTCCATAAGAATATCTGAGTAGTAGGGAGAAAACAGACATGGGTGACAGTTGCAATGTAAAATCAAACCACAAAAACCCTATCTACTGGTTTTAAAGATTCATACTGGAAATGTTCTTCTCTGAAGATAGCCTGAAGGAACCACAGAAAAGCCAGCTAAGAACTAAGGGGCTTGAGATAAGAAAGTTGGCAAGCAAAGTCACAAGTCTTTCAGTGGAAATCTCTCAGTGGTGGGATTCCCATTATTTTTTTACTACCGGTTCTGTGGGCATGGTGTGGTGTGCCATGCATGGTGTTGTTTTGTGCGTGTGGCTTTGTGGGCATGGCAGGGGGGAATACTACAAAATCCCCATTCTCTCCCCAACCTGCGTTCCAGCTCTGTTCTCCTGTTCAGGGCAACAAAAGAAGATCAGCTGGGAGGCTGGGAGGCAGAGGGGGCAGGGCCAGCCTATCTGCCGGGTCTCTGAACTACTCAAAATTTCCACTACTGGTTCTCCAGAACCTGTCAGAACTGGATGAATACCACCTCTACCTGTTCTACATTAGGAATAAGGTTAGGAGTGATTGTAGATACAACCTGCTTTACAAAGTAATAAATAATAATAACAAAACAACACATACGGATGTATTGGAAGAACAAATTTAAACTGTAAACTCTTTCTCCTAAATAAAGTCATTTTTCCTTAAAAGAAGAAAAGTGATGAAACAGCCCATAAATTTTATCACAGAATGGGGGCACAGCTGCATGGCATTGGGGAAGGCATAAAGAGCCATCACATAGAAGACTTATTCTTTGCAGATGTAATGCCACAGAAACAAGGTCAGAAGCAGAATTAATTCTGAAGTTCTTAAAGGAAAACCTCTGGATGAATTCCAAACTAGAAACAATATAATGCATAACAATCCAGGCAAGTCAGTGAAATCACACTGAAACCATAGATTACAGACCACAGAAGAAGGTACAAGAACGTGCTTCTGGTATAGACAGGAGGCCACTTAAAGAAAGACTGTTCCATTTGAGATCAGGACCAAAAAAAAGGTCTTCACAACATGGATGTGGATCAAAGAAAAGATTTATTTGAAAGAGAAGCAGACTCATTGCCAAAAAACTTGTGCATGATTTTTTTTATGGCTACACTATGAAGTATTCCAATGAAAGATATTGTGTAGGTTATTTGGTAGGTTCCCAGTCTGCAGAATGTGCTCCCATCTTTTAATCACTGGCCAAGGAAAGTCCTCATATTCAATTAAAGGAAGATAAGTACACAAATTATAATGGAAGAGAAATGTGGGCCAGCATAATGGTTAATGAAATTGCCTTATTCACACATAGGAAAGCTACAAGTAAAGTTCACTGTGGATAACCAACTTAATACCTGCATTTACTTGGGGCTCAAATATCTGAGTCATGGATATATGGAAAACATAAGGCAATTCATGTGCAATGCATCTGAAAGAAAAACTCCAAGAAAAGCTGCTTTGAAGTCAAACCAGGTTAGTGCTTCCAAACTATTGGACTTCATATTGTTGGAAGAAAATCCTGGGTTCAAATCTAGCTCGGTCCATGGAACATAAAGGGCATGTCACTGGGAACAGAGGTAGTTTATTTTGACAGCACAATGTGAAGTACAGCATCAAAAAATAGCTATATCAATTGAAAGGGCAGTAATGTTTATAAAAAGAGAAGGCTTTGATTGTGAGGTACATATTCATATTGATTGAAGAGTTGTTGCTCTGAAGTTGTGTGAAGTTCAAGAGAAAAGTCATTCCTCCCCCTGCAGGATGTGTTGATCTTTTTAAAGTGTGTAAATCTTTTCTTTGTGTGGAATTTTTATGAGAGGAGAGTGTCTGGCATTAGGGATCTGGCATGGGTGTGCAGTATTATAATTTAGGAGGTTTCCATTTTGTGATTTAGGGGATCTTGCTTTTTGATTGATTTGCTGGTATTGGCTGGCTGTGCTTTGTCAATTTCAGCTATAAAAAGGCTTTAAGTGGTTTTTATAACCTTGCATGTGGGTCAGAGCAGGCTTTTACCTGAGGAATGTGAGAAAAGGGCAGTTTGATATGTGGCAAGATGTCTTACAGGTTTTTATTTTCAAAAAATACCCTTGATTATATATTGTCCAATGGAGATAAAATATCTAGGACAATATAGATGGATTGTGATCTTCCTAGATGATTTCCTAGGTGTCAAACTGAGAAATGTATATGAGTTTTTAGGAAACGAAATGGAGGCCTTTCTGGCAATCCATGGACTAGATCCCAAAGTCTAAAAAATTCATAAAAATCCATGTTCACCACATTCATAACAAAGTGAAAAAGATGAAAATAATATCACACTTATTGTAGTCAGATGCATGCTACAAATTCAAGACAACAGGAGGAATGTTGGTATAGTGTGGTAGTCGTAGTCACATAGCTACAAAATCAATGTCACCAACACATGAAGACCCCCATATGAACTATGGCACAGAAGAAAGCCTAAGGGCTTTTTAAATTAGATGATTCAGTATCATTGCCACCACCATTTTATCACACTGACATCATTCCATTCTGTCAGAGCCCATCCAGAGTTGCTGGATCAGTTAGTCAACCATCAAGGCTGCCATTACATCTTTTGATATAGGATAAATACTGCAGTACACACACACAAAAATAGCTAATTATAAAAAAAGAGCTGTGGTGGCACAGTGATTAAAATGCAGTAGTGCAAGCTAACTTATTGTTCATTCCAGGAATTCGATTCTGAGTGGTTCAAGGTGAACTCAGTCTTCCTTCCGAAGTCTAAAATGAGGACCCAGATTGTTGGGAGTAATTAATATGCTGACTCTGTAAACTGCTTAGAGAGGGCTGTAAAGCAATATGAAGCAGTACATATGTCTGCTATGGCATTGCTACATTGCTACGTCCTACAGTTATTGTGGCAAACACAAATATACGTTTCACATATGTAGCTCATCACTTGATGATATGGTTACTGGATATTAAACATGACTTTTCCCTAAACTTGAAATTTTACTAACAATGTATGAAATTCAGAGTTGATCTTTATTTGTCTGTTTGTGTGACTTTGTCACCTAGAGGTGGCTCTGAGAGGTTTAAAACAGAAAACAGAATAACAGAGTTGGAAGGGACTTTGGAGGTCTTCTAGTCCAACCTGCTTCCTGCTTAGGCAGGAAACCCTGCAATGTATTGCTTCAATGTTTACAAACATTGAAGCAATAATAAAGCATAATCAGTGGTGGTATTCAGCCATTTCGGACTTGTTTGAGAGAACCAGTAGTGGCGATCTGTGGGTGGGCCCATCCACCTGCCCCAGTACTATGCTGTCCTATTTAGCCATGCTTTCCAAGCTGCGTGCATGTGTACAAGCCATATAAGTGAGTAAAGTGCAGGTGCAGAAGGCACACACATTCACAAAGCGAGTGTGTGCTCACCTCTGATTATAAAAGTAATAATTTATAATTAAAAGGTGGAAAGGATGGAGCAGGATACACAAGGACAGAAATGAGATCTTGTCTTTTTTTAAGAGAACTTTTATTTTTCTTTGAAAAAAAACAAACACAAATATGTCATCATTTGTCAATCATTAAGACATTGAAATACAATTTTTTTTGTTGTGTGTACCCCTCCCTCCCTCCACCCCCCCATCCCCCCTCCTCCTTCCCCCCCCGACTTCCCAGAACCCGTACACGGTATGGATTTTTAACTAACACAGTCTAAAATCTATTGAGAAAAAAGAAATAAAGAAATTAATGACATTCTAGATTGAACTTAGCTTCTTCTTACTGAACTAACTTTTAACAGTTTAAATCATTTCTGATCTTAAGCATAGGCTAACTGGAATTTCTTAGTCCCGTATTTATTTTGTATATAGTCAATCCATTTTTTCCAGTCTCGTTTATATCTCTCATTTGAATGATCTTTGAGATATGCCGATATTTTAGCCATTTCAGCTAAGTTTGTTACTTTCAATGTCCATTCTTGGATTGTAGGCAAGTCTTCCTTCTTCCAATATTGCGCCACCAACAGTCTTGCTGCAGTTATCAGGTGCAGAATCAAATTGGTCTCTACCACTGTAAAATCAGTACATATACCTAGTAAAAATAACTGAGGAATAAACTTTATCCTTTTTTTAAAAACATTTTGCATGACCCACCATATTTTTATCCAAAATGCCTTAACCTTTTGGCAGGTCCACCATATATGATAATATGTAGCATCGAGAGAACCACACCTCCAACATTTAGGCTGTACATTCGGATACATAGAAGCCAACTTTTTAGGATCTAAATGCCATCTATAAAACATCTTGTAAAAATTTTCTCTCAGATTTTGAGCTTGTGTAAATTTCACATTTCTTACCCAAATTCTTTCCCATGTATCCAACATTATTGGTTCCTCAATATTTGAGCCCATTTTATCATACAATCTTTAACTAATTCTGTTTCCGAATCCATCTGTATTAATACATTATATATCCTCTTTATATGCATTAAGCTTTGATCTCTTATTTGTTTAAACAGATTATCCTCAACTTGAATAAAGCCAATTTTTTGATCTATTTTCCACCTAGCCTGTAATTGCCCATACTGGAACCATGTTTGAACTACCTTCTCCTCTTTTAATACCTCTAAAGATTTTAATTGTAATACCCCCCTTTCCGAGGTAAGAAGCTGTCTGTAAGTAAATCTATCCTGTTTTTGTGCTGTATTCATATTTTCAATTGCATGTCTAGGAATTGCCCACATGGGTATCTTGTCATTTAATTTATATTGGTATTTCTTCCAAACCCGCAATAAAGCATTTCTCAAAATATGACTTTTAAAGTTCTTATCCAATTTTTTGTTGAATAACAGGTAAGCATGCCAACCAAATACCAGATCGTGTCCCTCAATGTTCAATATTCTATCATTGGTTAAATGAATCCAATCACTAATTACAGATAATGCCACTGCATCATAATATAGTTTTAAATTAGGTAGTTTCAATCCTCCTCTCTCACGTACATCTTGCATTATTTTCATCTTTACCCTCGGCTTCTTTCCTGCCCACACAAATTTGTTGATACCCTTCTGCCATTCTAAAAGGTTCGCATCTTTTTTAAGTATAGGTAACATTTGGAAAAGAAATAAAAATTTTGGTAAAATGTTCATTTTCACTGCCGCTATCCTGCCCAGCAAAGATAAGTGCAATTTCTCCCATTTTTTCATCTCTGTCTGTATGCTATGCCAAAGTGGTTCATAATTATGCTTATATAATTTCCCATTTGAAGTTAAAATGTTAACTCCAAGATATTTGACTTTTTTAACTACCTCACATCCTAGCATCACTCCTAATTCTTCCTTTTGTTTAATATTCATATTTATAGCTAATATTTTGGTTTTTCCTAAGTTTATTTTAAAGCCAGACACTTGACCATATTGATTAATCGTATTCATTAAAACCATACTGGATTCCTGCGGTTGTTCCAATATTATGACCAAATCATCCGCAAAAGCGCGGACTCTATATTCTTGCTGCCTAATCTTGATCCCTTTTAAACCATCCAAGCCCCGTATTTTATTCAACAATACTTCCAAAGTTATAATAAACAATAATGGGGACAAAGGACAACCCTGTCTTGTACCTTTTCCAATTTGAAAAGAGTCTGTTAAACTTCCATTGACTATGATTTGTGCTGTTTGCTGTTGGTATATTGCTTTAATTGACTGTAAAAAATTATCTCCTATCTGCATTTTTTGCAATATCTTCAGCAGAAATTGCCAGTTAACTCGATCAAAGGCCTTCTCAGCATCCAAAAATATAAACGCAGCAGGGATCTGGTTGTTCTTTCCCAAATATTCTAATGCATTAATAATTAATCTGACATTACTTTTCATCTGTCTCCCTTGTATAAAACCTGTTTGGTCCGTATGTATCAATTGTTGAATGACCAACATTAACCTATTTGCTAATATTTTAGTAAAAATTTTATAATCTACATTCAGTAATGAAATGGGTCTATAATTTTTGGGTTGAGTAGTATCTTGATCTTCTTTGGGTATCAAAGATATAAACGCTGTCTTCCAAGATGGAGGGACTTTACCTTCCGTTTGAATCATATTAAATAATTCTCTAAGAGGTTCTACCATTTCTAACTGTAAGTTTTTGTAGTAAACCGCTGTCAAGCCATCTGTACCTGGTGCTTTCCCTGGCTTTAATTGCTTAATTACCTGCAGGATTTCCCCCGAGGTTATTGGTTGATTCAATTTTTGCCTGTGTTCTTCTCTAACTGAAGGTATTTTCTCCTTGTCTAAATATTTGTCTATGTCTAAACCATTAATTTTATCCCCTTTATACAGTTCTGTAAAAAATTCCCAGAAAGCCTTTTGAATCTCTTCCTGTTGGAACACCTCCTTCCCTCTGTAAATCAGTTTAGATATATTTCGAGTTTTCCTTTTTTTCCTAATCTGATAAGCTAACCATCTGCCAGGTTTGTTTGCATTACAAAAAGTATTGTGTTTTGCATATAATAAATTAGTAGCTACCTGGTCAGAGATCAACATGTCAAATTGAGATTTTAATATGTTAATAGCTTCCTTAACCTTTGTATCGTCTGGTTTCCTTGTTAACTCCAGCTCTTTTCTCTTAATTTCCTCTTCCAGTTCTGTTCGTTTTAGCCCTTGCTTATTTCTATGTGTTTTATTTATATTCATCAAAACTCCTCTCATATACGCTTTGCTTGCATCCCATACAAATTCCATAGATGTACCCTTATTCATATTCAAAACAAAATATTCAGATAGTAATTTTTTACAATCATTAATATAGTTTTCATATCTAAATAAATTTTCATTCAGTCTCCAAAACCTTCTTGCCTGCACTACCCTTCCCAACTCCATCCAAACTGGGTTATGGTCCGAAAGGACTCTAGCTGCAATCTTTGTTTTCTTGACCCTAGAAAGCAAATCATTAGTGGTTAGAATAAAATCGATCCTTGAAAGGGATTGATGCCTGTCCGAGAAGAAAGTGAAGTCATATTCCTCTGCATTTCTTTCTCGCCAGATATCTCTCAATTCAAAATCATCCATAATGTCAAAGAAAGATTTGGGTAACTTTGCTCGCATCTTGGTATTTAGGCGGGAAATCTTCTTATCTCTCTTAGTATCTATCACTCCATTCCAGTCACCCAATAGTATACAGGAACTATAGTCCCACTGTACTAATTTAGCATGAAGATTTCTATAGAATCTATCTTGCTGTTGATTGGGAGCATAAATTCCCAAAAGTAATGTCTTTTTCTCTTCTAAGATTAAGTCTAAAGCAATATATCTTCCGAAGGGATCTGCTTCTATTAATTCAGCTTTCATATCTTTTCTTAAGTATACAACTATACCATTCTTCTTTTCCATAGCAGAAGCTGCAAAATGTTGACCAAGTTTTGAGTTGATCAAATATTTTTGATCAGTTGACTTGATATGAGTTTCTTGCAAACAAATTACATCGTTCTTAAACTGTTTAAGATAATGAAATATTTTCTTCCTCTTCTGTGGAGAGTTCAGTCCGTTGACATTCCATGTTAAAATCTTAGTTGTCATCTTTGGTTGGTTGAAGCATTTTTAGAGCTTCCTGCACGGCCTGTTTAACCTTAGGTCTAGCTCCTCCCACTGCTTCCAGATTTGTTGTTGTAGTTCCTTGATCGATGGCCGATGATTGTTGATGCTGTTGCCTCTTAGCTTGTTTCTCCATACGTCTAGTAGTCATGCGGCTAGGTCTTGGTTCCATAGCACCTTGCACTTCTAGAGAAGAGAGATGCTCCATCTTGTCTGGTGGTTGTGTAGTTTGCTGTCTATCCTGTCCTTCTTGTGGTCTTTCTCTAGGTCCAGATGGTGCAGGGTGTCCGGCCTTCAATATATTATAATAAAAATCTCGGGCTTTCCATACAGAGTTGAGGCGGTACCTTTGCTTATCAAATGTAAATATGATGCCAAATGGTGCATCCCATCTATACTGTATCTGATGATTTCTGAGTTCTTCGACCAAAAAAGCGTAGTCTCTTCTGGCTCTTAACATTTGAGGTGGTATCTCTTTCAAAACAGCCAGGTCTTGACCGCCAATTTGAAGCTTAGTGTTATAAGACGCTTGCAGTACCATATTTCTGAACTCTCTTGTAGTAAAATATATAACGATGTCTCGAGGAAGCTGCTTCTGCTTTGCCAGCCAGGAGTTAACGCGGTAAGCTTTGTCAATTTGCCAGCCTTGGTTGGTCCCTGGTCTTCCCATCAGGCGGTCAAAAGCTTCCGATAGGATCTGTTTCAGGTTCTCCTGTTTCTCCTCACGCAGCCCCCTTACTCTTAATGCGAACTCCATTTGTCGGTACTGTATCATAATAATTTCTTTTTCAGCATTTTCCACTTTTTGTTCCACCACCTCTGTTTTCAATGTCAAGTTAGCATTGGCATCATTAAGAACCTCTAGAGTATCTTCCACTCCAGAAATATGTTCTGTTAATACAGTTACAAGACTCAGCATGTCGTCTCTAATTTTATCAACCTTAGCCTCAAATTTCTCATACAACTCCTGTTTAAGTCCTTTTATTTCACTTTTAATTTCACTTTTAATTTCTTCTTTCATTTCTTTTATTTCCTCTTTTCTCTCCTCTCTATTATCTCTAAATTTATCTTCCATTTTAATTGTCTGTGCATTAAAAGCCTCGCTTAGATTACTCAGAAAAAATTCTTTCGTTAACACATCCCCAGCAGGGGGCGTAGGAAGCGGAGGCTGCAGCTTTGTACCAGGCACTGAGGATGTGCCCCTGGAAGTAAAGGGTGACGTCTTCAAGTTAATATTTGGTTTTGAGGCCATTTCAAAATTTGTCTGCCTGCAGTTAATAAAACTCTATTGCCTAAATATGCAGCTTTAAGTAAAGAGGCTTTTATTTTGAAATTTAAGGCTTGGCAAAAGTTTCAGTGAGTAAACATTGTAACAAGACCGTTCAACAGATTCATCACCATTTAACTTCCAAATAAGCAAAGTTAATGAAGGAGTAAAATTCTTCTATTGTGAAACCAAAACATGTGATAAGCTATCTCTTTTGTTTTGAATTCTTTTGAAGTCTTGTGAGAATTAGCAAAAAGTGTTCGTTATTACCGGAGAAACCAGCCTGCTCGGCGCCATTTTAAAAGCCTCTGAGTAAATAATTTTTCGGAGGAGAAAAAGAGAAGAAGCTAAAATGTTGATAAGCAATTATTGTCCTCGCAGTAAACGGATTCAGCTCGTGATAAGATTAAATCAAACAAAACTTAGAGCAGAGTGGGAGAGACCTACTTTGTCCTGCACAAGGCAGTTGGAAGTTCCCAGCACGGACAGCCGTTCTGCCTTGGGCTAGCCCCCCTTTCCTTGCAAGCACAAAAGCTGCAAAAATCGAAGAGCATTTGCCAGCAAAACAGTTTCTTCTTTCCCTCTTGCCTGAAGGATAAGAAAACCTGATAAGACGTCAGATGGAAGATCCTCTAATCAGGTACGTAGCCAGGAATTCAGAGGCAGCTGATTTTTTGCTGCTTCCACCAGTAAGCTCCTCCCAGGAAGTCAGATCTTGTCTTAATCTGTCAGCCACTTCCAATATTATGCACTCTCATTGGGGCCCCAGGCCATCTGGCAGAGCCAGGTCTTCAGGCCCTTACAGAAAGTCAAATGGTTGGGTGCAAATGTTGCACAAGGCAAGAGCCATGGCAGAGAAGGCTCATCTCCTGGATCTCACCATCAATAATTCCTTGACCAACAGGGAATTGCCCCTACTGCCGGCATGGGTGGGCAAGACAATCCCATCAAGGTGAGAAGGTATAATTGATGTAATTCACAGTTTTCTCATTAACTGCTGAAATAATGAATGGTTTTTAACACAGTTGCTTTATGTTCTGCTAGTAGTAGAATTTCTGAAAAAATCAAGTCTTTTACATGTATGTATGTATCAGGGGTGGGTTTCAAAAATTGTTCGAACCTACTCCGTGGGCGTGGCCTCCTTTGTGGGAGTGGCTTGCCACCCATGTGACCGGATGGGAGTGGCTTGCCACCCATGTGACCGGATGGGAGTGGCCTGCCACCCATGTGACCTGGTGGGAGTGACCAAGACGATGTTATTACTAGATATTACTAATTACTAGATATTATTAATATTACTAGATCATTATTAATGCATAGATAACTGTGGGACATTACACACCCACCCACACCCACAAACTATGACAGTGCTAGGAAAACACCAAAAAAATAAAAATCCCCCCCCCCCCAAAAAAAAGACTGCCAATGAAACCAGTTTTTTTTTCCTAAGCCTAAGAACAGGAAAGACAAAGTCACTGGAATAAAAACCATCAAGGCAATGTGGAAAATTATAAAGGACAGGCACTCACAGAACCATCAACCACCTCAGAATTACCTAAACAAGGAGGGTGAAACACACTGCCTTGCAACAAACCTGGCCTGCCCATAGAAAAGCAGCCACTTTGAGACACATAAACCTGGTCTAAACACTTAAAAGCAACATATTGCATCATAAATAAAACATTTGCAAAAAGGAATAACATTTCTTGTAATAAACATTCTATAAACAATAAATAAATAAAAATTCCCTAAACTAATTAAAAACTACCACGTTCAGAGAACACCAAAGGACACCACAGTCCTCTCCCTCCTTATCTTTTTCTTTTTTGTCCTAACTTTCTCCTCCTTCCCCCCAACCCCACTCCCTTCTAGCACTGATGATGTTACCAAACTAGGAGTGCTGGAGAGGAGCTCTCACAAGGCGAAGAGCTTCCAGCTACAGGCACAATCTATCTGCAGCCGTAAATGACTGCAAGCAGCAGCTTCAGTCACCTGCTCGCAGCTGACAGTTGTGTTTGGGAGCGGAGGTGGTGGCAGCAGAAGTGGGCACAGACGGGATGTCCCCACTTGCTGAGTAGAACGAGGCGGCGGGGATGCGTTGTTTCAGGGTGCCCCAAGCGCCGGCTCCTCTGAGTGTAGCCCATTCCCCCTCCCAAGAAGACCATTTTCTTTTTAAAAACGCCTCTGCAGACGATCTTGAAAACCTGCGAAGTTGCTTTGGGAGGAGGAAGACAGGCAGCAGTCCCCCACCCCATTCCTGATTGCCTGTAGCCTTGGAAGCTTTCGAAACTTCACAGTAAAAGCAATTAAGAACTTCTCTCGCTCGTGAGATTTTCTTTATTGTGCAAACGCTTGCTTTAAGGCTGCAGGCACCGAGGGAGGGGGGCAGGATGAATCTGCCTATCTGTCCCTTTCCAAAGCAACCTTGCAGGTTTTCAAGATCATCCGGAGAGGCATTTTTTAAAAAGAAAATCCTGAAAAGCCACAAGATTTGGAGAGATGGGAAGCTGGTCTTTTTTTTTGGGGGGGGGGGGAAATCCCCAGAACCAGGAGCGCAGCCCATTCCCCCTCCCAAGAAGACAGTTTTCTTTTTAAAAACGCCTCTGCAGACGATCTTGAAAACCTGCGAGGCATTCCCCCACCCCATTCCTGATTGCCTGTAGCCTTGGAAACTTCCGAAACTTCACAGTAAAAGCAATTAAGAACTTCTCTTGCTCGTGAGATTTTCTTTATTGTGCAAACGCTTGCTTTAAGGCTGCAGGCACCCTGGGAGGGGGGCAGGGGGAATATGCCTATCTGTTCCCTTCCAAAGCAACCTTGCAGGTTTTCAAGATCATCCGGAGAGGCTTTTTTAAAAAGAAAATCCTGAAAAGCCACAAGATTTGGAGAGATGGGAAGCTGGTCTTTTTTGGGGGGGGATCCCCAGAACCAGGAGCGCAGCCCATTCCCCCTCCCAAGAAGACCATTTTCTTTTTAAAAACGCCTCTGCAGACGATCTTGAAAACCTGTGAGGCATTCCCCCACCCCATTCCTGATTGCCCGTAGCCTTGGAAGCTTCCGAAACTTCACAGTAAAAGCAATTAAGAACTTCTCTCACTCGTGATATTTTCTTTATTGTGCAAACGCTTGCTTTAAGGCTGCAGGCACCCAGGGAGGGGGGCAGGGGGAAATGCTGCCTATCTGTCCCCTTCCAAAGCAACCTTACAGGTTTTCAAGATCATCCGGGGAGGCGTTTTTTAAAAGAAAAACCCTGCAGGCACCCAGCGACAGGGGCTAGGAGCTAGGAACCCGGAAGTTAATTACTTCCGGGTTCACTGACGAACAGGTTCGCAAGAACCGGTGCGAACCAGGAGGAACCCACCCCTGGTATGTATGTATGTATGTATGTATGTATGTATGTATGTATGTATGTATGTATATATGTATGAATTTCTAATGGGAGATAATGAATTCTACTTGTCCATTAGGTATGAAAGTCAGCGAGAAGACTTAGGGACAGTCATTCTCTCTCAGTCCACAATGTTAGATTTGGGTACAAATGGTCAATCAATTCCTGTTACAACTAATTAAACACCCCTTTATTGATCTGAAAAAGGAGACCTTACACTTATAGGAAAATGCTAGTTGTCAACCATCCCATTTGGCACATTCAACAAAAGAAACTGGTGGCTCTTTAGGATTACCAAGAGTGTCGCTTTACTGAAATATCTATCTAGGCACAGCAGAAACAAAGTCAGTTCTGGGATTTTCCCATGAAAACCACTATAGATAAAACCTCTTTTCCCCTTATGGATCACCCAAAGCTCATCAATTGAATTCAATTCTTTTGTTTTGAGAAAAACTGTCTGTGCTGCTCAAACAATTTTTAACTTTAGTGCATAATGCATCACCAGCAACAGAAGCCCCTCATGTATTCCATAGCCACCCCATTCCCAAGAATTCACCAACTCCCATCCCATCATTGTTTGGCGAACTGTGAGCAAAAGCATGTGCAGGCAACTATGGAGTCAAGTCAGATTTGACCTGCCGACCCTCCAGAAGAATTATAGCCCTGGAAAAGAAAACACAGCAATGGACTCAGCATTAGAAATAACTGTCCTCTTCTAAGACCTTCCCTCAGTTGGGCTGACCTGGATGCTTGGCATGGAACCTGCAGACTAACCTAGCTGCCTTCACATCTGTCACTGCCACCCATTCTCCATTGGCTAAAGGATAGATTCTCCATAATACTAAATTCTGTAGTTTCCCTCCATGATACAGTGACTTAAGAATTTTCTTAATTTCATAGTGCTCCTCTCCTTTGACCAGACTGCGGGGGGGGGGACTTCTGTGGCAGGTCTTAATCCCTGTAGAAAGGTTTTAGCAGGTTGTAGTGAATTATTGAGTGGATTTCCTAAGGCTCTCTAGCAGCTGCAATTCTATAGTAACTGGATTTACAAACCAGACAATTTGGAAAGGTCCTCCATACTTGGGTCCTAGATTTTTTACAAGGCTACCTCAGGTTGAGAAATTTTGTAGACAGGTATACTTTATTTCCCACCTTGAATTTTGCCCTGTGGTGCCCTCTTCTTGTCTGCTTGCTTCTTTTATGTCTCCCTGGCTTTCTGAAATACTCTGCATGTTCCATGTTTCCTTTAAAGTTTGCATCCATTCAGCCAATGATAGTGAGGATAGTTGTCCCTAAAGGGTTTCTGGCATTGGCACAAACTCCACCCCACTAGCTATCTTGAAATGAGTAAATCCTATGCATAGAGTTATTATATGCCACTTCTGCAAAAGGCAGCTCAGTCCAGTTGGTCTATTGGTAATTGACATGTACCTCTAATACTGAATTCACAGGTACTGGGGTGGTAGGTGAAACTAAGGCCCTAAGAAGAGCCAATCAACTTAAGGATTTTTTTGTGGCGAACTGCACCCCACAGTCTGAGATGATGTGTTTTGGGACATTATACACTCTGTAGATATGTTGAATGAACAGCATTGCCAATGATTGGGTGGAGGGAACCTTTGGGAAAGAAAACCTCATGGTTTTCACTTTCACTTTTTTAGCTGCAGACACATAAGTGGCTCTGCATTTTCCATGGCTTTTGCCAGTTAGTGGCTCTTCTTTGGATCTGCCACTTTTCTCCATTCCAGCTCACAGAGGGGTTCCATTTATTCCACCAAGCCAGTCCTAGGACTATGGGTTCATCATCTTGGAGACTACAATAAACTTAACAGTCTCTACCTGACCTTTGAGCTGAATTGGCTCGGTAGACAGGTGGCTGATACACCCCCTAATATTGACCCATCTAATTGGGAAAACACCATGGGCTGCCTCAGTTTTCTTAGCCTCAGCCTCTTCACCACGTGGGTGCTGACCACACACTGGATAAATCCAAAGTCCAGAAAGACTGTGTTGGTCCCCTTGCCCCTGAGGAAGGCACTGCAATCTCCACTTTGGCCATCATGGGAATAATGATGCCACTTACCTCTTTGTTGTCACTCTCATAGATGACTGGACCCATTTGGGATTGATTGGAGTTCCCTCCTCCTTGCTGGTGTCAATGACTTGCTGCCTCATGCATGCCTTCTCCTTTGGCTTCACCTGGGGTCTCCACCATGGTGGAAGCCATGATGCAAAGTATTCAGCTGCTTGATGAGTCTCCTTTCTACAGGCTCCTGGGACTTGGTGAGGCCTACATTTGCCTATAGTGCTCCAAGGGATGCCATGCCTGGGCTAAGAAATGAGCCAACTTGCCCAAATCCCATGGAACCAGATTGTGAGGAGAGCAGTGGCCACTCAACGTGTACCCAGGCTGTAGGACCACTGCCACCACCAAAAATGGATATTTCCAGGCCAGCCCCATGTGCCGGGTTTAAGCACCCCATGGGTTGTCTTGAGTTTCACACTCCTGATTTAGAGAGAACACTATTAGCTTCCTCTTTAGCAGAATATATGTTGAAATGGTTATAAAGTAATTATTTTTGAATTTCTTTATATTCATAAAATAATAAGATGGCAGCAACTGGCTAATCTTGGCTGATCTTGAAAAGCTTATTAGCATTAATATTGGTTAGGAGATGACTAGGAAACCCTAAGGCTACCCTAGTGTAGTCTGAGAAGTTGAAAAAAAGATTCCGGGAGAAGCAAAAGCAAATCAGTTCTGTACATTGGCCAGAAAATTAAAAAGAAGTTCCTATGATGTCACTAGTAATAAATACTGTTCAATCTAGCAGCCCTAGCAGCCCTAGCACCCACTTAGTTGGTTGCTAGGGCACTTAGCAACCACCTTATCCTCAAACTTCAGGCCAGATTTCTTTTTCTAATTCAATGTTTTTGAACCTTAGCAAGGTATCTGGACTTAATTCCCAGAATGCTCCAGGCAGTATGGTGGCTGGATAATTATGGAAGGTGAAGAAGGCCAAACAAAGTTGCCAAAGTTAAGACACGTTGATCTATGTAAACTTTCAATTTATCAATCCACAGGTTGCCCATACTCTGGAGCTGAGTTTGACCCAATGGAGAGTTGATTTTTCACAAAAACATTGATTGTGTGTACCATACAACATTGCATTAAGCCATAATGTGGCTTGTTTAGAGAGCTGTACAAATCTAGCAATTGTGTCTTATAATGCATGCTTATGGCTTTGTATGTTTATATCAGTTTAGGTCAAGGATGTCAAACTCACATCATCATGTTGTCATCACATGATGTATCGCAACTTTTTTCATTCATTAAAATGGGGGGGAGGAGAGCATGACACATCTGGCTACAAGTTTAACATCCCTGGTTTAGGTTTTAGCAGTATATACTTTTAAAACTAAGAGGATATACCTTTATGTTGTGCATATGTTCTCAACTCTTTAATTTAATAGTGGAGTCTGTGCCTTATTATGCAACTTGTATTATTGGAGCTTGACATAATATATCTGTTGTTCATATCTAAGACATCTGTGGTATAAATAGCATTCTCTATTGTCAAAGAATTAGTAATTCCCTGTTGCCAGTCTTTGATGTTTCAGTGCTTCCATGCCCTGCAGGTTTATACTGAAAGCATACTGATGTGTAGCTGCTTATTTACACAAGCTGTATATCACAGGATATTATTAGAACAATGTGCTCATTATTCCTCATATATTTATGCAAGCCAATGGCTGAAATACAATTTGGGAATAATTAATAAAATTAAAAATGGATACAACTAGATATTGGAAGGGTATGATATAGCTGAATCTGGTTGCAAAAGGTCTGGCTTAATAATGAAAAGTCAGAAGAAGCTACTATTAGAAATTTTGCAATACCAAAGCTGAGATAGATAGAAATATAAATTTGACATAGTCCTTGTTTAATGACTGGCCTCTTAGTAACCATTCAGAGTTACAACAGACCCCTCCCAAAAAAGATACATACAACCAGAAGTTCTGTTGTCTACCTCTTCTCTGTAGTGAACATATTTGGAAAATCGGCCCACAATTATGGTCATTTGTAGCATCCCATGGTCACATAAATGCAACTAATAATATTTTTTTTGCTGGAAATCAGTGTTTACTTCTGGTTTCAGTTAAAAAATGTCCATTTTGAAAAATTTAATGACTGCTACATTCACTTTATAATTACTATATTTGCTTTATGTCTCTTGCAAAAAAATGTAAAATTGGATCAGACATATGATGATCTGCTTAATGATTGGCATGAATTACAACCATAATTGGCATAATTAAGATTTAAATTGAGGACTACCTATACTATCTATAGAAAAAGTGAAGTCTCTCAGAATGGAGCCTATTATTTAACATATCTTGGATTCTATTGGAACCAATATTCTGCCTTTTGGTGAATAATGTTACGATGTAAATGCCTTTTGAATCAATTCACTCATTAAATTCAAAATGAGCTAATCAGTGTAAACATTTGAGGTACTTCTGGCTCAAATATTTGATCTAAAAGGTTATGAAAGAAAAGAAATGGATTTTTTTATTAATACAGTGAAATCACTATGCTATTTGTTATGAATCTCTACTGGTTTTGGTTTTATGGAAATATGGCAGACATCTGCTGTTGTTTACCTAAAAGAGAATATGTAATGATGGTTGCAATGAGGGACCTGGCCACTCAACACCTCCCAACCTAATAATGAAAGGGATGGGTAGACAAATAGACAACTAGAGATTCTCTTTATATGCCTTTCTGTGAATTGCTATGCCTGCTCTTCATTTCTGTGATTATTACATCACATTCTTTTGGTTTTCTTCCCAGGGACATATGCACATTCTCTAATCCTCCTCCTAATATATAGATTAAAAGAAGCAAGTATCCGGGTATTTCCTATCATATAGTTATTTAAATATTTTTTAAAAAATTATACTTTAACATCAGAAGAGAATAATGAAGACCATTTCGGGAATGTTTATTTGTAAACATATAGTACATGTTTTCCAGCAATGATAATGTGAAGCCAATTTACAGACTTTGCCAACTATGTATGTACAAGTTTCAATTGTGGGAGTGGAACATCCTGATCCATGAGGTTCATAAATAAGGATTTCAGAATGGAGATAAAACCTAATTGAAATAAGAATGGTGTGGCTGGGTAAAGGCACCCAGATACCAATCCACTTCTCTACAGTAGCGTGAATTAGGATTTTTTTTTTCAGATTTCATGATACTTTTCAAATATAACAGTTTTGTGTTCAATGAGGAAATCAGCATAAAAATGTTTAGAACAGACTTCTCCAATCCAATGTATTGATTATCTCCAGTTTGTATCACTCCTTTATAACCTGCCTACTCAGTCAGTTCATAAATTTATAAGGTCTGCAGATATCTTATACAATCTGGAATAGTTAGTTCGGCAGGCAACAGAATATTTTCTTGAACAGAATTTGACAGCCCAATTTACTTACTTACTTACTTACTTACTTACTTACTTACTTACTTACTTACTTACCACATTTGTATCATGTCTTCATTATTTTTGCAAATAACTCAAGCGGCAAACATATCTAATACATCTTGCACCTCTTATTTTCCCTGATAACAACAATCCTGTGAGGTGAGCTGAAAGACAATGATTGGCCCAAGATAACTCAGCTGGCTTTCATGGCTGAGGTGGGACTAAAACTCACAATCTTCCATTTTCTAGCTGGTGTCCTAACAACTAGACCGAACTGGCTCTCATGCTTATAACTGGAATGCAGATATTTTCATGTAACCATTTTTCCTAAAATAATTGCCCAGTGCAAAAATGTATAAATATAAGAATTCTCTATTTTAAAAAGATGGAACAGTAATACTTTGCATCTCTCAATTAAATTCTAAGAAAAAGTACCAGGGATTTAATAATCAATACAATGGACAGGATTATATTTATGTATCTTCAAATGATGCAGTCCCAGATTTTTTTACTCATTTTTTTCCAGTGCCTGCTTGATTAACTATTTTTCATTTTCATTTCACAATGAAATTTCCCAGAAAATAAGATAGGGTCTTATATTAATTTTTGCTCCAAAAGACACATTAGAGCTTATTTTCAGGGTAATTCAGTACTAAATGTATCTGCCTGGCTGACAATTTTAACTGGGGCTTATTTTTGGATAGGTCTTATATTACGAGCATCATGAAAAATCATGCTAGGGCTTGTTTTTCAGTTGGGTCTTGTTTTCAGGGAAACACTGTAGACATTTAATGTAGTCTGCTATCCTTTTTATTATATTTAATAAATAAGTAAATAGAGGGTAAGGTATGCCTTCTAGAGGTTTTATGGAAAATATAAATTGGGGCATGGCAATAGGAGGAAAATCTTTTCATGGAAGATTAAAGAGCAGAGTTTTGGATGTTTGCTGGTAACAGCAAATACATATATCTATATTTTTAGATAACATATTACAGATCTCTGGATTACATGAAGGTCCCCAACCCCCCGGTATGTGGACCAGCATTGAATCATTCATGCCAGAACTGGGCCATGCAAACAAGCAAAACCCCAGCCACGGGATGCAGGTAATACATGAAACCATGCCCCTTCCAGTCCATGGAAAAACCTGTCTCCATGGAACTGGTCCTTGGTGCCCCAAAGATTGGGGTACACTGTATTATATCATCAAATTATATTAAGCTATATTCTGCAACAGCAAGATAGATAACCACAATTATGGCTGAACCATTGGAAGATCTGAAGGAACACATTGGAGACAGATTGTCTTGGAGAAAATCTATGTCTGTGTTGCTAAGAGTTGACACTGACTTGATAGCACACAATCAAATTTAACATTCAATCTACTTTATTAATATCCTAATCTAATGGCTTCATTTTAGGAATAAATATGTGTGAATGTATAAGTGCTCTTGGAAGTAAAATATTCCAATTTATATTTATTCAAAATTCATACATTACTTTGTATTCAGACCCTAAGTTATCACAAGATGTTATCTTTAATGAAGACTTCTTGTCAAGTGTTCCTTAATTGTTAAAGGTAACTTATATTCTTAGCCACACTTGACATTAGAATAATCAAGCCTTACAAACAAATGTTCATTTGACCTGTTGCTGATTAATTTGTTTCTTCTGATCTATCATTGAATTACTTCCAATTACCCAAAATACAAGTTTACTAAACTATTACAACTCTGAGTAACAGTTTAAAATAAAGCATAGAGTATTGTAAGCACAAAGAGGCAAATTACTATCTAATGAAAGCAAAAGACAGCAATCAATTTAAAATGATAATCTGAAGCTACTTCTGTTTTAAAACATATTACATAATAAAAGTGCTTCCAGAAGTGATACTGTATATATGTCCTAAAACAAAACTTTTGCACTTGCAAGTAAAAACAGATAATTGGAAGTCAACATTCAAATACCATTTTTCACAATAAACCAGAGCTATTTACCAATGAAGGAATTCATTCAAAGAAAAAAAATATTGATGATCACTTATATGCAAGAGGGGGATAATGGCTCAGCAGTTAAGATGCTATATATGTGTGTGTCAGTGACGTGCAGTCACTGGAGGCAAGGGAGGCGGGGCCTCACCAGTCTCCTGAGGGAAAGGAAACAATTTTTAAAATAATTAAAAAGGCCAAGGTAGTTGCTGCCAGACTCCAAGTCACAGTGACTCTGAGTCTGCTTAGTGCTAACTGTAGGAGGTGGTGAGAGAACTAAGGGCCTCCTTTGCATAAGGAATTTTTCGCTTTTTAAGAGTTAACCAAGGGTTAAAAAGTGAAAAATTCCTTATGCAAATGAGGCACGTGATTCTCCCGCCTCCTCCTGCAGAGGGCACTTTGTTTAGAGGCTATTTTAAAACATTTAAGCAGAGTCATCCACGTGGTGACTCTAGCAGCAACTATCCTAGCCTGCCTGGCCCTGGCTAGACCAAATCTTGCATTTTTGATGCAGCTGGAAGGTATGTGGGTCAGAGGGAGGGGGCAGGGGGGAGGAATTCAATTTATTTGTAATGTAAGTAATTGTAATTTGTTTTTATTATGTGTGTGTGTGTGTGTGTGTGTGTGTGTGTGTGTGTGTGTGTTTTTACCCACCTCTGCTGGTGCGTGGGCAGGGACATCTACTTTTATTTTTCATTTTTCATTTTTTATTTTTTAAAGCCATGCTGCCTCGGCATGCCATAGAGAGAAACATGTCCTGGTTTGTGGCCAGGCGGCATGCACTTTAAAGTACCAGCATGCCACTCGGCCACAAACCAGGACATGTTTCGCTGAATGGCGGCTGAGCCGGCCGGCACTTTAAAGTTCTGGCGTGCCTTCCGGGCCAGCCATTCAGCGCTCGCATCCAGCGCTCACACACCCACCAGACGGCACTGGGGAGGAGAGGAACCACGCGGGTCCCGCTGCTGAAGGTACAGACTGAGGGTTGGCCGGCTGGGGGTGGGGGTGGCTGCTGCCGAGGCCTCCAGCCTTGCAATCCTGGGCAGGGAAGGCGAAGGTTCACTCCGGAGCTGCGGAAGACTGTTGCACTGGGAGGCATCTGCCCCAGGGATCCCCGCTCCCCCATCCAGATCACCCCTGAACCCAAAGGAGCCTGGGCGGGTTGCGTTGCATTGCATTGCATCGCTTACATTGCAGGGCATAGCATTGAGTTGCGCGTTTTGCTGGCCTTCCCAGCGCAGGGGTGTAGGCCAGGGAAGATGGGGTTTGGGGGCATGGAGGAGGAAGGGGCGATCCCCCCTCCATCTGTCTGTCCCACTGCAGAGCTCCTCTCGGGAGAGGGGGAGGCGGCGAGTGTGCTGATCCCCATTTGCAAGACCAGCCCTCTGCCTTCTTGTCCCGTTGGGAAGTGGGGGTGGGAGACAAGAAGGGGGCAGGCTGGCCTCGCCACTTGCATTTCCCCTATTCCCCCCTCCCAATATAGGTGCAGAGAAAGAGCGAGGCTTCAGAAAGAAAAGGATATTTTTAATAATTTTCTTTGTCTGAATATGATTTCCCATTGAGGAAAAGGGGAGTTTTAATTCCCCACCAGTAAAAAAAAACATTTAGTCTTTGAAGGGCCCTTGTGTGACATCTGCCTGTGTGTGTGTGTGTGTGTGTGTGTGTGTGTGTGTTTGCGTGTGTGTGACATCAGTGCTTCACCAGCCATAAACCTCACCGCACGTCACTAGTGTGTGTGTATGTATGTATGTGTGTGTGTGTGTTTGTGTGTGTGCATATGTGTGTGTGTGTGTGTTTGTGTGTGTGTGTTGTATTTGTGCTGATAAATAAATAAAGGGAGACTAGTATAGATCTATTTCAAGCTATTTAGCTCTCATCAGCTACCCTTACTGGGAATCGAACCTGTGCTGTATTGCATCTTAGGCAGATGTGTTAACCACTAAGCTACAGAGTTTGACTCCTTATCAGCCAAACCAGGGTGAAAATTATCTATTTAGAGTTACAACTCCCGATATGCCCAAATATGGGAGGAAGATCACTACTTCCATTCTCTGTCCTTCGGCTCATCACAAGAGACCATCCAGACAGAAACCCAATATTTTTTACTGTTGCCTTTTTGTTACATTTGATGTATTTGTGCTGATAAATAAATAAAGTGAGACTAGTATAGATCTATTTCAAGCTATTTAGCTCTCATCAGCTATATATATATATACACACACATACATACACACACACATATACATACATACATACATACGCACGCACGGTGAGTCACGCCGACACAAGATTACTGTTAGCCATGCTTTATTCAAAGTAATTACTCACAGACAAGACTTTGGCAGCAACCCAGATTCCCACAGATAAGACATACACACAAGAGCTTCTCCAGCTATAGTAAAATGGTTGTGTCCTGCAAAAGGTCTCCTCCCAAAGTCTCTTCTTATATAGTCTCTTGGGAGGAATCCAAATCACAACCACCTGGGCCAGATTATCTTCTATGTCTCTGTAATTGCTGCCGGCGCTTATCCGCCCATCTCTGCCTGGCATCTGGGACCAACTCCCTTTGCTTCTCTCCACTGGTCCAGGGCCTGACGTCCTCCCCACTGCTCCAGGGCCTGACGTCAGGGACAAACTCCCTTTGGCTTTCACCGCTGCTCCATGCCTCAGGTGCCTCCTGGTGGCCAATCAGCCTCTCTGGTCCCTGCTCAGAGTCTGAACCCTGCCCAGGGTCCTCCACATCGTCCAGAGCTGACTCATAGGGTCCCTCGCTATCGGAGTCTGTCGGCAGCTCCAATGGCTTCTGCTGGGCCACAACAAGTATGTATGTGTGTGTGTGTTTGTGTGTGTGTGTGTGTGTGTGTGTGTGTGTGTTTATACACACACACAGAGAGAAAGATAAAGCTCATTTGGAATATTGTTATTTACATTTCTGTACAAAATAAATATTTTGTCAGAGTGAGCTTCCTGTCCAGTCTTCTTTGCTACAATCATTTGTTCTCAGCTTTGCAAAATTAACTGCAGTGCAATTGCAGCTGCCAAATATAATAGATGAGATTCTAAACTTTTTAGTTCACTGCAGAATTTATCACAGCAGGTGGAAGCACTTACACTTTTGAAAAATCTAAGCAAAAGTAACACATTACTTCTTGGATGGGAGATTATCAATAAATCCCAATACACTAAACTAAATTAGGAAATTAAAAAACCAGTCCAATATACTTATCTGTTAGAAAGCATCAACAGGTCCAGAAAGTCATAAGGAGCATGGCTCAAAGAAAAAGTTACTTTTTATATCTATATTTAACATTTGAAAGCAGCTGCTAGAAGCTTCATATATGTTGGCTGATATGTCTTCCTGTCTCACACACCCTGCTCATTTAATACAAAATAAATGCTAACCCACTGCCCATTTTTAACATCCAACAATATGTCAGAGCCACATTCCCTCTGAGTATCATGGGAAAAAATGGTATGTTTCCCACTGTGCTGGCACTGTTGTACTCTACTTTTACATCTACTGGAAGTCAAGTCAAGCAACCAATATGTCTCAGAAGATCTTCCCAAATAGCACTGTACAGGCATGGGCTGTAAGATCTATAAACAGCTCGACTGCATGTAGTTGCCTTAATCATTTGTAATTTGCAAACTTCCCAGAGTAAGCTTGTTGGGGAGATGGACAGCATAGAAATTTAATAAATAAATAAAACCTTATTGACCACAGCAGTATCTGAGAACAACTGAGTCAAAGACAAGTTTCTTCATTGTAAAAATTCAAGCAGGAGTAAGAATTAATACTAAATAGAAAATGTTCATAGCAGCAAACTCTATCTACAGTCCAATGTGTATACACATTTTTCATTAAAGTATATCAAGCAAGGTGTCAGCGTTCCAAATACCATGTAGAATCAAATCAAATCAAAGGCAAAACTATGCTTAAAGTTCCAATTTAATAAAGCAGGCATATTGGCACATAGCTGTGGGATCCCAACTCTGGAAGTTACATCAGAATCCCACCCAGTTAAAAGTTCATGATCTTGTCCCCACAGCCACAGTCCATCACATGGTCCTGTAGTGGAAAGAAGAGACAACGAAGCCAAGCGATGCAATATAGGAAAAGTTTATTGAATGCGCAGGTTCAAACATGCCAAACATGCATAAGAAGTTTGAACCCTGAAAGGTTCTTAAAGACATACATTTATAGTGCAAATTACGTCAACATCTGTAGAGGCAGTATCTAAGCATATAAGGTAATGAGAGGAACCAAAAATGTTTATGCCAGATGGTCATCGGTTACTATTCCAAGAATATACATGGTCAGCGCCTTATAGATCATGTGTGACATATAGAGAAACAACACAGGACATATTTTTGCAAGATAACAGGAACCTCCCTGTCTGGGTCGGCTTGTTCCCAGAGGCATGAAAATACTTACTGCCAATTCAGCAACTGTCAGCAATTGCTTTCTGCCAATGGTGCAAAACCTAACTTTGATCAGAGTATTTGATAATAAACGTGAACTATAGAACTGTTAGCCATAATTAGGTCTTTTAGCCCACCTTAGTCCAATCTTCTCCTTCCACGCTGGCGTCCATGCCCAGCTTCTTCCGGTCAGGTGTGAAAGTGCGAAGACAAAGGATGACCTTGACTTCTAGCAAAGAATGAAAAACAATACATTCCAAAATCCTATTCCTTCTAATCCCCCCTCCCATTGACTATGCTTAAAGAAACAGCATAATGAAATAAGAGAAAGTGTGATTGGCCAAAATTCTAAAAGGAATATAAATGCAGGCCTGACAGGCGGCCTCTCCTCAGAAGAAAAACGTTTCCTGAAAAGAGAACAACATAAAAGTTAACATATAAAAAATTAATCACCTACTTCCACCCCTAGGGGACTCTGGTTTATCGGGAAACTTCTTGTGGAATTGTTCTACTAACTTTTCCACTTTAAGTTCCAACTTTTCACCCAAGTGGCTTCAGACAAGGGATAGCCCTTCCATTGCACTAAATACTGCAAGTGACCCCTATTCAACCTAGAGTCTACAATCTTTTCCACCTCAGATTGTGGTTCCCCTCCTATCACTATAGATGGTGTTTCCCCTTCTATCTCTAAAGGAAGGGGTTTTGGAGCGAGCAGTGTTTCTCAGCTTGCTTCTGGTAAGCTTCTGCTGCATCTGCTAGAGCCTTCTTCATATTCTCCCAACCTTTCTTTAGCATGTCCATCCATTCATTCAAAGACATGGAGGAGGGAGGTTCTGTAGGCAGCTCAGGCATGGGGACAAATTCCATGCCACTGGTAATCTGGAAAGGAGTAAATCCAGTGCTGCTGTGAACTGCATTGTTGTACACCACTTCGGCGAAGGGTAGCAAGTTTGACCAGTTGTCTTGCTGATAGTCCACAAAACTCCAGATGTATTGTTCCACCAAACCATTGGCTCTCTGCTGCATAGTTCATGCTGGGATGAACCTCTGAACTCAGTTCTTGTGTGGACCCCATGGATCTCAGGACCTGGCTCCAGAACTTAGCTGTGAACTGGACTCCGCGGTCTGAAATTATCTTCTTGAGCAATCCATGCAGGCAATAAATGTGTTTCACAAACATTTTCGCTAATTTCTTTGCGGACGGCAACTCTGAGCAAGCGATGAAGTATACCTGCTTAGAAACCAAGTCCATAACTGTCCAGATTACTCTGTTTCCACTGCTGTCTGGGAGTTGCACGATGAAGTCCATTGCGACCTCTTCCCATGGTCTGTTAGGGCTGGCCACTCATTGTAGCAGTCCAGACTGGTCTGTTGGGAGCGCCAATCTCATAGCTGTCATCAGCTTATCCTAGCTTCCATTACTACTATGCGGTAGTTTTCTCAACAAAACATCCCCCCAAAAGTTTTTGGGTTCTTGTTGGACAGCTGGGGTTTTTGTCTCTGCTGCAGGTTCTGAGCTCTTGGATTCAATCATCCCTGGCTGGCCCTTTTCCTCCATCGGTGGTATTGGCTCATCCACAATCATCAATTTCCTACCACTGTCTTCCCACTTTATCGTAGGTTTCCACTTGTCAAGCCATGCAAGCCCAAAGATTATTTTCTCTGGCATCTCTGGAGCAACAATGAATCTGAGAAGCTTGCAGTGGTGGCCCACTTGTAATTTCACCAGTTCAGTTACTAGCGTGGGTTGGGCCCTTCCAATTAGCATTCCATCTACCTGTTCACCCTGAATGGGACAGGCTAGAGGTCTTGTGCTTATGCCTAGTTGCTTGACAATCCACATGTTGATTAAGCATCGAGCGCAACTGGTGCTCACAACTGCTTCAACTTCCCCCTCCAACCCCATCTTAGGCACTTGGAGGTTGACTTGGAAGGCGAAGGGGCGGATGGGTGCATTCACCATTCGATCATCTTCAGCAATTTCCTCCTCTGAGGCCTCCCCTTTGGTAGGACTTTTTATCACCTTAAGTTGGGGATCCTCTTCCAGAGGTTGTTGACCCTTTTCCTCCTCCGAGGCCTCCCCCTTGGTAGGACTCTTTGTCACCTTAAGTTGGGGATCCTTTTCTAGAGGTTGTTGGCCAGATGACTCTTTTGTGGTGGCATCTGGGGCCTTCTCTTTTCTGCCGTGGCGGTTGGTGTGCACATTTGTGGCAATGGGGCTGGAGCCAAGCACTCTGACGCTTTGTGGCCAAGTTGACAGCAAAGGTGGCATTTTGTTGGGCCCCATGAGGAAAGGGACCTAGTTACAACTCTAAATTTAGGAACCGCCTCATCACATTTTTCCACCATCCATTCTGTAGCTAACCCCTTGCTAATCCCTTCTTCCATTGTTGAGAACCTTTCTCTGTAGGAAGGTTGGGCAAGAACCTTTTGGGGCGTTGCAGGGGAGAGTGGAACCGGTGACATAAAGTTTCTATTATTATGTCAATCAATGCCCTGGGAGAATCATTTGGATACAATCAAAATGTACGATGCATTTCAGTAAGTTTAAGAAAAGATTTTCAAAATTGTCTTTAATAGCAATTCATCCATTTACTTCTATGGCAAACCTATCCTGCAGTTGTATTGTTTTTATAACAGCCAATCCCTAAAAATAAAAGAGAGACAATTTATCATTACTGAGAGCACATCAGAAATCCATAAATAATTTATGATAGTCTGGGATAGTTTAAAAGTTATTGAATAAGAATGGAAATACAGAGCCTATCATAATAACAAAGAAAGCAAAAGATAAAATTTGAAACAGGTGTTGGCTAATTTTTTTCTTGAAGTCTTAAAAATATGTAGCTATCCATATCCATCTAAGGAATTCTGCTTTTCTTTGGAATACATTTTAAATCCTAGGTGCTTATTTCCGAATATTTAAAAATATTGTGCTCCTTTTTATTTAAAGGCAAAGCACAAGGTTAATGCATAATAATTTAATATGTATTGTATTAACAGAAGGGAAACTCAAAAATGTATATTCAGGACAATGTCAAGAATTATTCTATATTCTTGGAAAAAGTAAATATATTTATGTGTGTGTCAGTGGTGGGTTTAAAAAATTTTTAGAACCTATTCTGTAGGTATGGCCTGTTTTGTGGGAATGGCGTGGTGGTCATGTGACTGGGTTGGAATGGCTTGGCAGTCATGTGACCAGGTGGGCATGGCTTGGCAATTGTGTGCCTGAGTGGGCGTGGTCAAGCTGGAAAATGTGGTGAAACTCACTTAACAACGCCCTTGCTTAGCAACCAAAATGTTGGGCTCAATTATGATCATGTTCTCTCCCTCTCTCCCTCCCTCCCTTCTTGTGGCTCTCTCCCCCACTTATTTTCTTTCTTTCCCTTCCTTCCTTCCTTCCTTCCTTCCTTCCTTTCTTCTTCCTTCCTGCCTCTCTCTCTCTAACTTTCTTTCTCTTTCTTTCTCATTCTTTCTGTCTCTCTCTCTCATTCACACACACACCATTTCCTTCATGTCTGTCACAGACAGCTCTCAAAGAGAAGGAAGGACTCCTGCCTTGGGAAGGGGTTGGACTAGATTATTTCCATGTTCCCTTGCATTCCTCTATGTTCTCTGTCCCATTTAGTCACAAACAGCCCCATTCACTTTAAAGTTGGTCACAAACTCCACTCACCCTGTGCGTGCCCTGGTCCCACCCAAGGAGGCGAGCTGTGGGGAGGGAGAAAGGGGGAAGTCTGTTGCTTCATGTCTTTTGATCTTCTTCCCTGCCTTGGTTCTATGGGTGGGAGGTGTTGTTGCTGAAGTGGCGCAATGGTGGCAGTGGTGGCAGGGGTGTCGGGGCACTGCACACTACCCACAGCGAGCCCAGAAGCAGTAGCCACCGCCCTGTGCTGCCATCACTCGCTCTCCCTCAGGCCTTTGACCAGGCACACAGAGGGAGCGTGTGTGGTTAAGCGAGGGCAGCCAAATGGGGGAGCGCTTTGGTGGGCAAAGAAGAGCCGAGCTGAGAGGGAAAAAAGCTCTGCTGGGCAGGGGAGTGGGGTAGGTCTCTCCATGGCGGGAGCCTTTTATTATTTTTTTCTCTTACCCTCACAAGAGTTGCACAGTCAGCAGAGCTGGTAGGAGGAACAACAGCCTGATGTGCGCTCCTGATCTGGCCTGCCTGAGGAGCAGGAGGGTAGTTCGGCTGTTTATAAAGCCCTGTGTGGAACTCCTCTCCTGTTCGTTCTTTTGCTGCTTGAACAGCCATGCAGGGTGCGCTGCTTTGTCTTTCACAGCCTCTTCATTTCCAATTGGGGGGGATCCATGGATCCATGGAGAGGGAACGAAAAGATGGATTTCTTTCTCCCCTTATTGGAAATGAGGCGCCTGTCAAAGCAAAGGAGCGCGCCCCACGTGGCTTGTTCAAACAGAAGAATTAACAGAAGGGGAGGAGGGCCAAAACCTCCCAGAAGGCTTCTGCTGGCAGGTGAGCAGGGGGGAGGGGCAGGCCAGGGGAGGGACCATTCCGGTTCCGGGCTCTCAGAAGCTTCGGGAGAAGAAGGCGCGCCAAATTCTTTCAACCGGTATGGGTGTACAGGTCAGAACCAGATGAAACCCACCTCTGGTGTGTGTGTTCTATTGTGACACCACTTCTTGATATTGAGTAAAGATTGAAGCTCTGCTACAAAATATTGTAATTGGGGTTAGAACAGAAAATAAAATTGATTTTTTTGCTTTTATAGTAAATGTTATAGCTATGCTGATTTTTGAAAGGATACTTTAGTTCAATGATTGAAGTTTACTTCTGCAAGTTTACTTCTAATTTTTGGAGCAGAACAGTTGTTTCACTTCAATTGATAACAGGTTTCTATGGATGAGTAGTGAATAAAAATTGCAATAACTTTTATCAAATGGAATTGATCAATTGATTGAAATTAGCTTCATTTTGTGGATGTGAACCACGTTGATATACTGATCATATCCATATACACTTGTTAGTATGATTACCTTCAAATTGAAGTCCTAGCACTGCATGACAGGTTGAAATCCTGTCACTTGCAGTGCGAAAGAAAGTTCTTTGCAAATAGATAAATAGGTATCATTTTGGTGGGGAGACAAATTGTCAGATTGCAGGCAGTCAGATTGTGGTCAAATTCCTGCTAGGTCTGAATCTTCCTGGCTGCAATTTCTGTTTGTGAGGTGGATCTGGTAGAATGATGGAGCCTTGGATGACACTGCAGGAAGAGCCACTTATCTTTCTTTCTAGTGTGAAGTTAGCTCACCCTCCAGTGGCACACCTTGGGAAGCGTGCAAGCTTGTACCACATCAGAGCTGGTAAATTAGCAGCCAAACTACAACTCTGCAATAGCAGTGTGGTCTCCTGGCTAATATAACAATGTCATACACTGCATAAATAACACTTGGCTTCCAATGTTGGAGAGGATGGGCAAGGGAAGCAGCTGGGTTGCTGCTATCTTTCATTGGGGATCATATAGAGAGATGGGGTTATTCTTGGCGTCACTTTCCTTTCCATTTCTGGGCATGGCATGGCATGGCTTCCTGCCCCTCACTTAGTCATTCGTACAATTTGGGGGTGGCAGGTGAGGATGGGTGGGGTGGGACAGGGGAGGAAAGGAACCCAATTCCTGGGCCAACTGGCTTCTTCCCTGCAGCTCTTTCTCTGCTTTTCGGCATTGGCCATCAAAGATGAGATTTTTGTGGGCAGAAGAGTTGCACTGCAATGGAGAAATGGGCAATGGAGTGGCCAGCTTGAGGGAATGAGTCTGCTTTCTCCTCTTTCCCTGCTTCTCCTCTTTCCCTCATGCCAGTCTCTCCACTGCAGCTCAGAACCCAGGGTACAGCAGGGAAGCCTTGTACAAAAATGCACCAGCCTTGGTGATTTCAGTTTCCTGGCTTATGGGAGGCTTGCAGGAGCCTTGCTGGTGCTTTTGCAGTAACTCCAACAGCAATGGAAGGCAGAGGCACTGGGGCAAGTGAGAGAGGCAGTCCCAGCTGCCTGATCATTGGAACAAGCATCCATTTAAGCAAGTGTCCAGCAAGCGTCCATTGGAGAAGGTCTCATCTGCTAATGTTAATGTTTGCTAATGTTTATTATACTTGTATGTCGCCCTATTCTCTAGGGACTCAGGGCAGCTAACAAACAAGTGGGGAAGGGGGAGATACAAAAAACGAACAAGACAAAAAAAAGATACAAGAAACAGATTAAAAACTTCACAACAATCGCAACCATTCAAGTGGGGCTGGGAACTCATCAGCCCCAGGCCTGTCGGAACAGCCAGGTCTTGACAGCTTTGCGGAAAGCCTGAAGGGTGGTGAGGGTCCAAATCTCCATGGGGAGATCGTTCCAGAGGGCCAGAGCAGCCACAGAGAAGGCCCTCCCCCGGGGGGTCGACAGTCGACATTGGCTAGCTGATGGTATCCGGAGGAGGCCTAATCTGTGGGATCTAATTGGTCGTAGGGACGTAATTGGCAGGAGGGGGGTCTCTCAAGTACCCAGGTCCAATACCATGTAGGGCTTTAAAAGTAATGACTAGCACCTTGAAACGCGTCCGGAGACCAATAGGTAGCCAGTGCAGCTCGCAGAGGATAGGTGTAACATGGGTGTACCGAGGTGCACCCACAATCGCTCGCGCGGCTGCATTCTGTACAAGCTGAAGTCTCCGAATGCTCTTCAAGGGCTGCCCCATGTAGAACGCATTACAGTAGTCCAATCATGAGGTCACGAGGGCGTGAGTGACTGTTCTGAGAGCCTCCCGGTTCAGGTAGGGACGCAATTGGTGCACCAGGCGAACCTGGGCAAATGTCCCCCTGGTCACAGCCGACAAATGGTGTTCTAAAGTCAGCTGTGGGTCCAGGAGGACTCCCAAATTGCGAACCCTGTCTGAGGGGCGTAAAATTTGACCCCCCCCAGCCTGAGAGATGGAGTACAAGGCCAATCTTTGGGAGGGAAAAACACAAGCCACTCAGTCTTGTCGGGATTGAGTGCAAGCTTGTTCACACCCATCCAGACCCTGACAGCCTCGAGGCACTGACACATCACTCAACCGCTTCACTGAGTTGGCACGGGGCGGACAAATACAGCTGTGTATCATCCACGTATTGATGGTACTTTATCTCGTGCCAACGAATGGTCTCACCCAGTGGCTTCACGTAGATGTTAAACAGGAGAGGGGACAGGACCGAACCCTGCGGCACCCCATAAGGGGCCTAGGGCTCACCTGCCACAGTTGAAATCTGAAATCTGACTACCATTCCAATCAGCCATTCTTTTTTTTTTAGTTTTACTCACTGACACAACACACACACACACACACACACACACACACACGGATTTAAGGGGGAACCGCAGAAACAAAATACTACGGTACCTCCTCAAGCTACATACAAAAATATCAAAGTAGAAAAGACACACATCTAAAATTTATTTTAAAGTGGAAGTAGTAAAATATGCTGAGAAAGATGGAAACAGCAGCAGAGAAACATTTTGACCACCTCCAACTGAAAAAAATGATAAGAGAGTTGAGGAAACAAATGGATCGGCTTCAGAAAGTAAAAGATAAAAGTAAGCAAAATTTTTGTGGCCATGTTGCAAAGTGGCCACAGTTAGAGGTTGACATGGAATAATGGATCACATGTCACCGAAATAATGGTTTCTCAGTTTCTACAAAATGATAATATATGAAGTCAAATGCATTGCTGTAGACAAAGGCATTCAGGATTTTACTGGATCACCATCGTGGTGCTACAGATTTATGAGGCGATGTGGCCTTGCTATGCACACAAAACTAGAATTGTGCAAAAAAATGCAGAAGAATATGGATCTAATATTCTGTCTTTTCATACATTTGTTATTGATGCTAGGAAGCAAAGTGATTTTGAAATTTGCCAGATTGGGAATAGGGATGAAGTACCCCTAACCTATGATGTGCTATATAATAAGACTGTTGATCTGAAAGGTGCAAAAACCATAACCGCGAAAACCTCAGGACATAAGAAAATACATTACACAGTCGTGTTGTCCTGCTGTGCAAATGGCACCAAATTGCCACTGATATTAATTTTCAAAAGGAAAACCTTTGAAAAATAATTGATTCCAAAAGGAGTAGTTGCCCATTTTTATGAGAAAAGATGGACAAAGATGGAATGAGAGTATGGGTTGAAAAAGTGGTCCAAATGTCCTGGAGGGCTTCTGAAAAAACCTGCTTTATTAGTGCTTGACCAGTTTAGAGCACATATTAGCAAAACCACAAAAAAGAGGTTTGTTTGTTTGTTTGTTTGTTTGTTTGTTTGTTTGTTTATTTATTTTATTTTATTTTATTTGTAAAATTTATATGCCGCCCAATCCTGAAGGACTCCGGGCGGCTTACAAAAAAGAGAAAAAAGAAAAATAAACGGTTTAAAATCGCAACACCACATACATACATTCTAATCGGGGCTGGACCTCAACAGTGAGGTCAACAGCCCCAGGCCTGCCGGAACAGCCAGGTTTTTACAGCTTTCCTGAGGTTTAAAGATGTGAAGGTAGATGTGACTCATCTAGCTGTAATTCCTGGGGGTTCTTACCAGCCAGTTGCAACTTCTTTATGTTTCTATCAACAAACCATTTAAAGTCTATATGTGAGAAGAGTGGGACAAATAGATGGCTGCTGGTAATCATGATCTGACACCTACTGGATGAATGAAGAGACCCACTATCACTCAAGTTTGTGAATGGGTTAAAACATCATGGCACTCAGTGAAGGACGAAATCGTTGCATGGTCATTCAAAAAATGTGGCATTAGCAATACCTTAAATGGAACTGACGATAGTATCATATATGAAAATAGTGAAGAAAGTGATATCAGTGATTGTGAGCAATTGAGCTTCCTAAATTCTGACACTAGTGATGATGAGTTCTTGGGTTTTTCAGAAAATTAGAGGAGTGCTTGAACCTTAACGTTTTTCATCATTTGTTAATGACAGTGAAGATTGTTCTTAATACCACTGTTGACTTTACATGGTTGAAATATTATTCTGCTATATTTTATTAAATATATTACTACACCATTTGGTTTAGAATATTTTTTCTTGTTTTCCTCCTCTAAATCTAGGTGCATCTTATGGTCAAGTGCATCTTATAGTCCTAAAAATATGGTAGTTGTTTTTATGTTATTGAACAAATTTGCTATGTGTATTGAAGGATCAAATAATGATTGTGTGTAAAATTCCCAGACATAGATTACTCATGCCGTTTATAAAAACTTATAGCATCACTAGCTCATTTGTTGCTCAAAAGTCAATAATCAAGGAATATATGGGAAGTTAGAAGATAAGTAGTTACTTGTATAAACCAAGAAAAAAAATGACCATCTTCTTCCATCTCCTTGCATTAGTTTGATGAATTAAACTACAGACAATATAAAACACTATTCCAGCAGCCCTGAGCTCATTTGTAGTTTTAACAAGCAAGACCATTTAACTCCATCTTAGTTCTTTCACCTTAACCACCCTTAATTGTTTTACTCATTACATTTTAGTATGTGCAAGACACAAAAAGCACACTAGATGGTACTCTTGTCACACTGGCAACCATAACTCTGCTTTCTTTCTAACTCCACAAAAATGCCACTTAAAAAAACCTCTTTGACATATTCATAAAACCAATGCTGCTGTTGTTATATTACCAGAAAACAGTTTTCTCACTTGGAACAGAAATGTCTGATAGTTTTATAATTGCTAACCTGAAGCAGTTGATTCCCCTGAATCTTCTTTCTTCAGTAATATTTTGCATCAATGGATATTCTTCCTTTTTCTTAAATTCTTAATAAGTTTAATAAAGAACATTGGAGCAATATTAGGTCTAGCATTCATTAATATTCATGCATGCATTGTCAATTATCTCTTTTTATCAATCAGGCTTTCATTCCTGCAGTGTTGCAAATCAATCATGCCAGGTAATCCAAATCACCTATGTTTAGAAAAAAAAAGTGTTAATTCTGTGTATTCTTCAAGCGCCACCTTAGAAAACAAATAATTAAGGGAGGGGATTTTAAAACTAAATATAGCCCATGGTTTTTTAAAAGGTAAAAAAAATTCTTCAGGTAGACAAGGATTCTTTTAAGAGTTGATAAATTATACAATTCATTTTTAGCTTCAGTGTCCAGATATCCTTTACAATGGACAGTCCTTTTTCCCCCCAAAAGATGTTTTTAAATTTAATTTAATTATTTTTCTCTGTTTTGCTCTTGAATTTTTCTTTGTAAAGCAAAATTACAAACAAAGTTATAAACATAAATAATTATTTTAATGAACATTAAAAAGGAGGAAATTCAGATTTCCCCCTTTTTCAGAGTTATTTATTTTGCCCTCGAAAATATGGACAGTGGGTTTTGAGATTATTATTGGGGCTTTTATCTGACGTTGGCAGAGCCAAACTTAGAACTGAATTAAAATAGATCAAAGGCAAGTGGGCTATTTTATTTTTATTTGTTAATTCTTTCTTTCCTCTTTTCCTGATTCTACTAGTAATTGTAATTCCCAGTAATCAGAATAAAATTTAAATAGGTAGATTGTAATCTTGTTAGAAACCACCCAGAATTTAAGAAAGAAGTCATTCAATGTTTCTATTCTATTTTTTTAATTATTCAAACAAGCTAACAGTATGCATGCAAGAGGTACCACCCTGTAAAAGGCTTATAAATCAAGGAGTTATGAAAGAAATACAGTTTTAATTATCAACATTCATAGCTGCTGTAGTCAAACTAGTTTTTCCCTAGCAGTCCTCTGATAAACCAGCAAAGAAACATGTCTTTTGCTGACAATAGAGTCACCTATGAATAATTGCTTAATAATAATGTGTAGGAACCAGCTCTTAGACTGTTGTTCAGAATAGCCCTGAGTTGGCAGCTTGGCTTGGCTTTTATCACATACATTTTGCCCCTTCCAGTTCACTCAATCCTTCTAAGAATGAATAAGATTTAAAACCCCAGAGTAATTGCTTTGGAAGTGCCCATTCTGGAGTAGCTCTGAGGCCCAAAGGAGTGATGGTAGGAAGCAATTTTTAATGACTGCCAGACTACCTGGCTTCTTAAAAATAAATATTTTATTTTAACAAATCAATTAGCTAACTGCAATGTTGCAGAAAAAAAGCACTAACTTCTTGCATTACTTTTGTAGCTAATTGTGCTTCTGTTTCTCTACAGAAGTCCCTAGGCAGTTAAAAAATAATAGTGATGCTGCAACCAGTTCTTTGCTTCACTTCTAATTCACCTAAAGAGAAATGTTGAGCTGGTCCTGCAAATTAGAGATGGTGGGTAGCAGCTTCTCTATCTTGTCATCTCATACATCATTCCCACCCTAATATCTAATTTTGTATCACTAACGTTTTTTCTCTTGGTAACCATTTATAAGAACCCATATTACAAACTTTGAAATATACTGACCAGAAACCTTGGTGCATATTTAGAAATTATTGACCTAGGTGTGAACTGATATGGTCATGAAAATGATTGCTGCTTTAATTTTCAACCCATCCAAATAAAAATGAAATTGCTTATTGTTTTATTTCATTTTAAAACAATGTTTTTCAGTAATGATGTTGGAGTTATATCCTACTTTTCTACCCAAAAGGAACTCAAAGTCATTAACTCTAAATTAAGAAGTACCAGTAAATAAGAATAAATGAACATAATTTTTTAAAAAATGATTAAAAAAATAAAAGTTAAAAAAAGATTGATTTAAGTGATTTAAAGGGCATTCCATACTAGTTTATTGAAAAATTAATAAAGACAGCCTAAACACAAAACAAAACAAATTAAACTAGATCAAACTAGTTTTCAGAAGATTCCCTTCCTAAAATTCAGAATGAGTGCTGAATAAGAATATAGCTTTCTCTCATATTTGCTTAGATGTTTGATATAATTTTTTAGAGTGGTGGTTCTCAACCTTTTCTTAACCATGGATCCCTTTTAATACATTTTATGGCCTCAGATCATGGCCACAAAAGCCCAAGATTTATCTCAAAATTTAAATCATAACATTCTTCAAGCCTTCGTTGAGTCCCTTGTGATTACATCATAGCCCCCTAGGAATACGTGGACAACAGGTTGAGAATGAGTGTTTCAAGGTTCTTTCTTGAATAGCAGAACAAGTTTGTACTGAAATAGGTTGATCTTTAAATAATTGAGGACTCTTGTGACAATGTATATGTGTGACAGATTTTATGTTACATAAAGTCAATGTAACAAAATAACAGAGTTGAAGCAACCTTTTAGATCATCTCATCCAACCCCTCACTCAAGCAGAAGACTACACAATTTCTGGCATATGGCAATCCACTCTCTTCTTGAAAGCTTCCAGTGATGAAGCTTCCGCAACTTCCGAAGACAAGCTGTTTCACTGGTTGATTGTTCTCAGTTTTTCTTTCATTTTTAATAAGCACTGTGCTGATATATTAATAGTATCTATCAGATATAACTAAATGGTAGTATTTAGTTGCAACATCTATTAACAACATTGTTTGGATCAGAAACATTATCAGTTTCTGAGACAAATACTAGAACAAATGAGGGTAAATTAGAACATTTTTAAAACGTTACAGAAAAATCCTACTAGTAGTTCCTATAGATATTTATTATCAATAAATCAATTTGATAAGCATATGCTAAGAGATGAGTGAAATAATGAGTTAAAGGTTCCTATATTGCTTATATGTTGGGAAAGTGTCTTAATTTTTATACCTAGAATGTCAATGGACACTCTACAGACTTATACAACAAAAAAATTATTTAGAATTTATTAGATTCTATTACATTTGTATAGAAAAGGATTGCAGAGGATAGCATTTAATTGAAGATATAATGAGGATAATGGTTCTTTAAAACACATATTTCTATAAGATTTTGGGAGAAAATAGTAACTAGTATATAAATGTGACTATGTGACAAAAGGTGAATGTTTCAGAGGATAATATACCCTCAAATTACATACCCAATATATGGAATTTGACACCGAGGCAACTTAAATGGATTCTCAATGTCCTTATTAGCTAAAAGACTGATATTTGAAACATTGAAAATATAAATAATATTGTTCCATTTACTCAATGGATTGAAGACATTTGTTAACTACATAACTGCTTACTGTTCTAACATAAAGGCTAGAACAGATAAAAGAAAAACTATAGACCAAGAAGACCAAATAACACCCAATCAAGATAGACTATCTAGAACAGTGTTTTTCAACCTTTTTGTGCAAAGGCACACTTTTTCCATGAAAAAAATCACGAGGCACACCACCATTAGAAAATGTTAAAAAATTTTAACTCTGTGCCTATATTAACTATATATAATTTTCCCACAGCACACCTTACACTATGTCACGGCACACTAGTGTGCCGCGGCACAGTGGTTGAAAAACACTGATCTAGAAATAAGTATTATCAAGAAAGCACTAAAGCAGAAAATAATAAAGCTACAGCCAAAACGATCAGCAGATACAAAGCTCAAGTTGCAAATTTTAGGCATACTCTCCAAATTTAATATAATCAAAAATAGTTCTGCCAATCTATCTACTAATTTCTGAGTACTGGAGAGACCAAACTGGCCTGCACGAAACTCCAAATGAAGAACAGAAAACAGAAGAAGAAGACAAAGTATTACGTGGCCAGTACATTATAAAAATAGCTTGCAAAGCAAATAATAAAAATTCATGGCAATGGTTAAGTAAGAAAATGCAAAAGATAATGTTCTCTGTTCTCTGAATTTTCCCATAAAATAGTGTAAGTCAAAATGACAGACCCAAAATCACCCTATAAACTTATTTGGATTTGGATCTCAATCTTAATCCAGGATTTTACTGGTATACTACCTGGAGTGTTCAACTGGAGATATGAAATAATGGGACACTTATTAGGATTTTAGAAATAGCTTCTACATCATTTATGGGTAACTTGCAATAAAGCTCAAGAATTTCTGACTCCCATTTGTTTAACTATATTCTCAACTAAATATGCCTCTAGAGTTCAACTCAATTATCATATCTGCACTGCAAATTAAAAAGGGCAGCAAAATTACAGAAATCTTTACATTAAATGAAGCAAGACTAAATTGACTAAGAATATGAGTTCTTTTGCGGCATGACTTTAAATGTATACATTATGAACTTAAGAGTAGATTTGTATAGAATTTTATCAGAGATTTTTACACAAGTAAAAGATAAACATGAAAATACATAAAGAAAAAGAAAAGAAAAGAAAAAAGTGCAGGAAACAGTAAAGATAAAAAGAACGAACCAGTTATTATCTGTGCATCATAGTGTTACTGGGCTAGAAAGAGACCCCTCTTGCATCCGACTTTGTATTTTAGGTTTCCAAGGAAGTGACAACAAATGAAAGCAACAATACACACACACACACACAGAGACACAGACACACACACAAGTACACACATCAATACTTGACAAACAATAAGGAATAGAAAAGAAAGTGGTATGAAAATAGATAAACACTATAGATAGTAGGGAACTCTTCCATTTAGTGTATATTTAATGGATGTTAATGCAGAAGGTCTGAACCAGAGAACAACAGAAACAATTTGCATTGTTTCTATCACTTAGGGATTATCCTGGAAATAGAATATTGATGTGAATTTCCTGGATTAATTGTGCCTCTTCCTCCCATTTGGAAAATTCAGTATATGAAAATTTTCCAAGGCATATAGTTATACTAACGATCATGTTTGCTTGATGAGATTGAAAACCTTAAGAGCAGAGCTATAATAGCTAAAATCCAGTAAGCAGGAAACAATGCAATAAAAACAATTAATATACACTGAAAATATTAATTACAAGGACATAACTAGTCTTATTTCTTTTCCTAGATTTTTTTACTTAAACAGAGTCAGGTAGATAATAGCTTTTAATGTTTCTGGAGACATAATTTTGAAGTGAACACCCACAACACACTAAATCGGAAATTCTATTGCCAAGTTAGTTTTTTCTGTTTAATTGCTAGTGTTCTGTAGTTTTCCACATCCAAGCAAAGACAGATTTAATTCCTGACAAATTCCTACAGATCTTGTGGGAGGAAGAAATTGAAAAATCTATCTTATAGAAGGATGTTTTTAGAGATAAATAGCTATGTCTATATCTGGAACTCTGCTTAGCTGCTTCTATATATGTTTTGAGTTGTCTTCTAAACATATTCCGGCTATGTGTCACTATCTAAAATTACAGGGAAAGCCCTGATTGCATTGAGCAATTCTTTTGCATCGAAAGTTATTCCATGACCTTGTTTTTTTTTCTGTTTAAGAATAGCACAATTATAGAACATTTTTGCTTAAATAACTGAAGTTTCTGTGCTGAATTGTTAGTCTACTACTACTGCCAAAGTAAAGGATGCTTAAAGAAATTTTTCATCATTTCATTATTCTAGATTTCAGAGCTCTGCATCATAAATTATAACCATGTAATATCAAATAGCAAGGCATTCAGTGACCCATATCCAGCAGACTCAGGTTTGCATTAACTAAGTAATGGAGCAATGTAAGTGCTGATAATGCGTTGTTCATATTGTATGTTTTCAGAACCAAAACTTGATGTTCCCTTACAAATTTGAAATGTGCAGTGATATGATTAACTGGTTGAAAGGTACAATCCAATCAAAGTGGATTTTTTTTTTAAAAAACTAATAAACTGGACGGATGAACACATAAATTTTCTCCTATTTATTACAAGCTGTAGAATCTAAGTGCAATGTATTTGGATCCCATTGACTGAGACTGAAATTCTACACCAATTACCCAATATAAATACCAGTGAATTCAATGGACATATGGATAAATAAATACATAATGGGTTATTGTTTTTGTTGTTTTAAAATAATGTCTCATCTGAAGTTCAAGTTCTGTTAGTTTTATTATTTTATTTATTTGTATTATTTATTTTTTTATAATTTTATTTTATTATTATTGTGTTTACCTCTTATTCTAATGTACAATCAAAAAATTCCTGGTGGTCTCCTATCCTACTACTATTCAAGCATAATACTGCTTAGTTTTCTGAAATCAACCAAGTTTGTCTCATATGCATGATTAAATAATTTTGTTAGTAATAGCTTCTCATTTTTTTAGCATTCTACATTCTATTTCATATGGTAAATGAAATCCAGTATCCTGATATTAGAGGTAACAGTGGCTGCTGCACTAGCTTTTGTTATGATTAGATTTTTAGTAAGGGATGGTTATTCTAGCTGCAAATGTCTATAATTTCAGTTTCCCAGACATTTCTCATATATTTTTCTCAATTGTTATTTGTTATGTCTGTAAAGAAAGTCTTAACATTTTTGCAACAAATAGTCAGAAGCTTTTCAAAAACAATCAACACACTAAACTGTCCCTGTAGTTATGGGTGCTACTTCGATCCTTAAAAAACTGTGTAGATAAATGTATATAAAATCAAGAATTTACACATGCAGTTATTCCTAGATCTGCTAGATATGATTAATTATAATTGGTTAAAGGAAATATTTATACCAAGTGACAAGCATATTGTTAGACCCTGCAAGTTTCTGACTTACTACAGAAAAAGTATGGGGGAAAATATCAATTCAGAAACATTTCAGAAGCTATTTCTACTTTGATAGGAATATACCAATATTTATTGTTGTCTTTACATAAAAGTTATAGGGTAAAAATTATCCCATTATGATTTTACCATGTCAGAAATTCAGTAAGTAAATTGGCAGAGAATTAAATCTGATCTTGTTTTATTGGGATTAATTTTATCCCACATTGTACCCAGAGTTCATTTCTTTATATCAAAGCATAGTGTTTCTCAGCCTTTAAAGTAGGATGTAAAGTGAGATTTGGACATAAGAGTGAAATGATTCAGGCTTGGATTGGATGACCTCTAAAGGTTCCTCCACCTGCTATTGTAAGAAACATTTTCTGAGTCTTGAACACAGGTAGTTTGAAATGTCATACCACAGAGCTAGTTTTCCTTACCTAGCCAAACCACACAAGTCAATATTTCCTGCATGATAATTAGCTTCTGCCTAGCAATAAGGAGCTTAGCCAATAGAAATGTTTTAAGATATTTCCGTTTTGCTGCTTTTGAACTATAAAACGTGTGTTTTAATCAAGATCTTTTGTTCAGATGTTAGATGTGGGTTTACATTGTCTGAGCCTTTTGGCCAAAATAAAGCTTCTTTGATCTCGAAGGCCTTTGATTTTCTGCAACATTTCTGGCTACTCCATTCGGGACTTGCAGCAATATTTCACTGAGGATGGCACAGACCAATCAGTGCCCAACTGGGGCCATCCTGCCCAACCTTCAGGCACCACAGAGATAATTTCTTTGGAATGAAACACACAACAACACCCTTGGTTACTGGACGGACACCATTGATCGAAGAACTGTACGAGATCAAGATAAGCCAATAAACAATGCCGGCTGAGAAAAGAAGACGCCTGCAGGCAAGTATTGTGGGAATTGTAGGCCCATTCGGTTGAGAGTGGAAGAGGGGACCTGATCACCTCCCTGGATCCGGGAGCATTCCATCCTAATGGAACTGGTATATCCTAATGAGATCCTAGAATTCTGTGGCTGGTTAAACTACTGCAGTTCCTGTTGGTGACTGTGATTCTCCAAGACCACAGGTCAGTGGCAAGTGTCCTAGAACATGGGTGGTGGAGGAAACGTTCCTCGAATGCCTCTTCAATACATGTTACTCTATATATCCTGATCTTTAAAAATATGCCCAGTGCTTGCTGGGAGAGCTAAAGAGAGATATAGAAAAGTTTGGATCTTTAAAAATAGGCCAGTGCTTGCTGGGAGATCCAAATTAAAAAAGAGAAGACACGGAACACTCCAGAGCAGAAAAAAAGAAAGAAAGAGTTGTAAGGTGTGTAGTCCTGGGTGGATAGATACAACACTCTTAGAAAAACCTTGAGATATAGTCAGTTACCAGAATGGGTAACAAGCCTCAAGGAGGAAAGAAAAAAAGAAAAAAGAAAAGGAAAGTCTCAACAAAACATTTAGTTCCTGTGTTGTTTTAACTTACATGTTTGTCTTTGTTGATATGTTTAAGTGTTTTTGTTTTTGTTTTAAAAAGAGAGAGAGAGTCTCTGACATCAGTGCCCCCCACCTGTGTATCTTTGACATGAAATGGTTGACACTGAAGGGGTAGGAAACCAGGGAAACAAAAGGTTGAATCAGATATTGGTTAGAAAGAACAAACCATTAGGTGGGGCCAGGAGGAAGAAAACCAAAAAAGTTCCTGAGGGGACAGATCAAGTGGACCACAAACCTGGTCCAAGTTGAGACAAAATTCCAATTGCCCCTAAGGGATTTTTTTATTTCCAGGAATTGAGGGAAAGCTATGTAAGGTGTGAGTATATGCTCCATTCTCAATGGCTGATTTATATAATTGGAAAAATCAAATTCCTGCTTATAGAGAAAATCCAGATGACCTGCGTGTCCTTTATGCATCCATTTTTCTGAACTCACTAGTCTACTTGGGCAGACATACAAAGTCTGATGGAAATTTTATTAACCCCAGAGAAAATAAGGCTGGTGAAGGGAACCATGTATAAGCCTTTGCAGAAGGATCATGCAAAAGATCCAGACTGGACATGGTTACTGAAGGAACCAGATTGGGAACTTCAGTCCATTCAGCTGCAAAACTATTGGACTTTAGTTTTGTTAGGACTCAAACGAAAGTTAAGAACTTAGAGAAGGTCTATCAAATTCAACAGAAACAGGATGAAAATCCAGGGGAAATCCTAGAATGCATTTATCAAACCTTTAGGCAATATATGAATTAGATCCTGAGGCTGAAGAAAATAAGAGAATGGTCAATATGATCTTCATTAGTCAACCTACAGATGACATTAGAGCCAAACTACAGAAGACAGAGAGGGCCCCAGGAAAGGCATCTCTGAACTTGTGGAATTAGCATACAAAGCATATATTAATTAGGCTCAAATTTTAGAGAAGGAACTTCAAAAGGCAAGAGGAAACACATTTTCCTTGCTGAGGCTCTTAGACAGAAAGAGTGGGAGGCCAGAGGACCTGCCGGAAGAATTGTATGAGGAGGGATCGATAGTTAGAATCCCACACCTGGTCAGAGGAAGAGCTCTCCAGTTGGCAAAAGGAAAAATGGTTAATGTCTACACAGACAGAAAATATGTATTTAGAGTTTTACATGCTCATGCGGCTATTTAGAAAGAAAGTGCCTGTCTCTGTTATGCACAAAACAACCTAAATACAGGATGGAATGGATCCCAAATTTTGCCCTACTAGCCAAACTACTCTATGAATTTACAAATGGTGGTGATGAAAAAGAATTCTTTGTTTGGGAACAGGAACAAAAACAGGCGTTTGAGACCTTAAAGTCAAAATTGTTTCAGGCTCCTATCATGGGACTTCCCAACCTCGAGAAACCTTTTAATTTATATGTGGACTCAAAGAATAATACAATGCCACTGCTCTTCTGATAGAGGAAACTAATAAATTGACTTTTGGACAACCAACTAATTTATAAGTATCAAACTCTCCTCACTCATAATACTCAAGTGACATTGAACAGACAAATGCCCTAAATCTGGCCACCCTCTTGCTTATATCAGGTCATGAAGTTGAACATAATTGAAAAGTTAACTAGGGGTATCATGGGTGAGTCAAATGATGGGAAAATTGAACAAACAAAAAGAAATCAAACAATATTGTGTGTCCCTTAGCCCACCATTTCTGAGCACCTCTAGTCATAATATTCAGGTGGGAGACAAGTATAGGTAAAACACTGGAAAGGAGAGAACTTGAAACCCAAGTGGAAGGGCCCGTATAAATCTTCTCTTGATCTTGAAGTCCGAGTCCTTTGATTTTCTGCAACACCTTGGCAGCTTTAAGAGTGTAGACTTCAAACTCTGGGAATTCCCATACCTGGGGAATTCTGGGAGTTGAAGTCTATACATCATAAGTTTGCCAAGAAACACAGCTCTCGTGGACAGATACTACAAATATGCTAAAAGAGGTACTCCATGGGCAGAAGTATAAATTTGCTATTTGATTAACTAAAGGTGTTTCACTTTCTAGCCTGAACACATTAAAAGGAGTGAAGTTTAGAATATACATTTTAAAAGTATTTGTTGCTGTTGTTGCTGCTGTTTTTGTTGCCTAATAGTATTAAAGAATGGATCAAAATAGGAGTTTAACAGCTCTTCTTTTTTATTTGTTAACTGTTGGCAATTTTCCATGTGCAATTAGTATATTGATATGAAATATATACATGTACATGCTTTCGTTTGTTCTGTAATCCATGTGCAGGTCTTTCTATCTTATCTTGTATGTATCTTTCCATGGCCCTTTGCACCATTTGTAACTTTTATATTGATTATTTACAATATCATCAAGAGAATAAATGAATTGAAATGGAAATGGGCTGGTCACATAACAAGAACTGATGGCAGGTGGACCACAGCAGTCATATAAACTAATTTCATGGATCCCACTTGATAAAAAGCATCCACAAAAGAGACCTAAAACAAGATAGATCGATGACATCCGCAAGTATAACAGGCCCAATTGGCAAAAGAAAGCTCAGAACCGTATTAGTTGGAAACATGCAGAAGCGGCTTTCATCCTGCAGTGAATAGACAATGGCTAAAATGTTGATGAATACACACACACACACACACACACACACCTGTGTGTATATATGTGGACGTGGGCGTATATGTGTATATATAGTTTTTCTTTTGCACATTTTTGAAGAAAACTTTTATTATCCTTAGTATCATCACTAAACACAGCTTTCCTCTCCAAAAGTTTTTGTTCCTTACACTGCTTTTATGCTCTGAAGCTTTCTGCTGCATAATCATTTTATGTCTGTTGATTTTTATTAAGTATTTTGTATAGCTATATTGGCATTTTGGGAAGAAGGAGGGCAGAAGGAATTATCTATTTTCTTCTTATTTAAATTGTTTGTAACTATGCCTTTAGTATTACTTTATTTGGAAACCAAAGTGAGTCTTTTTGACATTAGTTTTCATGCCCTGGTAGCTTATATATCATTGCTTTAAGTTTATTAAAATTGGGTTTTTAAAGACAGTGTTTGACTATATTCATTTTTTTTATTTTTGATTCTTTTAAAATGAAACTTTCTGAATTATACACATAGCTTTTCACAATGTTTCTGCTGTTTCTGCTTCTTCAACAAGAATTCTTTATTGATTTGTATAAAATGAAGAATACCTGGTTGCTTTTTATATTCTTCTATCCTCCAGAGGAAAAACTGTCAGCAAGACAAGTCACATATTTTCTGGAAGTACCACAATTGGCAGAGTGTGTCAGGGTAATTAAAGTCTCCTGTCACCGTATTTTTATGTCTGTTTAAAAGATCAGCAATTTGTTTTTGGAAGGCAATATTCATACCTTATTCTTGTTTTTGCAATTGTATTTATTATATTTCATTTTCCCTTATTTTAAATCATATGCTTTTCTATTACAGTGGCAAGTTCATTATTTTGGTATGCTGAGTTGGAATGTACTTTTTAAATATCTTGGGTAACTGCTCCCCTCTTTCTGTTAAATTGTTCAGTTGTACAATAGTACAACTATTTCATTTATAAGATTGCTTCCATGAAAGTGATCTCACCGGATCTCTATTATACCTATTAAATTAAGTTTGTCTTTCTGGAGGCTCGGTTTTGGGTGACACAAATCTCCATAAATTTCCTCTCTGTTAAGAGCTACCCCCCCCCACTCTGTTTTGTTAACAATGCTGGTTGTTTGCTGGATTAACAGTTTACTACACAGCAAGTTAAGGTGAAGTGATCAGTAATCAAATCAGTTTTTCCGGCAACAGGAAAAAATACTTTGAATCATTCTAACAAGGGTGATGCTGGGGCTGGAGGAGAAGTGATTTTTGACTTATGACTAGAACAGTGGATTTAGCCATTGAAAACCCGATCTTCAAGATGGATGGATGATTTCTACTCCTTCAGTACCAAGAATCTCCATCACACTTTAGATCATCTGAAATGCGTAATCCACGTGGAATTCTGATGGAGATTTTCCTAACTCTGTAAATCAGGGACTGGAGTGTCTCATTAATGTATCTTGTACATGGGATTTTAAAAGTTAGGACTTGATTGTGATCATATTCTCTCCTCTAAGATGCCCTCCAGGATGTACTGATATGCCATACGTGGAACGAAATGGGAGGATGCTCATTTCAGCCACTACCCTTCCTCCAATGCAATGTGTCATCTTCTCTGTTAGTAAATCATGTGTTCAGGAACTGATGTTGGCTGAAGTAAGAAAAATTATCCCCACAGGACGTCAGTTGGGACCTTCTTACTTTCACTGAATTGATATAAATGCTTCCTCTTAATCAGCTCTATGATGGCCACTCATTGGTCCAGTACTTTGACTTATTTTTTAAGCACATCGAGAAGCTTGCATTTAATACATATATATCTTTCAGGCAGGAATAGAAGCATATTACAAACACTGCTATTGGTAATTGCAAATGGTCCATTCATTTTCACTTTTGTTTCTCAGTACACTTTTTATTTCTTCTTACTTGTTTTTCAGGTTTTCATGTTGGCTAAGTACAAATTCTTGACTTAAGGGAGAATGGATACACATATCTCCCTTAAATTCCGCTGGCAAAGTACCATTAGCTTTCTCTGATTATTCATTAGCAAGTGTACTGCTTAAAATGTGGCTGCTACATATTCTTTTTACAGACTCTGCTTACTCAGGAAGCATTCAATCAGCCAGACTAAGCAATCAACAGCTCTAAGAAAATACTCCTTACAACAAGCAATTATTTAGGATATTATCTTCTGTTCCTTATAGCTTAGAATTATGCTTCTCAGATATTATCAGTTTTGCAAATAAAAATTCAGTTTCACAACCACCAGAGCAAATAGATCAAGATGATTTAATAACAAAATTGGATTTGTCATCTTTGATTAATGTATTTGAGCATTTTAATAAGTAATGATATGTTTTAATTATTTTCTAAGGAAGCAAGGCTATCCCAGTTAGTTAATACTGAATTAACATTGGTGCCTACTTTAGTTTTACAGGAAAAAATCTCCATTTTTACACTGTAAATTTTATGGATGCAGAACTATCACTTTAGTTTGCTCCAGTAGACTAAATCTTTCAGATATGGTCCATGTTTATAGGTAGTATAAATAGACATGATATATTAATATGTCAGGTTTTTAAAAACATGATATCCATCTGCAGATGCTTATGAATACTTATTATATTTTTTTCTCAATGCATTCTATCCCTACCCAGCCCTTCTAAGACTCCAGCATTTAGCTGAATTTAAAGATGTGTAGAAGATGCAAAAAAATAATAATAATAATCAGAGGGTCAGTAAAAAAAGGGACAGATTCCAGCATGCTTGTTGATCCTCTCAACACAAAGCAGTTACTGCTACTAAAGGCATTGCAAAGCCTCATTGAAAAATTTTAGGTAGCTGCCTGTATGCCCAGGAGACAGTTCTGTTGGGTTAGGCTACAAGAAGCTTGTCCAGTCAATTCCATGAGGACCTCAAAGTAGCCTCACTGAGACTTCAAGTGGCTACAGTTGCTTTTCATACAGGACAAAATCATATTTTGCCTGAGTAAGAATAGTCTTCTCAGACTGTTAAGATACACACAAATAGCAGAGGTGAGGCAAAGATTTGTAGTAACATAAATTATATTACAAAAGAATGGATGCAAAATGCATTTAGAGAAAATTGCACCTTTGGCTTAACATATCAAGAAAGATTAAATTCCCAAATCTCTCTTAAAGAAAACATTTGTTTGAAAATCCTTTCCTGCACTATCTAGCACATCATTATAGCATTACCTCACTCATGACATTCTTGACCAACAGAGCAACAACCATGAAAATTGTGCTTTCTTGTTCTAGGAGATCATCAATTTTATGTATCTTTTTGGTCGATTGTGTCAAGCTACAGCATGTGTTTTATATATAGAGATGAAGTTTGCTTCTTCCTTTTTACTGCAAGGGTGGGAGTAGCTATGAATCCATTCCTTCGACCATTGTTAAGTCTTCTTGGGTGATCTTATCTCCCACAGGGGCATATCACCTGGATATTTTGGGCTATTAATATCTCTTGTCAAGTTAGGCTCCACTTACAGAAATACATAGATGTTATAGATATACTGGAAAAGAAGCATGCATTTTTAATACTGCTAATAGCAACAACCTGAGCTATACTCCATATCGGGAACTGTTTCTTTGGAGAGTGCTATACCAGTTTTTGTTTGAAGGACAAGAAAATGAAACAGTCAAGCACTTTTTTTCATTTCAGCTTTAATTGGAAGGTACATTCCACACCAGATACACAGAGGAGTACCTTACAGGTAGCTAACTACTGAAAGGGGAATAATAATACTTATTAAAAATTTCCTAGCTGCTGGGGAGAATAGGAGGCAGATTGATTATCTTCATTCTTCAACTATTAATGGATGACGTTTCTGGTTGAGAAGGAAACTTGGATGATTGAAAAAAAAGTCTGCAGAGTGAATGCCCTTGGACTGAATCTCTTAGGATAAGCTTATATTGGTAAAAAGAATATTAGGTTGCAAAACTCAATGGATAAATGTTATATATGCCTGAATAGTGTGTGTGTGTGTGTGTGTGTGTGTGTGTGTGTGTGTGTGTGTGTCTGTGTGTCTGTGTGTCTGTGTGTCTGTGTGTCTGTGTGTCTGTGTGTCTGTGTGTCTGTGTCTATGTCTGTGTATCTGTGTCTGTGTGTCTGTGTGTAGGCATGAAAACACACACACACACACACACACATTGGAACGCATGACCATATATCGGCAGATAAATATGGAATTAAACTGAATGAAAAATGTAATGATAGACAGTCTGAACAACGGAAATATTATTGAAATAATGTAAACAATCTTGGGCCTAATGTTCAAATGTAAGTGGCAACAATACAAAAACAATAAATAACCTAGAACAATATTTTTGAAAAGTGTGGATGTTCATATTTAAAGAAAATTTAGTCCAGTTGAGTCTGGAATTCTAGGGACAGATTTTGACAGTTATAGAGAAGTAACTTTCTCTCTTCCCAGTTGCAGCAGAGAAGGAAAGACATGGGAGAAATAAAATGGACAGAAGTATCTTGGAATACGAGGCAATGTTAGTGAAAAACAAGAGCCCTCTTCTCCCTACAACCTCCCCTGACATTTTTGTGAGTATATATACCACCTGTTGAGGAAACAAAGTGTTTTTTTTTAATTTATTCAGAAAATGTATGTGACCACCATCTGACTGATTTACTAAGTGGCTAACAACCAGTTCACAAAGAACTAAATTAAGAAAGCACACTATAACTGAAGAAAGATAATCCAGAACAAGTTGTCATTTAATAAAGTCACACCAGAAAACATATTTTGGGTTCTTCTAACATTGAAGTCCCAAAGCCTGGGGAAAACCTGGGACTCAATTGCCTGAAGGGGGATGCTTTCCCTAGAACAGTTAAGAAAAGCTACAGCAAAAAAAAAAAAAAAAACCACAAGTGCTCAGTCCTGCAAGATGATAATGCTTAATAGAGGGGAACATGTCTGTCATATAAGATTTAGTGAGATGGGCAGAAGCCTTTGGAAATAAGTGGTTCTGCAAGTAACTTGAGTCCATGCGATACAGGACTTTAAAAGTAATAACGAGCAATTTTAATTGCAGCTTGGAACATATTGGAAACCACTGCAGCTCAGCAGACAAACTGTCGAGTGCTACAAACTTCATGCAATGCTGCATTCTGTATTAGTTGAAGCTTCTAAGTGTTTTTCAACGCAGTACATTGCAGCAATCCAGTCAAGAAGTGACTGAGATGTGAGACAATTGGTGCATAAGACAAATTTATGCAAAGGTCCATGGCCACAGAAGCTGTGAGTTGAGGAGGACTTTCAAATTGCATGCCAGTTCTGAGAGAATGATGCCTCATTTTTATGGGTGTACAAGCCTTCTAGTCTGGGATTTTGTTAAGATTGAACCACTTTGTTTCTTTTAAACCTAATGCTTTCCAACTTGCCAAGGAGGAAAATGGAATGTGGAAAATGTATTCAGAGATCGGGAAAGCATGGAGTCAGCAAGTTCATTGCTGCAGTTGCTCAAGAAAGAGATGGATCATTCTCATAACAAAAGACCATCTCATAATTGGACAATTTGATCAACCAGGGGTGGGGAGAATGAAAAGTATGGATTAACCAGGCAAGCATTTACAGTACATGGGAAACCAGAATTGGTTTTGTTACTTCAGTATCAACATGGTGTATCCCAGTGGTAGTCAACCTGGTCCCTACCGCCCACTAGTAGGCATTCCAGCTTTCATGGTGGGTGGTAGGGGTTTGATGTAACTCTGTTTTATAAATTTTATAAAGTAAAGTTACTTCCCTACTTTATAAATCACCATTTCTGTGGAACCAGTAGGCGGTTAGAAAATTTTACTACTAACAGAGATACAAAAGTGGGCGGTAGGTATAAAAAGGTTGACTACCCCTGGTGTATCCAATAAAGTTTTACTTTGAGACTTCAATTCTCCCGATAGTGTTTTCTTCTTTTGGGTTTGCTAATTGGACAAATTAGTTGACAAAGCCTAGTTGACAGATACTAACTGAAGTTTCCTTGGCAAGATTTTTCAGAATTGATTTGGATTTTCCTGCTTCCTAGGGCTGAGAAAAATACTAGCTCCAAAAGCCACCCAGCTGACTTTGTGTCTAAGACAAGATCAGAACTCATGTCTCATGTTTTCTACACTGATGCCTTACCCCTGCACCAAACTGATTCTGTCACTAAATTGGCTTTCTATCAAAAATTAAAGTTATAAAATGACCAGTTATAGGAGACACAAAATTTCTACTCAAAAGGCTTTCAGTGCAGCTGAAGATGTTGAAAGGTTAAAGGTTTTACAAGAAAAAAAAAACTTTCTCTACTTAAATTTATTGACAATTTCTATAAAAACCCTTCTTATTCTAAATTAGAAAATAGATAGCATTAGGAATAGAATAGTCTAAAGATCATATCATAATCCACAAATGTGTATGCTTAGAAGCACTTTAGATTGAAGACCTGAATTCAGAAGGAAAATTGTTCTCACTTAGCATTTTGAAAAGTAAAGAGCTTTTAAGAGCTGTATTGTTGAAGTTTGAAAAAAGGCAGCTTGAGTAGAGTGCAGCAAAGTTAGTCATTCTGGCCAAGTGGCCCTAAGAAAACAAAACTGTTTTTTCTATATCTACATTATAACAGTATGTTGCTTAATACAATAAAAAATCCTTTGTATTGAATTGTTTATTAAATCCTAAGAATCTACAGGAAATCCCAGTTACAGGCAGAATACAAAAAATTGAAAGAAAAAAAAAGTGAGTAGTGGGATGTGATCTGCTTTACAGCTTTCTCTTCAATCTACATTTCTGATGTTCGAAAAGGGAAAATATATGAATATTAAATGACAATTAAATTGTCTTCAAACAATCATGGATGTGACTATAGATGAGGATGAAATTATAATCTCATTTGATGTCACATCTACGGATCCAGAATTAGCCAAATAATCCATGACTGCATTGCTTCATAGTAGACTTGACTTAATTTTGATCTTAATGAAGATCAAAGCATCCAGGATTATGGATCTCATAAATATCTGCTTGAATTCTTCTGGTTGATGGACAAATTTATCAACAAATTAAAGGGACACTTATGGGACATCATCTTCAGGACTTATAGTGGAGATTATCAAACAATATCAAGAAACCATAGTGCTTATACAACCAAAAATATGAATCAGATATCACCATAATATAAAAAAACCAATTAGACAACACTCACAGAATCAACAATAGCAATAGCTTAAACTTCCTGATCAGGAGAGAGCACGATGGCAAGCTAGAAACACAAGTCTACAAAAAAACCACCTATATTAACCAGGTGCTCTACTACCAAAGCAATAACCCAATGTCTCACAAGAGAAAACATGTAAGGACTTTATTTAAATGAGACCAAACACACTGCAGCAACCTGTAAAGAAACCTGTGCTGTGGTTTCTTTACATTCTCCTGTAATAAACTGATTTTGATCTTTATGTTTCTTAATTAAAATAGTAATTATCCCCAGCCAGACCTTCCATTGAAAAATCATGTTAAAGTAAGAGTTTTTAGAAATTGTTTATTTTTTGTGAGCAATCCCACAATTACTTACCTATAAATTAATTCCAATTATATTTATGTTTAAGTAGAGATGAAGAGAATTATAAGGTCAGCTCGCTTTCATTTGCTTTTTTAATTTTAATTTTTCATAATTCAAGACTTCTTTCTGTGCTTTTATACCTTGTGTAATATGTGAAATACTGTGATTTTTTAAAAAATAATAATTTTTCATTGTAGTTTATGTTGTCTATATAGTCTGGATGTAAATTAATAATCCTAATATAGAGAGAAGCTTATTTTAGTGCAAAAATTGTTTGTAATTGTAATTGAATGTTACAATTCAATTTCTTTTTCTTCTCCTTTTAATTTACAATCAACGACCTCTTCATTCCATGTGCCCATCTCTTATCAATAAAAAAGTCCATAAATTTTTGTCATTTAAAGCCTGGTCTCAGCAAAAGTTTATTAAAGATTTTCCCTGTCCAGTTGTGACCAACTCAAGGAGATGGTGCTCATCTTCAATACTCAGTTCAGGGAGTCTTTTGTTAGCTGACAGATATTTGTGGCTGGTATGAAAATACAGAATTCAGTAACCTTTCCAGCGTATCTATGGTATGCTAGTTACCTATTGGTATTGGTATTGGTATTTATTCGATTTGTAAGCCTATTTACATTTGTATGCTTCCAAACTGCTAGGTTGATAGGAATCCGTTAAGGGTTGTCAAAAATAACATTTTAACCTTGATCAAATAAACCAAGTTTGCATTTGTTCTTTCTACTTCTAACAAATGTAAAATTTATTCAAGTAATGTGAGAGAACTTGTTTTTCTTTTCATTTCTTTTTTATCCTTCCACATAAGATTTATCTGAGCTTTAACCCCATTTGTAAATCCAACATGAAAAATTATCTAAGTCACTCTTTGGTTTATTACATTTAATTCCTTTTTTATCATTAAGCATCAACCAATTTCTTTTGTATATGTAATTAATTGTTTATGTCATACTTTTAGCATAAAAGTATTGTAAATTGGCTTTTGATGCCATTTCCATCTTGTCAGATAAAACTTGTTCCTCTTCTGTCATTTCTTCCAAAACATTTTTAGGACCCAGTCTATCCATAGAGCAAACATTGCTACTAACATTGTTGATGTAATTCCAACTTTCAAAAATATTCTTTGATATTTACAATGTTATAATTGATTGATTTTGCATCATTCTATTGCTATTAATTAGGTTTATTTATTCTTTTCTTTAATTAAAACAGTTCTTTCTAGTGTCCAATTTTGAAATTGGTTAAATCTTTTATGTTCAGAACAAATTGATTTTGCCAAGGAAAGGAATATTTATAATTAATTCCAAAATCTTATTTCAAATTTATTTTGATTCTTAATCTGTTTGTAAATTTCTAAAAGCAATTTTTATTAGCTTCTTGTTATTTATTATAATGTGTAAGTTCTTAAGTTTGTAGTTTATTTTTCTTTCATTAAAAAACTGAAGACAGACTCACCTGGTGTTTTCAAATTTGTCAATCCAAAGTTTTCCATCTGCTGAAAAGTAATTAATAAGCAATGTATGAATATGATTGGAAAACAAAGTGAACAGTGTCTTTTTTAAGACTGTAGTTTGAACAAGATGGCTATTCCCTCTTCTCCCAATACTCAAAACTTTTTAGGGACTGCTATCTCATAGTTTCCTCAAAAGCAGCAACTCTCTGGAGCTCTAATTGCCAATCTCCCATCATAGCTGGAATTCTTCCTTCATCCACATTCTGCCATTTCTTTCTACATAAGTAACATTATTCCTTTTTATGTACTCAAGGAGATGACATTGTTCAGGCTCAATTTATCTCAGTTATGACAACTGTGTTAGATTGGCTAGGCTAAATGAAATTGATCAGCCCAAGATAACTTTCATGGTTAAATTGTGATTTGAACAGAGTTTTTTTAAAACTTTTATTCCGCTATATCATTCTCTAATTGTTGCAGCATATGTAATGTTTTTATTTATTTCTCCAATGCACTTACAGTATAATTGCTAAGTATACTCTTATGTCTCACAGACTCTTTAGCACAGATATAGGATAGAAAGAAATAGGAGTAGGACTGCAAATATACTTCACAGTCTTGCAGAATATGAGACTAAATCTAGATATTGTTGTGTATACATATGATTGATCCATAAAACTGTAACTCTTTGCTAATGTTTTGGAGAATAAATCTCACTGAACTCACTGGGACATATTGCCAAGTAAACATTCATAAAAGCCACTATAAAGCTATCTTATGAATCTACATGAATGTGAAGAATCCAAGAAAGGTATAAAAAGAAAAGTTTTGCTACATAATCTAAGAGATAATGGATTGATACTCAAAAAACACATGATGTATTCTTATTTATCATTTATTTGTATTAGTATGTTACTGGTTGACATTTATTGGGCCTATTTTGATATTTGGTTGGGATATATAATCTTAGATATAAATTTAATAAATAAATAATATTGCCCTCCTGACCTCCCAAAGAGAGTATGAGACTTTTCATAGATAAAATTTAAAATTTAGTAAAGCTTCAAGTAGCAGACAGTTTAGCAAATCTGAATACACAAAATTAGTCTGAACAAGGTCATGTTTCTTCTTGAAATGGAATTCATTATCAGTATTTTTTCATATTCAAATGTGTTTTGGGGCTCCAAAAATCCTATTTGCCATTTGGTTTTAACAAACTATTTTACTATTAAATCAAGGTGCAATTATACATTAAACTAAGAAATTGTGAGAAGGGTCTCAAACTTCAATTACATTCTGGCATGCTTTCTTATTTAGGCATGATTTTACCTGTACACAGCCCAGAGTCCCTAGAAGATGTGCAGTTATGAAATTTGAGGGAAATAGATAGAGATAAATTTGCATGAATGAAGTCTGAATCCTGGCACTGCAAATGAACTAGATGAGAAAAGTAGGAATGGTGATAATTTGTAACAATTAAAATGTACTCTGTATATGCTCAGTAGCTCTATTATGTATGAGTTAGAATCTGAGTTTTGGATACTTGGTTATCCAAAATGCAATGAAATATTTATTACTGAATTGCTATGGCAGAGGAAAGAGGAGCGCCTTTATGCCATTGCTTTCAAAATAAGATAATTGGTCTTTAGTTTCTAAACATTCAAATTTGGGAGGGGTGGTGTACAATATCAAGACTCCAAATAGAGCTGGACAGGAACATGGAGATCTTCTAATCCAACCCCCTGCTCAAACAGGAGACTGTACCATTTCAGATAGGTCGCTGTCCAATCTTTTCTTAAAAACCTCTAGTGATAAAGCACCTACAACCTCTGTTTCATTGGTTAATTGTCCTCGGTGTTATGAAGTTTCTCCTTAATTCCAGGTTGTTTCTCGCCTTGATTAGTTTCCATCCATTGTTTCTTGTGTTGCCTTCTGGTGCTTAAATGTATTGACAGCGTCAGATAGAAAAATGTTTTCTATGATTTTCATCGAAGATGATTCTCCCACAATTAAAAATGAAGGAAAAATATGTGACTATAAAATAGTCCTTTTTTTGGGAGGGGGGAGAATGACAATTTTTTATTAGTGTAATTTTTCCCAAAAAAATATTTGGCAACATCTGAAAAAATTCAAATCATTTCCTGTTTGCCAGGGTCTCATACTATGTGTCATGGAGCAACAATAAAGGAACTATCAAGAAAGGCATAATGACTGTCTACTATTCTACTCCAGCTTCCTATATAATTTAATTACAGTTATAACTATGGACCTACAATAGATTCTCCACTGTATTGTGAATTGTTAACTTTGTAAATGTAAATAAAATAATGGCTAGTCAGGTGAGGGAATGTTTCTTCTACAGGCTCTCGCTTCAAGAGCTCTCACTCCTTCACCAAAGAGGCTTTAAACGCCGGCCATTTCTCCCTCCCGCCAAAACGGATTTCTTTCTCTGGTTACAGGCAATAAGTATCCCGGCAATGCAGAGAGTGTGGCTTCTCCAGATTCCGCCCAGAGCGTCTGATCCCAAGACCTAGGGGTACTCAGGGCAAAGCGGGGGCGAGGTAGGGGGCGGTGGCTAGTTTGAGCGCGCGCGCAAGCGTGTTCTCGCCGTTGGTAAGCCGGGCGTTTTTGTCGGCTTGGCTAAAGTCGGCAGGAGCGGCGGCAGCGAAAGTAGCATCCATTCCCGATGCAGGAAAGTCCGCGGTGCTCCTCCTCCTCCTCTGCCCTCCTCCGACAAGCCATTCTTTCCTGGCAAACTTTGATGGAGAATTTCACACCGTGCTGTAAAAATGCCTGTTATGAAAGGATTACTGGCACCTCAAAATACCTTCTTGGACACGATCGCAACTAGGTTTGACGGCACACGTAAGTCTCGCTCAGGGAAGTCTTATCTCCTTATCAGAGGCGGGGAGATTCTCGTGGTACAGGAAAGAAGTATCCTGCTGCTTCTAGCCCAGGGTCCAGTTGTGGTTTGGAAAAAGAGATCCATGAAATAGTCGGGGAATAGCTTGGATCAAACTTTACTATTTATTTGTAAGGGGTCTTTTATTATCTTCATTCTCGTTGAGCTCTTAGAAACGTTGGCATACACAAAAGAAACTATAATCCAAGCTACGTCCCCTCCCCGTTTCTCCTAACCTCCCGTCGCCCACCTGAGCACCGGTTTTAGATATAGCGTGTTTAATCTGCATCTAAGTATGGTATATTTGGTATGGGAGAGGGACAAAAAAGCACATTTGAATTGCGGATTTGATTGTTTAAAAAAAAAATCAAAATCTCTTAAAAGATTAATTCTTAGAAACTAGGTTTTATATTGGCTAGACAGCTGTTGTCGGAGATCTGAATGAAGTCCATATCCGTCCGCTTAATGAATGGGTTTATTACGGCAGTGGAGAGAGAGAGAGAGAGAGAGGGAGGGGGAGGGAGGGAGGGAGGGAGGGAGGGAGGGAGGGAGAGAGAGAGAGAGAGAGAGAGAGAGAGAGAGAGAGAGAGAGAGAGAGAGGCAAACATTCAGGACCCTGGAGAGTTCCAGTCCCCACACCCACATTCTATATGTAAACCTATTTTTGTCAAGCTTCTTTGTATCTTTGTTTAATATTCTAGCTGTTCTTAGAGTTTTTGTTAATGAGTTACAAAGACATTTTTCCTTCCATTCTGGACACACACATGCTGCTTCAGTTAACCTCTATTCAACTGCTTCCTTTTGATAAATTCTATTCATATAGAAAAGATATGCTTGTTTGTGTATGTCTGAATAATTGGACACATACATAAGCTGACATGCACATCCATGCACATTTTCAATGTATACATATTTTGTTGTTATCAACCTTAATATTTTGGGTGTAGCTATTTAAATAATAAATAACAGTGCATACATAATATTGGTAATTTCCTGTTTGCTTCTGAGAACAATCATTATTAATGAGTTCCACTATTAAAAAGGCTATATTTCTTAGAGGGCGGTTGCCAATGAATATTGTGTGGAAGTTACCATTCCTAATCAATAAGTGATACCGATAATGGTTCTTTTGTGAGTTTTAAGATGTTAATTGCTGTCCTAAGAGACAGAAATCAGTTGTAAAAATGAATTGTATTTTCTACTAATTTTGGAACAGTAAAATTTATTTAAAACCTTAAGCTTTTATTTTGGCATAAAATAATCACTTTGTTCAATTTGTTTCAGTCTTACTCCATTTTCATCATTTTAATTTAATTACAGACTATACCCAAGTATTTCTAACTGGAAGATAATCCATACAGACAAAATCTTGCAGGATTCAACAAACTAGTGAAGCATCTCTATATAGTTAATATTATGCATTTTGTTTATCACAAAAGGGAAAAAATGAATGCTACACACCAAGTTAGATTTACTTACATATGTATATTAAATTAATATATCCACATTTAGTTGTGTAGAACTATTCAAAGAAACTTGATTCTGAAGAATTGAATGTTGCATCACAGTTAATTTAAAGGACAATATATCTACAATGCAGCTAAATATAACTTAAGTTACTTGACTTACTTCTGTTTCTAATGTGACTCCTAAATATTAGTATTGAGGGTGGAACATGATTCACTCAAAAACACTTTTTACATATTTCAATGGAGAAAGACACAAACAACTCTAAAATGAACATCAGTGTGAGATATATATTTTTAAATTCAAAAATTTGGTTCAGGACAAATTTCAGTTCTTCATTGATAATACTATTGTGAAACTGTAGATACTAAATTTAGATTATATAGTAGCAACATTGGCTATAATTAATGGAATTTCTTTTAATTTAAACCTTTGGGAGGATATATTACGTTGTCATCAGTAAGACTCTAATCCAGCAATACATCTTTAATCCAATGGAGAATTAATTCCAATTCTGGGCAATGGTAAAGGAAACAATTCTTGCTCATGTTGAAAAGTATGTTGGGATTTATATAGTACTGTCATTAAAGTATAAATATCTAGGAGGGGATAAAAATCAATGATATAAAAATCAATTTCACCTTTTTTAACCAGCATGAATTTCTCACATCATAACTTGAGTGAAATCTCTTGAATTTAATTGAAATGGTATAGACAGCAGCAGAGTCTAATAAGTGAAATGTAACACTCATCCATAAAAATATGGTAATTTATTAGATGAGATGAAAGATCTTCTTTCCCAAAGGCCATTTGAGAGACAAGCCATACTGATGATAGCCCCCAACTACAGTTTGAAGATTTTATTGATATCTAATATTCCCAGTGGGAATACCATGGTGTGCAGAAATTTGAGATTCATATAAAAACTTTGGTGATAGTTATGATCTCAAATTTTCAATATGGTTTCATTTGCAATAACATGTTACACATAATGCCATAATAGAATTTTATTGTACTAATTGTTCATTTAAATTATGTTGTTTAATTGTTTGCTATCCTGATCCATTTTGAGTGGTATGGCTGAAAAATGCTAAGGAACACTAGTATTAATTGTATAAATAAAAAGTAGTTTGATTCCCATGTTATGAACCCACTTCTTCATATGGATTGATGCCAAAGAGCCATATAGTTCCTTGAAAACAGTACCTCCTATCTGTTTGAGTTCAGTCTGTTTTGTTCTATCCATGTTGCAGCTTCCAGATATTGGGTCAAACCTATTTCCAGTGTCTGGAAGGGCAGATGGAGATGTAAAACTAATTATATTCATCACATAAAGAAACTTCAACTTAAAATGATGAAAATAAGTTTCATAGAGATGTTTTAAAAGTATAGGTGAATCTTTCTTATCCTAGTAGTCTCTCTTTCCATATCAATATTGGCTGATACTATTAAATTAGGAAGGAATACTGCTTCCATTCATAATCCTCAGGCAATCTACTAGGATATCAGGGTCCACAATATTGAACATTGCTAAGTAAGAGATCTGGAGATGTCCTATTATCTGGTCCTATTTAAAGTTATTTATGAAAGCTTAATGGTGTTCTATTTCATTTCTAGATTTCTTATAAAAAATATCCAGGCAATCTACTTCTAGAGTATTTTGTGAGTGAAATAGCCCTGTTTTCTAAAGAACTCTTCCTAAAAGTACCCTGTTTCCCTAAAATAAACCACTATATTTTTACTTGTGTGCTTATTATAAGCCCTACCCCCAAAATAAACCCTGCACCACCCTGCTTGTGGTGCCATGGGTGGTGGGGGAGCTACCCCAAGTGCATGCTGGTGCCACTCCATGAGGCAAGGAAGGTATTGGGGTGTGGATGGCATGGTTGCAGGGGTCCTGAGGTGAGCCAGTGGGGGTGCATGGGGCAGTTGCATCTCTCTGCCTTGTGACAGTGGCACTGACACACCACATGGTCTCCTGCCCTGCCCCAAGCAAGCAGTAGAAGTGTGACTTCCGTACATGGAAAATAAAATAAGACATGCCTTAAAAATAAGCCTTAGTGCTTATTTTGGGACAAAAAGAAAATAAGACCTGGTCTTATTTTTGGGGAAACATGGATAGAAGTTTGGAGACAGGGCAGTTGTCCAATATATCTATATTGAGGAAAGGCCTCTTCATATGCATGTCCTACTCCATAAAGACATTAAATATCAATCCAGTATAAACCCATTACCCAAATAGACTTGTTTCCTGGATCTATCTTCTCACACATCCAGCTTATGAAGAAGCTAGAAGAGCATGAATTTAAATCACAGGCTAATGCTAATTCACAGAGTGAACTTTATCCCAGATCACATTACAAGATGATGGCCCAGTGGTTACCATCATATATTGAGTCTGTGAGATGTCACATTTCAAGCACATTTGGGTGTATTCATCAGCATTGCACAAACACATCATTAGCAGTGTGTGAACTCTGAAGGGAACCTGGCTGAAGCCATCTTGTGTTGCTTCATAGTTGCCACAAAGCCTGAAAGGGGGAAGAGAGCGGGAAGTAGGTAGCCTGGCTAGCAAAACAAAAGCTTTTCCTGTGGGAACCAAGGTCATTTTAACATGTTGCTATTGAAGGAAGAGACAAGCCTGCCAGCCATCCTAATTGGACAATGTGACCAGTGACACCTGAGAATGGGGATTTTACTCATTTAATTAAGTGAAAATTGTGGGAAATGCTATAGTCGATTTTCACCAGCTGTGCCAACACAATGTATCCAATAAAGATTTTCTTTGAGGAAACTACCTGCCTTGGAATTCTGCTTTCAATCGGTGCATTATTTGGAACACTAGCATAGTGCATGGCAAATCTTTCTCTTCATCATCTCTAATAGAATCAATATGATGAGAATTAATAAATAAACAAAGAAGAAAAAAGAAAGCAAATGAGTTTCAAAGTAAATTTCAGATTGTGCTAAGAAAATTGAGTGAAAGAGATTGAAAGTAATTACTAAAATCTAAGAAACCTAAACAGATTAGTTTCTACATTGTTTCTTTTCTTGCATTCTGGTACTTTGGAGAGTAGATTAACACCCCTCTCTTCTTTATGGCAGCCTCTCAAATGTTAGAACACTACTATCATATCACCCCTTAATCCTTCTTTTCACCAGGCTAGACATACCCTATTTCTGCAACCATTCTTCATATGTTTTAGCCTCAAGCCTTCTAATCATCTTTGTTGCTCTGTTCTGTACTCTTTCCAGAGTCTCAGCATCTTTTTAATAATATGACATCCAAAACTGAATGCAGTATTCTAAGCGGGATCTTACAAAATCTTTATAAAGTGATACTAGTACTTCAGGTGATGTTGATTCTATCCCTCTGTTAATGCAACCTAAGATTGTATTGGCTTTTTTTGACTGCTGCCGAACATTGCTGGCTCATATTTAAGTGGTTGTCCACTAGGATTTCAAGATCCGTCTTATAATTACTGCTATTAAAACAGGTTTCACCTATCCTGTACCTGTACATTTATTTTTTATTGCCTATGTGTAAAATCTTACTTTTCTCTACACTGAATTTCATTTTTATTAGATAGGGCCAAGTATTCAACTCTGTCAAGATTCATCTTGAGCCTATCTTCTGGAGTGTTGGTTACTCCTGCCAGCTTCATCTGCAAATTTGATGAGTTCCCCTTCTATTTCCTCATCTAAGTTGCTTATGAAGATCTTGAAGAGTACTGGGGCTAAAACAAAGCATTAAGGTACTGCACTGCTTAAACTCCATGTAGAAGTAGTTCCACTAAGGACTGTACATTGAGTGTGCGTTGTCAGCCAGTTATCTGGTGATAAAGCTATCTATTCCACATGTTTTTTAGCTTACCAGGTGGTACGTTATAGTCTACTTTGTCAAATGCCTTAATGAAATCCAAGTTGATTTGTCCACTGTGTTTTGCTGGTCCACTAATTTAGTTACTTTGTCAAAGAATGAAAAAGATTAGTTTGGCATTACCTGTTTTTGACAAACTCATATTGGGTTCTGGTTATTACTTTGCTTGCTTCTAGTTCTCAGATTATTTTTTCCAGAATCTTTCCAGGTATTGATGTCAGACTGATTGGTCTGTAGTTTTCTGGATCTGGTTTCTCCTCTCCCTTTTTTTGAAGATGGGAATCACATCAGGTCATTTCTAGTCTTCTAATAGTTCCCTGGTACTCCAGGATCTATGAAAGATATATTTCAATGTTCGGAGATCACATCTGCTATCTCCTTCAGAATGTAATCCCTCAGGTCCAGTAATTTGAATTCATGTAGAGGGGAAAGGTATTCTCTTACCATTTTCTATCTTATTTTAATCTGTATTCCTAGTGTGTCTTTTACTATTATGTTTTTGGTAGTTGGACTGTATTATTATTTTTGCACTAAGACAGATGCAAAGAATGAACTAAGGCGCTTTGCCTTTTCTCTAATGTTCATTACTTCCCTGTAATCTTCTCTCATTAGTGGAATGACTTACTTATTTATTTTTTCTTGTTTTTATATGTTAAAGAAATATTTAAACTTATTTTTTACATTTGTTGCAAGTCTTACTTCATTCTGAGCTTTAGCTTTTCTGATTTCATCTTTGCAAGCTTGGACTATTTGTAGGTATTCTGCCTTAGTTATGTACCCCCCTTTCAAATTTTTGTATTTATCCTTCAGTTTATCAGAGAGTTCTTTGTGTAACCATGCTTGTTTCTTCTTGGGCATCTCATTTTTCTTTTTCAGTAGTATTGAGCTAGACTGGGCTTTTATAATCAAATTTTTCAGAATTTACCAAGCTTCTTGAGTTGTTTAATGTATCACAATGTAATACAATATAAATACGCAGCATGGTAGATTTTTGTAGAAAATCAGTTCCAAATGAATCCCTAGTCAGATCTCATAAAATTAATTTCTTTATATTAGCTTGAGTGCCAAGTCAGACTTTGTGCATCATATCAAAGTCTACATTCCAAAAATAGGCCATGTCAGCCTCATTCTGGAGATAAAATGAATAATATAGGTTCTTTAAGGCTTAAGGCATTTAATTATAAAAGTTATTCTCATCCAGGTCTTAACAAGGATGTTGTTGGACCGTATATAGTTTCTATTCCATGCTTTTTGCCTCTGTGTTATAGGTTTTTTGGTCTAGAATTGTTATTGTTTCCAATAGAAAAAATATGAAGTTCAGTGTTGGATTGTAGAGTCCTTGATGCTCATTATCCAACTAGGTAACATAATCACTAACTGAAAGTGTGAATTTTATTTTCTGTTTATATACAGTATTCGCCATGTATTTTCTTCTTGGTAGTTCCTTGATTGGTTTCTGCTTGGTTGTTTGCCTGTTAATAATACCTGTTTATCTGGGTGTTGGCTGTTGGAGACCATATGTTTTGATCTTTTTGTTTCTTTCTTAGTTAGCTCTTACGTTTCTTTTGAATGATCTGTAAATATGCTTACATTGTGTATATCGATGAGAAATTTGTCTGAATGCTTCAGGAATTCACTAGCATCTTGGGATTTAGCTTGAAGTAAGACTTCAGAAAGTCTTTTTCAAATGTATTTGGTTTATAAAAGAAAATATAGTTCTTTTAGATGGAGATTAAACAAAATGTTGCTACAAAAAGAAGCAATTGTGGATAATTGAAAAAAGAAATAAAAAATAAGGTAAAAACAATTTAGATAAAGACACTGATTTAAACATGTTTTGTGATTGCAAGTAAAGCTTTTATTAGACATCATTTTATATAACACAATAATGAATTCTGTAAAAAGTCAAAAGATAAAACCCAAGCTACTTTGGATGAAATATAGGAAAGAAGAATTAAAGGCATTTCTAGATAAGATAAATATTTCTTAATAAATTACAATTACAATTTTATATTTTAAAATTGTTTACAATAACAATTAATTATATTAACAGTAAGATAAATGGAAATAAGCATAAATTATCTAAAGTATAAAAAATTAAGTTTGAATATAAATCAGGGAAGTGTCTATATATAAATTATAGAAGAAAATGATATTGGAATTACAAGAGGGATATACTGTCTAAGTGGACAATGTGGCCATAGAAGAAGCATTCATCAACATTATTCTAATTTGCACAAAGGAAGTGACATTTCTCTAGAGAAAATAGATGATGTTGACCTCCCTGGGTAAACTAGATTCGAATGAGATAATCAGATAAGCTAACACTAGTTTATTGTAAAGCTATATTGACAGAATCTTGCAAGTCTGAAAGTACAGTCCTACTATCCTATTATCTCCTTTGCAGTCAAAAAAATTAAGCAGGGTCTCTTCTGAGCTTTTACCCAGCCCATTATTTAGTTGTGGTCTATGCTATCTCTAATCTGATTGTTCCCATGACAGCATCTCTTTGCCCAGTGTTCCAAGGAAAAATGACTGCAAGTTGTTCACAATGATTGTAGCTGATAACTGAAAATAATTTTACAAGGATTTATTCATGAGGATAATTGTTGGGTTTTACCTAAAACAGCATTAGAAATGTGTTGGAAATTCTGGAATATTTGGAGAAACATACTGAAGCCATATTAATAATCTTAGATCCAGAGAAAGCTTTGACAATTTGAACTAGACTTTCTTATTTAAAGTTTTGAAAAAATAGAATTTTGGAGATAACATTATAAAGTGGATAGGATTAATGTACACTTCATTGGAAACACAAATAATTATTAATGGAGTTCTAACAAACTCTTAGAACTTGGAGAGATGGCTAAATTGATTTATTTGATCCAAGAAAAGATATTACCTACATTTAGTGCTGAATGGAAACCTCTTATAGACTTTTTTTTGCCTGAAACAGAAAAAAAAGAATGTATAATTTATAGTTTTGATGATTAGATAGGGTAATTATAGAAAAATGAGAGTTAAGTTGTAACCATAGAGTAAGAGGAAAATCTATAATTGTACTTATAATTACTATAAAGAAGACCAGAAGCTACTTTTTTATCTTTTTTTCTTTTCTGTTTTTATACTTGTCTCTTTCTTGCACTTTCAACTTTCTTTCCTTAGTTTGTATTACTTTTTATCTTCATTTTTAAAAAAGTAATAAAAATTTATATACACAAACAGAGGAGGGCAGAGAGATCACTAGTACTGAGTTTCTTGATTTCTAAGGCCAGTATCTTAACCACTACACCAAACTGGCTGTTATATTGCATTTACTAGGCATCACGGTTTTGTCAATCAAGACTTTCAAAGTAATACTTTTTGGTAAGACTAATAAATAATAGACTAGGTTATCAGCCTTAGTTACAGCCATATGATAGGCAGAATTCTCTGCTAATTATAAAAAAATACAATACTGATCATTTTGGGCACATTTTGCTCAATATGCCACAATCAGAACTAATATAGGTAGAGGTTTAATATGGAATAAGTTTGTTTAAGGCTGAACATTTGATATAGGCATAATTTTACTTTGTCTTCCCATAGGTGTCTGTTCAAAACAAAGATGGCCCAGTTCTGTGTGGAGTTTAAATTGATTATCCTTGTATCTTGTATCTCTAGAATCCTCTAATTAAAACTTCATTTTAGTCACTTTTCTCTTTTCTGGTATGTGTGAGAATTAAACTGAAGTTCATGTTATCTGTCTTTTTTTCTTGTGAAATATTAGAAATTTAGACTGGATAGAATTATATTGAAACATTTAAAGGTCTCTTTGACAACAGACAAGCATTAACACAATTCTGAAATTGTGCTAACTAAAAATGTGCTAACTTTGAGAAATCTTAATTAATTTTCTGAGTAAGCAATTACCAGTAAGCTGAAATAAATTGCATAGGAATATTAATACCAGAAATGTTATAAGGATCTACTGCTAATAAATATTGCTTAGCATTTTCAGGTGGTTTATTTCATCCTAAAATCCTATTTTTTCTATTCTGGCATTTTAGAAATCTTCTACTCTTAAGAGATTGGGAGAAAGTAATAAATGCAGCTTTTATTAAACTCACACCAGTTTACTCAGAATTAGTGCTCACTATTTTCAGTAAACATTTCTTCAATGAAATTGTAATAGAGTTTTTAAAAACAGATGTTGAAAATAACATTCTTAGTACATTCATTAATAAAATGAGCCTATGTGACTTTGACGTGACTTGCTTTAACTTTCAGGAAGCCAGCAACATGTTGTGCTTACGATCTAGACTAGGAATAAAGACATCCAATAACTTGGCCAAATCAAGTTAGCATAGACAAACCAGCTTTAAAGAAAAAAAATCCTTGTAGCTTCATGCATATAGCAACACCAAGTGGCTGTTGTGATCAAGCAAGTCAAATAGTAAGAAGAACTTTCTAAGAGTTTTGAAACTGTTAAATGAGGGAATTAAAAATAATGTTTTAATTGTTTTACATTTTAAGCTTTTTTTTCTAAATCTTAGATACCTGTTTTTATATAAAACAAGCAAAGAAACAAATATTTGTGGAGGTCCAATTTATTTATTTGCATCATAGATATCAACAATCAGAACCTTTTCAAGAATGCAGGTAGATACATTAAAAATTACAGTTCTCATTACACATTTTAATTTGAACTAGGTCAGCATAGTCTGCTATGATTATATTATAATATTATATATTATATTGTATAGCAGCCAATCAGAATTAACAGTCAATTGAAACTATTACCAATATGCAAGCAGAGGTTTCGTAGCCAACATGGGCTCAGCTACTGCAAGTAATTGATTACCTCACACTCTTCTCTTTCACACTAAAAACACAAATTCTTTCGCATCATAATAACAACAGAAGCTTCTGATCTCTTGGCATGGCAATACTTTATTCTATTTATTTCATTTTGTCTCCTCTACAAAATCCTGATAACCAGTTCTTATGTAAGGGGGTCACAAACTCAGATCTCATCATGATAAAAAGGACATAAGGGCAAGGCTGATTTTTAGGTAGGAGATTCAATAATTGTAGAAGCCTTGTCTGGTTATATTTCTGGCCCCTTAATTTCTCTACTTTTCAGGACATTAATAAATGGCTTCTTTGGATACCATTGTATGTATTGTATATTTGCTGCTTTAATATATAGGGATAATAATATGCCAACCATTTTTCTAATAATACCTCTTCCTCTCCATTAACACTGTAGAACCCTCAAAAAATAGAGCTACCAGATGCCAGAGCCATTTTTTGTGTGAACAGGAATCTATAGGGCCAACTGATTTTTAAACTAATTTTAATATTAAACTGGTTTGGTATATGACATAAAGATTGTTGACATAAAGATTGCTGAAATAGTAAAGAAAGTAAAAAACTAAACAAGCATGGGTAAGAGCTTTTATTTAGAATTAAATTGCAGTGATCAGTGCCACAAAACATGATTATTTTCCTACTCTTTTCATGTCTGTAGATAGTGGACAGCAGCACTGCAGAAAATAAGCTAGATCTCTAAGATAGGGTTGGCCCTGAAGAATTTATCACCATGAAAATGGGAAAAGACTTCAGTTTAAGCAAGCAATACAGAGCAATTGGGTTTTAAGCACCTCGGGATCTGAAGACTTTCTATTTCTAATTCTGGACAAGGCTATTTTGCCATAGACAGAACTGATGGATAATTTGGCTTGTGTTCCTACTTAAAAAAATTGTGAAGTTAGCACTCATGCCTCTCTCTTGCATTACTGTAATGCATTGTACATGGCAGTCCTGGAAAAAGAAGCTACAATTGGTTCAGAATACATAGTACAGCTAGTTTAATCAGAATCCATCGGAATAGAGCTGGAAGAGATCTCCTGCTCCAGCAGGAGACCCCATACAATTTCAGACAAGTGGCTGTCTAGTTTCTTCTTATAGATCTCCAGTGATGAAGCACTCACAAATTCTCAAGGCAAGCTGTTCCACTAGTTAATTGTTCTCACTAAAGTTTTTCCTTAATTGCTTGTCTTCTTGATTAGTTTCCATCCATTGTTTCTTGTCTTGCCTTATGGTGCTTTAGAAATAAGCTTTTCTTTGAGGCACTTCTCAAATACTGGAATACTGCTATCATGTCACACCAGTCCTTCTTTTCTCTAGACTAGCCAAACCCAAATCTTGCACTGTTCTCCATATGTTTTAGTTTCCAGGCCCTTAATATTTTAGTTGTTCTTCTCTGTACTTTTTACAAGGTTTCAGCATTTCTTTGTAATGTGATGACCAAAACTGGATGCAGTATTCCAGGTCTTATTTTATAAAGTGGTTCTAATATTTCATGTGTTTTTGATTCTATGCCTCTGTTTATGCAATCAAGGTTTGAATTAGCTTTTTTGGCAGCTGCTGCACACTGCTGGTTCATGTTTAAGTAATCTTCCACTAATTATATAACACATTTATTTTCTAGGATGCAATTCAAAGTGTTGTTAATCATTTATACAGTTATTCATGGCACAGGGCTTCTGAGATCACCTATGTCAGTTCTGTTCTGTTCTTCCCTCCCCTCCATGAAACAAAGTTATCTATGGAAACCAGAAGGTCTGCCTTCCTTGTCATTGTGCCCACCTTTTGGGATTGCATAACCCTGTGATTTAGATGTCAAACTCTTTTGACCTTTAGTAAACCTTCAAAAATTGTATTTTCCCCTAAACAGTGGGATTTTAGGTGATCCCATCTAGAAAATTGGTTTAGGATTTTGAATAGATGTTTTTAGCCCTTATGCTATTTTATAGTAAGTGGTTGTGAATATTTTGGTTACCTTGATTTGTTTATAGATCTATAAGAGTCACATTTTGCAAGTTGAGTGGTTATACAAATTGTGCAAAAAAACCAAATATCTTGTACCCTTATTTGAAAGAACAATATAATAATAGGGTAAAAGATTAAAATCAATTAAAGCAGTAAAACAAAATCTGAATCATCTCAAAACATGTTTAGATTGTTTTCTCTGAGTATTTAAAGTTTGCCTTTTTTTACTTTTTGACATTAAATTCCTCCAAATTTCTCCAAGGAAGCAATATATTTATTTCACCTTACAATAACCTGGAGAAATAAATTATGTTGAGAGAAATGAGTGATCTATGTGCAGTGCCCACTCTTCATTTATGGACGACTCAAAGGGATCCATAAACTTTGGAAAGCTTTGCCTCAGCAAATCTTGGCAAATTCAGATAGGTGATCAGAGACTCCTGAATGAGAATTATAGATCATATTAGCATTTGGTTGGCTGCCTAAACAAGATGGAAATGACTAGCTGATCTTTACCCAGAGACCTTCAGAGAATAATTGTTCCATGTGTTTTTTTTCATTGCACATCTGCAGTTACTGAATAAATAACATAAATAAAATAGTAATTCTTCAGTCCTAGTCTTATTTTCATATCTTCCTTTTAGTGAGTGGGTATATTTAGTTCTTAAATTCTTGAATAAGCACAACACTGCTTCTAAATTTCTAAACTTAGATGGGAATTATATTTTAAATTACAATTGATAGTTACTTTCCATTTAAACACGAAGATTAGTGCTTTCTTTAGTGCAGATAGCAAGAGAAAATCACGACTTCCTGTAATGCTTACAAAATTGAATAGTTTAATTAATATTAAGATAAAACTATTTGCTCCTCTCAATCATTGAAAGAAAATTCTTAAATAAAGGTCATAATTTATTCAATGTGATTATCATTAATTTTCTCTTTACTGAAGCTACAAACAAGTGTCTGTAAATAAAACAATCTTAGTTTTGCTATAATTAATTTCTAATAATCACTTAATTTCTAATAATCACTTCATCAAAGACCAACCCATATAAGAAAGCCTTTTATTAAAGTCATAATACCATAATGAAATAGTGGAGAGGCAAAGTACTTCCCTATTTTCTCATTACATGGTCAGCAGGGACCTCAGTTACACTTGCTGTAATCTGATTAACACATATGCATCTTTACGGAGCAACACAGTTAAATTGACAAGAGAGTGATCCATTTTCCTCATGTATAAAAAACTTCAGGGTTATACTTAGCTTTGCTAATTATCATGGAAATAGCTATATCTCTATTGCAATTATGCTATTTGGGCAAAGTTTAAGTATTGTGCTTTACAATGCACACTTCTAAAATAGTAGAAAACTGGCAGGCAATACAATCCAGGTTTTTAAGAAAAATATTTCACTCTCTCATTGCTTATCAAATACCACCCTGAAACAGGGGTGGGCTGCTGGGAGTTCGCAGGGGTTCAGGAGAACCTCTAGCTAGAATTCTGTGCAGGTAAGAGAACCCCCCCAAATTCCACTCCTGGGTGGCCCTGCCGACCCCTCCCAGGAGTTCCCACATAGCCCATGGATGCAGGTAAGTGCAGGGTGCATGCAGAGGCTCGGGGAGGGTGAAAAATGGTCCTACCAGAAATTCGGGGGGGGCTCTATTCGCCCTCTTGGGGACTTCAGGAAAGCCTCTGGAGTCTGGGGAAGGCAAAAACTTCCTCCTGCCATGGTGCAGGAGGCTGATTAGGCCACACCCATCATAGCCATACCCACCTAGCAATCAGGAAAAAAAAATCCTTGCTAAAATTTTTGAAACCCACCCCTGCCCTGAAAATGAAATCTGGCTGTATATCAGTAAAGATATTTGCAAGGGTCAGTCCCTTGAAATATTGGTAAAAATAATTTTCTTTGGAGGGGGAGGGGGTGATGGAGAAATATCTAACTCTTTTAATTATCCTCTGTAAGCTGGACACCTTAGCCAAACATTTTTCCTATCGTGAATCCTTGGCTCAATTTATAGTAATAATGGGGCATGGAAAGCTATATGAGAATTGAAGGAGCATATGCTAGATTTAGATTTACAGAAATCTGAATTTATAATCAAACTCGACTAGGATGGAGTTTCTCACTAATGTAAAAACACTATTATGAATATACCTTTTTTTATTCTTAATTACTTATATAACATTATTTCCATTTCACACAGAAGAGTGCTGATACTTTGACAGGATTTTTTTCTATTCTATTCTTTTACTTCCCTCCCTTTATTATATTACTATGTAGCCATATTTGTCAAGTAATGGAAGACTAACAAGGTCACATTTGCCCTTGTGCAAAAGCCGTTTCACATTTTGTTGAACTTCATTATATCATAGATGGTCCTTTGAAATAATATAGCCACCTTCTCCCATACAAGCTGCCAGCTCTACAAGACTGCTGCATAGAAGTTAATATATTGCTCCTGCTAATGGAATTTCTCCAGAAATCTCTAAAAATGTTGCAAAATTTTTCTCAGTCACGAGAAAAACTTGGGGTTTAAATAGGATTTGTTAGATCAGTTTTGTATTAGTTTTCTCTTTTATAATTTTAACACAATTGTTTTAAACTATCATCTGTTTAAAGCTGTTGCTGTATTATGCATCATACAGAACCTTCATCTATGATTACAAATAAATTTATATCAGTATCTATTCTGATAATAAAGCATGGAATGGAAACAGATGCCAAAAGATGATAATTTTAAATGGCATGGCAAAACAAAGAAAAGAAATGAGTGTGATTTAAAAAAAAACCAAATATAATAGTCCTGGTAGGGAAAGAACAATGAGATCACTGCACAAGTTCCTACAGTGACAAATGAATAGCATTAGTTTACTGTCTAATAAAAATAAATGATGTCCTGTATGCTTAGAATCAGTAATTTCAACATTATCTTCAGGAGCATCTTTTGGTTAAAGAGTAATATACTTGTTCTCACTTAAATGAATGTTAGTTTTAGTTTTTCATCACTGAAAACTTCCTCTTCTTTTGCATTTTTTTTCATGTCATGAAACACAAAAGAAAAAAAAACTTTTTCCACCCTGACCATGCATATATTTCAAATGACAATTCATATCTTTTTAAATGAAATAAGCATAATAATATTTAAATCCATTTGGGAGTATTTATCTGATCATTTTGGTAGAAAAAGTAAAGAATATATTAAATGAAAATAAGTTAAAAATCAATCTCAAGAAAATTAAGTCATTAAGGAATGCTATTTATCTATACAAATATAAATAAATGACTGTCACAGTTACTCACCTGCAAACAAAACCTGGAATTATAAGCTAATAAAGAAGTATATTAGAAGTATAATTTATAGAGTTCCTTTTAAAGAGACATTTCTAATGAATTTGAGATATTTAAATAAAATCACTGTTGAGTTACTTAAAGGAAATATAGAACTTGAGCTTCTCTCAGCTCACTAGTATTATCACAGCCAGGAACTCAGTAAGTCCTTTGTATGTCTTGAAAAGGCTACATTATTTCCTCAAGTTACTTTGTTGTATGTAATTAAAAGCAATATAATCATAACAATTACTCTAATCATACTTTTTTCTTCTCAAAATTCAGTTAACAATAAAGAATTCATGCAATGGCTGATTTTATTGCATTTCTACTAGATTCCCAGCCATTAAAATTTAACATGTTATTGCTGGTCCCAGCAAAATGATTATTTTTAATGTTGAAATTATTGTAACAGTTTGAATGGTAGTTCAATTTTTTCCAGTTCATTTACTATCCTTAATTTGTGGCTTACAGCATTAGTTTGTAAATGGCACAATTAAGAAAAAGCAATAAGAGGACAGATTGCCACAGAGATTAGTTGCCTGCTGATACTAGTGGTTGAGAATCTAATTCAATGGAAAATATATATCAAAGGTTTTTTTTTAAAGCATTAAAGGTCATAAGGCTTTTGAAACAGCTTTTACCTTTCTAAAATATGGAATTGTAATTTAAATGATCTCAGAATATATATTTCTGCAAAAAAATCTCATTCCTTTCATCGATATTCAATCCAACATATCTAATTTGATATTTCTTCAAATGTAATTTTATAACAGCTTTGTTATGTATAAGCTGCACTGACTTCAGAATTTAAAGTTTCTAAATTTGTTATTTTCAGTTTTTAACTTTGCTTCCAATTCTTACATAGACAAACAGCTATAAAGGAAAAACTGCCATATTTTAATGTCACATATTGATAGTTTTAATAAACCAAGTCAGACAACTTGCCTAATATAATCTAATATTATTCTTCATGGACTGTGAATATGTCACACTTTTTAGTAAAATAACTATAATAACACTGTCAGGAAAACAAATTCAACCATGGTGATTGGGGTGGGGGTGGGGATTTCCAAAAATTACATTAAACAAAATCTGCTACAGATCTAATCGCATGTTTACTGAAGAGAAATTTAAATATACATAACTTCCCATTTTTAAAGTGTGTGTGTGTATGTATGTATGTATGTATGTATGTATGTATACATACATACATACACATACATACATACATACATACATACATAGTGTGAAGGACATATTTATTAAGATACAAGTTGCAAGGGACCAGATATAAAAAAATGGAGGGGGGAGGGAAGCTGCAACCAAAATATTTTAAACCTTATATGCTAAAATTACCCCTTTATTTCTTATTGCCTGTCTTCTCTCTAGTTTATAATACTTTTAAAGTAATATATATTATCTTAAGAAAACTTGAAGAGCATCCTATGTGCCGTATGATATATCTATACATTTCCCTTTATTTTGAATTACTGTGTTATCGTTGTTCACCTGTATTTTTATTTTAATATTTCCTCCTTTTGTTTTTAACATACAATATATTATTTATTTCATTTGCAATATTTGTGGTATCAAAAACTACATATTTTTTCTTCTTTCTACCAACATGTTTTGGGAAAAAAAAGCGTAAGTAGAAAAAGGAGAAGAAAGAAACTTGCCTAGCTTTTGAATCTTTAAATGATTTTTTAAATTGTCAACACAAAAATAAAAATGCATCAACACATCATCTATCTGTGATAATAATAAAAATAATATTTTTTGAAATTTTCATTGGGAATAAATGATATTTTATTGGATGTGCATGAATTGTCTCTTGCCACTGCTACATACCAATACATGAACACAGTTGTTTATTGTGTCCACTAATATTCCTGATCAAACACATATTAATTATTTTTTACATTGTAACTAAAAACAATTATATGATGCGATGTGATATTTATTTGAAAAACAGAGATGGAGAAAGTAAGCTCTAGTTTGTGTTAAGCTCATATCAGCTCACATTCTATTGCTGGTTAACTGGATATTCTTTCACTCCAAAACTGAATCAATATCTTGCTGAGAAGGAAAATTTTCAGGTCTTGATGCCATTAGAAAAAAGTATAGCCAGAGTATGTATGTATGTATGTATGTATGTATGTATGTATGTATGTATGTAATACCACCTTTCTCTTTCTTCAGATATTTATTTCTGATTGCACCCCACATTCTTATACATTGACATCGTCCCCCTATAGGCTGTATCAAACCTGCATCCCTTACACCATGCTTCTTTCCCAACCTGCAGCCCCTCACTTCTTCTCCCACCCACAGCAGCCACTCACCTGCTGCTGACCTTAGACATATCTTCCTGCTGACTTCTCCATTGACTTACTCCCTGTAAACTTTTCCACAAATAAAATAAATATAGAACATGGTTGAAATAAGAAGGGAGGAGGCAAGGAAGGAAGGAAAAAACAAAATTACAGTTGGAGAACCGTGAGATAAGGTAGTATCTCTGAAACAATAAGGGATAGGTAGTCTGTTTAAAATATTAGAAATGATTTTTTTAAATCACTTGAATAGGAGCAATTAGTCTTTTGAAATTCTCTACCAGATATATGGGTATAGAAACTGGCTGATTTCTCTGAATTTCTACAGGGGAAAGAAAACACTTCTAGGAATTTCTCAAAGACAGGATTGCCACAGTGCCTCTATTATTTAAAAAACCCTTATGAGAAAAGTTATCTCAGGCTGTCTTCCCTTGGGACTGAACTGATGAATAGTGAGTCAGGAAGGCTGCAGACCATTGAGAGATAATTGTATAATGCAAAACAAGATATTCATACAGACTTCTTGGCTACGTTATAATGAAATAAGCACAACACCATATTCCATTAATGAGAATTTCAGTGGAATTAGGAAAACATTGAAGAAAAATCTGTTTAGCTGATTGCATAAAATATGCAAACTTGGGACAGAGGAACAGTCTTTTTTCCAAGCCAGTATTGATTATTATTTCAAGAAGGTCTATGTTATGTCTGCCTAAAGATGCTGCACTTCTTTAAAACCAGCTCCAGATCCCAGATTCCACCACATTGGCAGTGCTTATTTCTAGCTTAATTTCAGAATGTTGGAAAATCAGGCAGTAAGTATTTTGTTTTTCAACAATTTCATGTACACCAAACCGTAATGCCGGCAGCAACCCACACCTGGTCCTGTCTGTAAAGAATTGCACATAATAGAATTTAGAAAAAGGGCCTCCATAGTGGCTCCCTGTCTCCAGAACAACCCTTCCTCAGAAATAAGGTTGCCTCCCACTACTTTTCCTAAACTCCTTGAAGACATAGTTTGGTCAATGGGTCTTGGGACCCCAGCTGAATTTGGAGTTGATCAAATGACTTACATGATCATGTTTGTTGTTGCCATGGAGGATGGGATGAGGGTTTCTAGGATTTTTATACTGTTAATTTTTAATGCTGTATATTGCCCACTTATTGTGTGTAAGTTGATCACATAAATCTATTTAATAAATAATAAAATAAAAACTTCTTTATTTATGTTTCATGTTTTTGCCTATGTAAAGAAATAGATTATATAACCATATTCTATCATTGATCTGAGATAAGTGAACAAGACAGTTTGTTTAATTATTTTTTTTATTATGCATCCCTAGTTTTGTTTCCAATCCAAAGGTAAAGAATAAAGGGGAGATGTAAACTTTTTGATCATATCTGTCAAGCTGATCCACAAAAGTTAGAAGACTCATAACAGGAAACAGGCTTTGCATGCTTAAGCTTCCAGACAAATTCATCCTGGAATAAGAATGTACAATGCTTTATAGTATATTAGTCATCCAGGTGACACAAGAAGAATCCCAGTAAAATAATAATGATCCAGGTCATTTGGTATTTTATTCTCTATCAAGATTAACAAGATGCTTTTGGGAGCTCATTACAAACACTTGAAAACACATACCATTTAAAACCCTCCAACTCATCCATAGGCATATAGTGTCTTCTTTCTCTAAATCTAAACAATGTAGCTGCCAATGGCGCTAGCTGCTGGAAAAAAATTGTTCATGTTTTTTAGCAACTCATGCTACTCTCAAGAGCAGCGCCCCCTCAACCTTTGGGCAGCAGGGATTGGTTCCATAGACAGAGGTTTTTCCATGGCCTGGAGGGGACATTATTTCATGTGTTGCCTACATTCTGCAGATGGGCTTTGCTTATTTCCGTGGCCTGTTTTCTGGCATGCTGCGGACCAGGGCTTGGGGACTCCTGTTCAAGTATATCTGCCCACCTGACAAGGTCCCATAGGGAATGCATGTTCCAGTTTTTCTTTTCTTAAATGTTGCCACTTTATTGGAGCTACGAAATGTTCCTACTCAGTAGCTGCTCTTGTTCTCTGAAACAATTTATCTTCAATATACAGTATGATAGTCCCCAATCTCCCTGTAGGAAAAGTGTTACTGCTTGCTTTTAGGAAAGCTATTTAAACCTGGCTTTCCCCCCAGGTATTTGGGGTCAATTAAGTGGATACTCTTTTGTGTGTTTCATTTATGTGTTTGGTCATTATCATCTTTGAGAGAGATGAGTGGTTTAGAAACATGAAATATAAATGAATACATTTTATATCTTGTACAGGTAGTCCTCAACTTACAACAGTGTGATTGTTCAAAGTTAAATCAGTACTGAAAAAAGTGACTTATGACCATTTTTCACACTTGCAGCATCCCCATAGTTCAGTGGTGGGTTCAGGCTGGCATGCCCTGGTACGGGCGTATCAGTGCCTGCTGCTCCCAGCAGGCACCATTCTGGTACGGTGCTTCGGAGGGCCCACTTTCCCACCTATGTTCCTTACATGTATTTGACCCAACTGGGCATTTGCTCATGAGCATGTAGTATACGGCGCCTGCATGATGCTCCGCTGAGCATCTGGAGCATCATGGGTGGTGGGTGCGCATGCACATGGTGGACGCCTGTCCCCATTGCAGTGTACCGGTTGTGACAGGATCTGGATCCCACCACTGTCATGGTTATATGATCAGAATTCAGATGCTTGGCAACTGACTCATATTTATGCCCAGTTGCAATGTCTCAGGGTGACGTGATCCCCTTTTGCAACCTTCTGACAAGCAAAGTCAATGGGAAAGCCAGATTCAGTTAACCACCCTGTTACTAATTTAACAACTGCAGTGATTTACTTAACAACTGTTGCAAAAAAGATTGCAAAATGAGGCAAAACTCACTTAACAAATGTTCCACTTAGCAACAGAAATTTTGGGCTCAATTGTGGCTGTAAGTTAAGAACTACCTGTATATTGGACATATTTAAATGTTTTTGTGGTTCTTTCAATTCATGTCTTGTTTTTCTATTATACATTTTCCTGAATCACATTGTCTCATTTAAATACAACTTTGCAGAAGACTATTAAGATTTTTTTAAAAAAATGACTATAAATCACTATAGTGACTTAAATCACTATATTCACAATATATCGCTATATATGAGTTTTAGAATGCCCCCTTCCCCCCCCCAAAAAAAAAATCCAGGAGAGCAAGTGATGATTTATATCTGACTCAATGGCTATGGATTATTTTTCCTTCAATAAAGGAAATCAGAAAGTAATTGAACATTTAATCTGATGGATTTTATTGACACACAGAAATCTAACTTTTAACTTCCCCAAAGTTTTTTTCTTCCCTATGAGAGAAGTTCTGTTTTACAATTTTGGTTTCGTTATGTTTTAAGACTTAACTTATTGCTGAAAAAAGTGGATGTTTGGGTACTGCCACTGATTTTTTATTCCACATTTTTTGCACTTGTAATTTGCCTGCAAGAAATTTGAGAACTCTTTAACTCTTATAACAGAGGTGGGCTGCTCCTGGTTTGGCAGAACAGGTAGTGGAATTTAGGCCTTGGTCACAGAATGAGCAGAGACCCCAGGCCTGCCACACCCCCAAACCAGTTCCCTCGCTGACGCTAGGCTGCCACCATTTTGGTTTTTAGTGACTGCACATACACAGTTCACTGTAAATTGTTCTGTGCATGCGCAAAGAACAATTTACATTGAACAGTGCATGTGCGCATGAGTGAAGCGAGCACAAGCACACTTTGCACACAGGTTGCAAACTAGTAGTGAAACTGGCAGCAACCCAACCCATCTTATAATCTAACCCAGTGTTTCTCAACCTTGGCAACTTGAAGTCCTGTGGGGGGATTCTGGGAGTTGAAGTCCACAGGACTTCAAGTTGTCAAGGTTGAGAAACACTGATCTAACCATATTCCATTATGAATCTCATTTAATTTCAAATCATTATTGTATATATGTTAATATAAACTTTAGAAACATGCAGTGCAGTAGTTAAAAATTCAAATAGTACAATCCAAAAACCTGAGGAGGTTTGCTGGCAAACTTTTTGGATTAACACATTTTATTAAGATACATGCTTGTGTGAGATATATCGCACTTCCTTGTATTTGGTGGAGTTGCTAAACTGATAAAAGATTTAAATTGGTGTGGGATAGGAGGAGGAAACACAAGGTGATTACATGTCAACTTTTCTTCTGATTTAAAAAAATAATATTAGAATTAATAAATGTAATAAAAGTACAAAGAATCAAAGAAAAGTTAAGAAAATAAAGATGTAGAATTATGATTTCCAGCCTTCTTTCTGCCAAGTAATATCGTTTTATTCTTTCCCTTTTGTTCTTTTTAATTTCCAAATGAATTTCCTTTTTAATTCTCAAATGAATAAATCTTCAATTCAGGCTTTTCTTTTTTCAGTAAAAAGTCCATATAAGATTTCAGTCTTTTCTATCCTAACTAAACTGGTCAACTTTGCCATTTCTGAAATTTTGTAACACAATCTTCCACTGAATTTCATTATTCTTCCATATGTATGAATATATTGTTGCAATTACTATATATTTTTTCCTTATTCAATGTCTATAAAACTAAATTCAACATACTGCATGTATTTATCAGAGTAGTTTGAGGGCCTTGGTATTTCACTGGAGACTTTCAGTACTAACCAGGCTCTATCTTATTTATCTTCCAAAAACAGAGATTGTCTGGTTAATTATAGGATGCCATCTTCTGGGATACATTTTTCTTCCCAATGTTCACACTAAAAATGTTTCTACATTTTAGAATATGTTAGTGCCAAGCAGTGAAATGCCAGTTTGCTGTATGTGCATGTTTGTGTGTTTGGGGATGCATGCATGTTTTCTAATTAACTTTTTTTTTGTACTTTATTTCAGGGCTACATATCTACAGTATGCATTTTTCTTGTTTCTCTTGATTTTATATCATCTATTCTATAAACCCTTTAAAGGGAATAGGAGAATGGAAATATTTACAACTAAATAATTTCACTGATTAATGATTGGTAAAAAGGGAGCAAACATTCAGAAGGACATTTCCTTTCAAGGTTTGGCTTGAGAAAAGTTAGGTAGGAGGCTTAATGAACTGTAGTCAATATTTTCTAATAGCAAAAGCGTACAGTTTTTTCAGGTATATCTCATATGTTCAAATCATAGCCATATCTCCTAAATCCTGATTTTATATGCTATATCAATATCGTGATGTCTGGGAAATTCAGGGAGTTTCCTTATATCATTTAATAATTAATCATTTTCATTCCCCCTGCTTTGGAAAGCATATTACATTAAATAAGCAACACCACCACCGTGTTTGTGTGTTTGTGTGTGTGTGTGTGTTAGTGTGTGTGTGGCATTGTTGCTTATTTAGTATGTGTGTATACACGTGAGTGTGTGTTTGTGTGTGTGTGTGTGTGTGTGTGTGTGTGTGTGTGTGTGTGTTTTCATACATTTTCACGGGTGTAGGTATGTTGGTTTTGTATTCGGGTCTTTTCCCATGTAGGATTGCTACATCAACCCTACACAGGAAAAGACTCGAATACAATAAGACCAGCAGATAGATAGATAGATAGATAGATAGATAGATAGATAGATAGATAGATAGATAGATAGATAGATAGATAGATAGATAGATAGATAGATAGATAGATAGTGTGTGTGTGTGTGTGTGTATGTACACACACAAACATACACAGGTAACTGAGCTTCTCGGACAGTTGAGCACTAGGCTAAAATGTCTGCTTATTACTTTTAGCCTTCCTGAGCCCAATCACCTTGCTTCAATTTCCCTGGTTATTTTACTGTAAGTTTTTCACAGTGTAGGCTTTGTGACTGTGACATGCATTGTTCTCAGGTGAAACCTTCTATTCCACATGTGAGTGGCTGATTGATAAGAGCACCTGTAAGAATAATGCAGGCTTTCAATGATGAATCCATTATCTCTCTAGACCAGGCTGCCTTCTTTTTACACCGACATAGTGGAGGCATGATGATACCATTTATTGGAGCGACTTCTACTAATGAGACTATCACAGTCCCCAGCAGATGTTGTTTTATTTGGAGCTATGTCCTGATTCCACTGCTTGGCAGGAACCTGTTCTGTTGTTTGTTTGGTTTTAGGCAATGCTCATGTGCTTTTTAAAATTAAAAAGCCAAACTTTGATTTCCCTAACATATATGTACATCAGAGCTGCAGTGTTTAATGAACTGACTTGCTCAATCAGCTTTTCCTTGCCCTCTAGATGCATTGAGGTTACTGACTAAGATATTTAGAAGTTTTCATTATTTATTTATCAAATTTAGAAACTGCTCATTTCCCTCCCAGAGGGACTTTGGAAAAATAAAATCTTAAAACATAAAATAGTGTATATAAAATTTAAAAGAGGAAAAGATTATTCAAATCCAGCATTAAACCTGAATTAAAAGGTTGGGGCAGGGCCTTTAGGGCAATAATCAACCCCACATGTTTCTCTGGGAGTCCCAAGCAAATACAGTCTTGAGTTTTTGAAGAGCATAACACTGAGAATAGAATCTCTAACTTTATTATGTATGATTTAGTTATTTCATTTATATTTCAATGATTTCTATGGCTCCCTTCAAAATCATTTGCAGGCAGTGGCCAGTTTTCAAAATTGATGCAAAGGTACACACAAACACCCTTAAACTTTATGTACTTCCAAATCTTTTCGAATTCTACTTTCAGTTATGTTGCTCATTCCTACTGATAGAATCCAGCAATATGAAGTTGCAAGTTCAATCACATTGTTAGTATCTTGTGTTTCCAAAACACAATTTCCAAAAGAAATTGCTTTTGAATAAGAAAGAATCTTACCACGTAGCACAAAAAGATAATTTTAGCTATATAAAATGTTATAAACTAACCCCAAATGAAGATGAAATAATAAAAAAAATTATGAACTGTGCCGAAATGGATAGATTAACAAAAGAAATACAGGGAAAAGAAGAATCAGAATTTTATCGGATTTGGGATAATTGGTATAGTTGGATGGAGCAAAGGAATAAAATGAAAAAATAGAATAACACTCAAAAATAATAATTATGAGTAAAACAAGCGGGCCAAGATTTGTGAATTCAAATCAGGACGATAGTTGGAAAATAGACTGTAGAATCTTAAAGAAAAAAAAAGGAAAGGATATGAAACAAAGTTGGGTGTGGAAACACCACCTCCAAGAAAACAGGAACTGGGATCTGAAAGAGACACCTATAACAATAGAAAAAGAAAGGAAGGGAAGAAGGAAGGAAAGGAAGGGAGGAAGGAAGTAAAGAATGGAGGGACGAAGCAAAGGAAAGGAGTGAAGGGTAGAAGAGAGAGGAAGGGAAGGAGAGAAAGTAGGAGAAGAAGAAGAAGTGTGGTGGAAAGGTAAGGGAAGAAGAATGAGGTAAGGGAAGGTGGATAGAGGGGAGAGAAAAAGAAAAAGTGGAGGGAGGAAGAGAAAGAAAGAGAAGAAGAGAAGGTAGGAAGGAGAAGAAAAAGGGTAGGAGTGAGGAAGAGATAAGGGAAAGAAGAAGGGGATGGAGACCAAGAAGGAAGGAAGTAGAGAAGGAAGGGAGGGAGAAAGGAAAAGAAAGAGAAAACAAGGTGGTGTCTTAGCAGGTGCGAAGGATGGTAAACAAAGCATTCTAAACTATACCTTATAACCTTCCAAATGGGATAATAATAATATAAGAATGGCAAAGAAAAAGAATAATTATGTGAATGTATATCTATAATCTGTATATAAGAGAACAAATGATAGTAAAAATATTTAGCATAATATAGGTAAATAATATCTGGTCATAAGTAGCTAAGTTTAAATAAATAAAGAAATGTACATACAAATGGATAACAAATAAGGAGATTATGAATGAAAGATAGAAATGTATAGTAGGGAAAACACTAACTGCAAAGAAACCGATTCGAAACTGCTGTATGATATACGATGGAACTTATTGTTCCTATGTTGTTTTTAATGTTATGTGTTTGTTTTTGTTGATGTGTTTATGTGTTTAAAATAAAAAATTTATCCTGGAAAAAAATGTTATAAAATATAACATTTTAGCATATACAATGAAAAAGTTTATCAAATATTAAACTAAATTTCAGAAACAATTTAAAATGTTTTGCAGTAATCACTTACAATGTGAGTTAGTGAGAGGAGAAATAACTTAATTCCAATATTAAGATTGCAAGTAATTGTTACATAATACACATTGTATTTTCCCACTTTTTTTTTTTTTTTTTACAAAGGCTGTATAAACCACATAAAACTTGCAAGGAATAAAGAAAGCCAGAGTTCTCAATTTGCTAGGAATGCTTTGTTTATTACCAATTGACTGCAATTGCACAACACACACAATCCTTTTTTTAAAAAAGTGTGAGCACCTGTTTTTACGTTAATATACCTCTTTTTATGCTAATATAACATGTTGTACCTAAACAAAAAAATTACTAAGATGACTAAGGAAAATGACATGCTTTCACACAATATATACTAGTTAGTTTTATAAATTCCATATTATTCAACTTTTTATCTTGAAAACTCAGTGACTGGATGCTATGGTTATTCTGTAAATGTGTTCTATTGCTATTCATGAAATAATTAAAAATCAATATTTACCTAGAAATGCAAACTTTAATTTTACTAAAAAGGAAAGCTGATCAATATGTTTTTTGGTAAGCCCAGTGATTCAAAATCTTATTTAAAGGTGCTGAAATTACTATTAATATGTGGAAGATTAGCCATTCAGGCAAATGTGGTTCTTGAAGTTGTTAAACTTATGCAATATACAATGAACTTTTCGCAAATTAAATTGAATATTTATTTGATCTCCATGAAATAGAAATATAGAAAATGATGCAAAATCCCAATTGTTTTATCTTCCACATTATCCATTTACAATATTGCACATGATTTTAAAATAAATTGATTTTCAGAGGGATTTACAGCTATATAAATGCGCTTACAACCTCAGACAATTTGCTTCCCAAAAGCTCTACATGCCAACCTCTGATTCTCACAAAGGATAAAATGCTGTTAGTGCAGTTGAAAACCTATAATGCTGTGAAACATATTGCCATCTATTTTTAATGATATGATTACCTAGCAAGTATGTCAATTCCTACAATTTTTCCCCTAAGGCTTTTAGGACAAATGTGCTATAAATATCAGAGCATAAATAATCTACCATTATACAACCACCTCATAAAAAAAGCATGAATCATAATGTAACGTCAGCATGGAATGTCCTGCAAAACAGCTTTTTAAATAGTTAGCCACAACAAAATTTTGCAAGTATAGTTGCTTGCGCCATAATTAGAAGCTTAGGTAAAGTGAATGAGTGGAGGATGAAGGGAAAAAAGGGGGCACCCTAAGGCACTAGCTTTATGAGGTAATTTTAAATATATCTTCGATATTGCAATCTTCTTGCTCTATTTCCGCAGTACCATTTTTCACTTATGGTCAATTTGAAGATTCTAAACATTGCAATCCATTTTCTTTGCTAAAGGCCTACATAGAAATGTATAAAACACAAATAATGAAAAATCTAAATATTTATAAAATTTAGAATGGACCCATCTCTGTCACAAATAGTTCAGCCCTGCTAGCACAGTTGCAACCATAAGTCAATACATTTTTTTTTCAAAAAGGATGCTGTCTTTGTACAATGGTTGAAAAAGTAGCTTAGATTATGGTTGCAGTACCTAGATTAAAGTGTACAACTTGAATATCCAGGATTGTATGTGACATCAGAAATCCTTGAGTGCCTCCAAATGTTTCCATGTATATTTTATTATATGAAATATATTAAAATAATTCTTGTACTTCTGATCTGCTTTGGAAATTAGATCCCTGGCATTTCACTAAAAGGCCAAGCATGACCCAAAAGAGCTGCCATTTTCTATGTATGTTGTTAGGTCTCTCCAGGATTAATATTCCTCATCCAAAAGGATACATTGGTTAATCTTTTAAATAATGATAGGGCATGAAACAATAACTGAGAAATTGTTTTCTGTAGAAGCTATTGTGTAGAGTTATTAAACTATTTCCAGAAATTTGCTGCAAACACTAAGTTAATGTATGAAGGTTTTTTTTTTGTACCAGCATTAAGTTCTTTACTAGTTCTGCTCCAAACTCTTACATGTAGATTAGTTCTTGTTCGGCAAACCACCTGAAAATTTCAGGATTAGCTTAGGAAATTGAAAAAAAATATATATCTCAAAGACAATAATAAACAAACCACTTCTGTATTGTTGCTAGGAAACAACACTGAGATATCCATATAGTAACCAGGCTTGAGTTTGACTTGAGAGGCTTTTATTTCATATGAAAATGATCAACTAACAAAGGTGTGTGGGCAAACATTTCATTTGTGATATTTACTTTGTAATTGTTGTTGTTTGCTAGGGCCAGAAATTCATCAACCCGATGCAAAATAGCGATAGGAAGAGGGATGCAAAACACGGTGGATCATTACTTGTCACGCTCCATAACTATTTGGTATCTTCTGCAGTTACAAGTACAAAACTACAAATCAGCAGTAGCTATGGTTTCTGAACCTAAAGAAGAAAGAAGCTCTTTCATTCAAAACTGCTTTCATTTTGCAAAATGTTAAAAACTATTTTTAAGGTACCAAAGGTACCTGCTTAATTTTAAGGACAATCTAATAATAAATCACAATATCTAGAGAACTTTTGAATACAAATGGCAATAAATGTACTTTTTTACATAATATATTCATTGAAAACCTGTGGTTTTCTCCGTGTTTACAACAAAATTTGCAGAAATGGCCAGCTTCCCAGAAAATAGTGTTATCATAAAATATACTTTGTCCAAATGTTTAGAGTTTAAATAAATAATTTATTTTTCCCATGTTTAATTTGTCAGAGACCATAGCAGTGTTTATTGTAGGATATAATATATCCCTTTTCAGTAGCCAGGCACATGGCTATAGACCTGTAGAGATTTATTATTAACTGATTTAGTGATTTCATCTCAGTACTAAATATAATTTTCTTTAATGCTATTTGCATTATGCAAAACTCAAAACAGCCTATTTACATAAAACTGCATTCAATGAATCCTTTATTTCTACAATTCAAAAGAAGAAACTACACAGTTTCTGGAATTAAGAAGCATCAATGTAAGCTTATGTCATATTCTAAGAAATCTCCAATGAATGACTCAAAAATGGTTGTCCTGTAAAGAGCACATTACAATAATGCCAACTTGCATTGAAACTTGTCAATGCATAAGTTATTGAATTCAGATGACTTTTTCAAATAGAGACACATCTGTTTCCTTAGCCAAAGGGAGCCCATCTTGCCACCAATTATACAGTATATGACTAAACAGCATATGAGTTGATTGTTCCTCTATTTCTACAATACAAAAAGAGAAGTAGCTATTAAGACATTCTTTTTAAGCATATAGCAAATTGACATTATTATAATATATTCATTGGAAAATCTTTGAAAGTAATCTAAAAATTACACTTGGTTTAGAATGCAGCACTAAAGTGGGGAGACCTTGGACATCTTACATTGTCTCAATAGTTAAGCAGGTTCGTAAGTTCCATGTTGCCAATTTAATAAGCTCACAATAGTGTATAAAGTCTTATATTGCTGATGAAAACTATTTAATGGACTGCTTTCTCCCAAATATCTCTATATACTTTAAGACAGTGGTCCCCAACCTTTTTATCGCCGCGGACCAGTCAGCCTTTGATAATTTTACCGTGGCCCGCTGAGGGCGCGCAGGAGTGGGGGGGCGTTGTTCGCGCGCGCTGTAAAATGTAAAATTTTATTGAATATTAACTAGGTTGCTTCTTTTAAGCTATTTTAATGTTTTAAAAAGTAAAATCTGATTTGACAACATTCTCAAGAGTAGTACATGAAAATTTGGCATAAACCTGCGTTATTCTTAGGTGAACATTCTGAGTAAGTTCTAAATAGCCGAATTTCTCTATTTCCTTTTGAGCCTGTATCCGCAAGACTCCATGCAACACATTCAAGGAACTCATATCCCTCCATGAAGTATGGAGCATTCCAGAGTTTACAGAATACGCATCTTGACACCATATTTGACTCTTCACAAGGAGTAGAATACACAGCTATAAAACGGGAAGAAGCAGACTCGGTCGGGGGGCGGCAACGGGCGCTTCACCAGGCGGGTCGAAGGAGCCGCAGTCGGCTTGGCATTCGGGGCTGGGCGGGAGGCCTGGCGCACCGAAGCCTTCGCCTCTCGGAAGGGTCAGAGAACCGCCTGGCGACACGGGAGGTCGGCCGCCTGCCCCCTCCCCTCCATGGGAAGCACGAGGCTCCGCGTCGTTTCAGCCCGAGCGGCCGCCAGGCCAAGTGCGCGCCTTCGCTTCGGCGACAAAATGACAGCCCTGGAGAGCTACTGTGGTGCCAGGCTGGGCGAAGGGAGCCGCCGGCGGCGGGCGGGCGCCCTCCCCTCCCTCCCGCAGCGGAGCCTCCCTCGGCCTCTCGGAACGGCGAAGCTCCCCAAGTTCCCCCGAAACGGCTGCGCCCCTCCCCCCTGCAACCTTAGTTTCTCCTTGGGAGGAAAATGCAGCGCCGCCGCCCCCTCCTTCCCCCCCCTCGTCATTCCACGGGGCAGGCGGGCCGGGCGAGTCCGCGGACAAAGTTTCGCCTCCCAGGCAGCCTCCGCCAGCAGCATCCCAAGTTCGGGCCGAGGCCGCCACCGCCGCCCCCTCCCTCCCGGGGCGAGCAGAGCAAGAGGGCGGGGGGGAGATCAGCTATCATGGCCCCCGGCTGCTGCGCGGCCCGGTGCCAGGTACTCCACGGCCCGGCACCGGTCCGCGGACCGGGGGTTGGGGACCACTGCTTTAAGACTTCTAGCAAACATAGAAAATTAAGAAAATGGACAAAAGAAAACCAAGGGAGAAAGAGAGAAAGATATATGCAACAGGCAATAATTTATATCTATATACTTCTATATCTATAGAAAGCAAAGAACTATTGGAAACAAAACAATGGACTGTTCCATCCAAGAGCTCTTGATTATTACAATTTTAACCCTTTTAGGTATGTAACAACAGCAGAAGAGAGATGGAGAAAGATAACAAGGGATTCATCCTCTATTCTGCACTTTGATAGCAAAATAATAAAAATAACTATTTAAACCTGCAGTATTTACAGCGTTATGTTACCTGGATTTGAGAATCTTCTATATTGAAGAGAAGTGCATGTAATTTCATTGCAATTAAATGTATTGTAATAATAAATTCTCTTATTAAAAGACATATGCTCTTTTTAATATATTTGTCTTTCCTATTGCTTTGATCCTTTTATGAATTTAATATCCAGCTCTTTACAGAATTACTCATCTCTGTGACTTCTTCTTGGTTCTATTTAATTACAGGAGTACAGTGTTTTTTTAAATGAAGCTTCATGAGTATGTCTATGCTAATCTACCTAATTAGACATATTTTAATTTAAAACCATGGACCCTTTTCGTCCTTTATATGAAGTCAATAACGTTTTAGTAGCTCACAAGGTCAAATGTCTTTAAGGCTACTAATTAAAGCAAAGGGTTTATGATTATCTCAATAGTGTCATTCTGTACAAACATGACTTCTGTGTAAAGTACCTAAGTATTTGAATTAGGTCAAAAGTAAGAAAGATGAATTTACAAATGTATAGATTTATTAGTATATATGGTTCTAAGCAGAAGCATAGTATGTAAAAGAGCAAAATAAATCAGTATAATTTAATATAATATAAAAACAGCTTTTGCAGAACAGCTGCAAAAGCTGTTCTGCCACACCTGCAAAAAACTTGTGAGGGCTGGTTTGATGAGATGATGATGTGATAATTAGTAACACAGGTAAAGCTAGAACTTTATTTTTTTACAGTTTGATTGGTAATTGAAACATTTGAACCTTCTTTCCTCCCTTTTTCCTCCCTCCTTCTCTCCCTTTCTCCCCAATGATTGCCCAATTTGTCCTCATTCACATTCAACAATGTCATACTTATAGACTTCACTTCAGGCATTTGTAGACCAGGACTCCATAGCCTACTGTTTAATTCAGAAGAGTACAGCATATCATTGTCCATATTATGGACGGTGTGTATGTGCTGCATTGTTGCCTCACAAATGTCTGATGCACCTTTTACCAACCCTGATTTTCCTGTTTCTTGCAATATAAAACCTTTTCAAGGTTTTTCCTATCTTTATAATGACTGGATAAATGGACTTATCTTTCTCTGGGTACCAAGATGAGATTGCTTTAGTATATTGTATCCAGTGACGTGCGGTGAAGCTTCTGGCTGGTGAGGCAGCAGGCTGGAGCGAGAGCCGCGGAGGCGAAAGGCGAAGAGGGGTGGGGTGGGGGTGTTCCAAGATGCCCTCTCCCCTTTTGGCACTCTGCAAGCCAGGCCTGCAGCAGCAAGAGGATCCGCTCCGCTTCTATCGCCCCCCCCCTCCGTTCCAGAGAAGCCAGCCGGGCAAGTCTCTGCAGCCCCGGTTCAGTCTCACAGCAGCTCCAGGAGGAAACGGGCCAGCCCCGCTTCCCTCCCTGGACTTTCTGGAAGTGGAGGACAGCATTCCGCTCCTGCCGCTTTCTCCCAGAGCTCTGGCAGGCCTGCCGAGGAGGAGCCCGGACAAGGCTGGAGCGAGAGCCATGGAGGCAAAAGGCTGGCCACTCGGGGCTTGGAAGAGGGAGCGGAATGCTGTCCTCCACTGCCAGAAAGTCTGGGGAGGGAAGCGGGGCTGGCCCATTTCCTCCTGGGGCTGCTATGAGACGGAACCGGGGCTGCAGAGACTGCCTGGCCGGCTTCTCTGGAGAGGAGGGGGCGATAGAAGCGGAGTGGATCCTCTTGCCGCTGCGGGCCTGGCTTGTGGAGTTCCAAAAGGGGAGGGGGCCTTTTGGAACACCCACCCACCCCTCTTCGCCGTTTCCTCCTGGGGCTGCTGGGAGATGGAACCAGGGCTGCAAACACTCTCTTCACCTTTTGCCTCACGGTTCCTCCTCGCCCCCACCTCCTCCATCCCCACCTCTGTGTCCGCCAGGCATCTCACGTTTATGCCCACCATAAACGCGAGACACCTGGCAGACACAGCGGGGGGGACGGAGGAGGCGGAGGGGGTGAGGTGGCAGCCGGCGAAGAAAGGGGAGAGGAGGAGGAGGAAAGGAAGAGGGGAGCAGGATGGGGGGAGAGGGTTGCCCCTCTCTTCTCAAACAAACAAGGCTCCCCTCCCTGCGTCTGCTCCTTCCCTCTCTTCTCAAGCAAACTCTCTCTCAAATTGAGAGAGAGTTGTTTGAGTGAAGTTAAGAAAGAAAGAAACACACACACACACACACACACACATAATAAAAACAAATTACATTTACTTAAATTACAAATAAATTGAATTCCTCCCCCCTCCCTCCGACCCACATACCTTCCAGCTACACCAAAATTCCAGATTCGGTCTAGCTAGGCTCCAGGGCCAGGCAGGCTAGGATAATGGCTCCTAGAGCCACCACGTGCCCTCTGCAGGAAGAGGCCCAAGAACTATGGGCCTCATTTGCATACTAATTTTTTTGCTTTTAACCCTTGGTTAACCCTTAAAAGGCAAAAAAAATCCTTATGCAAAGGAGGCCCCGAGTTCTCTGGCCTCCTCCTATACTTAAACACTATATACACTCCAAATCACTGTGAGTTGAAGTCTGGTAGCAACTAGTTTGGCCTTAATTATATAAAAAAAATCTTTAAAATTCCTTCCTTTCCTGAGGAGACTGGTGAGGCCCCGCCTCCCCTGTCTCTAGTGAGTGCACGTCCCTGATTGTATCAACACTTTGTTCTAAGCATGATTTTTTTAAAAATTGTTCATTCTGTCAGCTCCATATTCCTAAAGGGTGTTGTGAAAGCTAAATAAACATATTAGTTGGAGAGAATTAGGAAGCCATATACATTTTAAAAAGTTCTTTATCTAGCAGCAACAGATAGCCAACTGTATATATAATATAAGGTCTAGATCTAGGATTTCATCCTTTCATCTTATTGAGCCAATGGATTTTTGACTGTTTATTCTTTGGCCCCAAAACTCTTTGCCATCTGTTCCATAAAATGGCTACTTCTGCATGTAAATCAGAGTCTCACTTCATCGGTGATACAAACCTTTATATATGGTGAGATGAACATCCCTTACAACTGTTCCCATTGTGTTCCATAATCTTATTGTAATTCCTTGCAATTGGATAGAAGAAATCCTGAATAGGTACTTTGATTATGCTTACACTGTGATGACTTCATCAACCTACCTGTAGTATTCTTGGCCTAGTGGTCTTCCATATAAGTAGAAACTAATCCTGTTTATGGCCCTTTAGCTCATAGCCAGCATCTGCTACTTTAATCTGAGATTAATCACTTGTCCCATGTATGTATGTATGTATGTATGTATGTATGTATGTATGTATGTATGTAGCCATAGCCAAGACAATCTCAATCTTACATGGGAAAATACCTGAATACAACAAGACCAGCATACCTACACCCGTGAAAATCTACAAACACACACACACACACACACATACATACATACATACACACAGACACACACAGACACACACAAACACACACAAACACACACACACACACACACTTGTTATAATGTGTTAACTGTGAAAATCAAGAGACCTCTCTGTCAGAGACATTATAGCGACAAGGAGAAAAGAGATGAAGTCATGGATGGAACTGTCAAATTTAATTTTAATTACTCTTACTTCTCCGGCTCAGAAGAAAGTCTGATTGCTCTCTTATTGTCACTAAAATGAAACTATATATATATATATATATATATATATATACACCAGGGGTGGGTTCCTGCCGGTTCGCACCGGTTCTTGCGATCCGGTTTCGTCAGTGAACCCGGAAGTAATTAACTTCCGGGTTCCTAGCTCCTAGCCCCTGTCGCTGGGTGCCTGCAGGGTTTTTCTTTTTAAAAGCGCCTCTCCGGATGATTTTGAAAACCTGCAAGGTTGCTTTGGAAGGGGACATATGGGCAGCATTTCCCCTGCCCCCCTCCCCGGGAGCCTGCAGTTTTAAAGCAAGCCTTTGCACAGTAAGAAAATCTCACGAGCGAGAGAAATTCTTACTTGCTTTTACTGTGAAGTTGCGGAAGCTTCCAAGGCTATAGGCAAGCAGAGACGGGGTGGGGGTTTTCAAGATCGTCTGCAGAGAGGCATTTTTAAAAAGAAAATCCTGAAAAGGATTTGGAGAGATTTGCAACTGGTCTTTGGTGGGGTGGAATCCCCAAAACCAGGAGCACAGCCCATTCCCCCTCCAAGAAGACTGTTTCTTTTTAAAAACCCTCTGCAGAAGCTTGAATTCCAGAACTCTTCCATGCCCTCCCTCCCGTTTCATGGCAGCCGAAGCAACAGTGAAGCAGAGGCTGACCACTCCTTGTTTAGGTAATTCTGAGGTGGTTGATGGTTCTGTGAGTGCCTGTTCTTTATAATTTTCCACGTTGCCTTGATGGTTTTATTCCAGGGACTTTGTCTTCCCTGTTCTTAGGCTTAGGAAAAAAAAACTGGTTTCATTGGCAGTCTTTTTGGGGGGGGGGGATTTTTATTTTTTGGTGTTTTCCTAGCACTGTCATAGTTTGTGGGTGTGGGTGGGTTGTGTAATGTCCCGCAGTTATCTATGCATTAATAATGATCTAGTAATATTAATAATATCTAGTAATTAGTAATATCTAGTAATAACATCGTCTTGGCCACTCCCACCAGTCACATGGGTGGCAAGCCACTCCCATCTGGTCACATGGGCAGCAAGCCACTCCCACAAAGGAGGCCATGCCCACAGAGTAGGTTCGAACAATTTTTGAAACCCACCCCTGATATACACCAGCCGGAAGATGGCGAGTGAGACCTCACCGAAACGTTGCAAGACAATCTCAATCTTACACAGGAAAAGACCCGAATACAACACGACCAGCATACCTACACCCGTGAATATATATGCTGATCTTGTTGCATTCAGGTCTTTTCCCATGTAAGATTGAGATTGTCTTGGCAACGTTTCGGCGAGGTCTCATCACCATCCTCAGGCTGGTGTTTTTGGCTCATGCTTATGTGAGCAAAGCATGATTGGAGCTGCAGTTTTTCTTAAATATAGATGGTGTGTGTGTGGAATGTTGGCTTTGTTACTTAAACGGATTGTTAGGCTGTGTTGTCACATCTTGATGTCACACAGGACACCATCACCAAACATCAATTCCATCAACCAATCAAGATGTGACAACACAGCCAACCAATCCATTTAAAGCAACAAAGCCAACTTTCCATACACACACACCTATATTTATAGAAAAATGGCAGCTCCAATCACGCTTTGTTCGCACAAGCACGAAGCCAAAGGCACCAGCCTGAAGATGACGAGTGTGACCTTGTCAAAACGTTGCCAAGATACTGTCAATCTTACACGGGAAAAGAACCCGCATACACCAAGACCTACATACCTATACCCGTGAAAATCTATGAAAACACACACACACACATATCATAGATTTTCACAGGTATACATGCATGCATGCATGCATGCATGCATGCATACATACATACATACATACATACATACATACATACATACATACCATTGAATATGTCTAAATATGGATCCCAGACCAGAGTTTCTCAATCTTAGCAACTTTAAAATGTGTGGACTTTAACTCCAGTTCCAGGAATGAAATCCACACATCTTAAAACTACTGAGATTGAGAAATACTGCATCAGAATACAATATCACAAAATCATAAGTTGGAAGAGGCTATTTAGCCAATTCAATCTAATCCATTGCTCAGTGAAGGAATTAAAAAAAAATCCCACACGAATAGCTATAGTGTATCTAGCCTCTATTTGCACACATTTGATGAAATGCAGCCTATCACATTTTGGGATAATTGGTTCAGCTACTGAACATCAATACTTTTAATAAGTTTTTCTAACATTCAGTTACAATCTGCTTCTTTTAACTTAAATCCATTCTATTCTGACATCTGAACAAAAGAGAACAAAGCCGTGATGTGTGTAAATTCTTAAGAATATATGAAGAAGGCTATCATATTACCCTTCAATCATCCATTCTTAAGAATAAACATATAAAGCTCATTTCATCTATTTTCATATTGTTACTTTTTAGTCTTTTGATTATCTTCATTTTCCGTTCCTGGAACTGTTTTCAGTTTCAATTTGAATTTATAGGACCTAGAACTAACACAAGCTAAACACATTTATAGGACCTAGAATTAAACAGGATCTTATGACAGAATAGAGCAGAATGATTAGTTCCTTTTATTTGGAAAATAGCTTCAATTGACTGTTGGCTCATATTTAGTTTGCAATCAACTACGGTTCTGAGATCATTCTTACAAGTATTGTTACCAAGCCAGGTACCCTTCCTTTTATATCTATGACTTGACTTTTTCCCCTCCTAAGAGAAGCCAGCTATGTATCAATTTAATATTGTATCATTTGACTCACTCATACCTATCTTGATAAACAACATATATATGGTACTTTGTCAAATGCTGTGTGAAAGTGAAGGACTATTATGACTATGGCACTACAAAAATGTATTAGGGACTTTATGTGATAAAAATGAGATAAAATTAATATCTCAAGGTTTATTCTTTATTAATCAATTTCTGGAGTAATAAATCTTCCCAGCTGTCCAAATCAGACCAAATGGTTTGTAGTTGCAGATTTTTTTTCTCCCTTTTTGAAGACACTGATAACATTTCTCCCTTCCAATTGTTTGCAATTTTTCCAATTTTTGGAATAGAATATTTCAGAGATAGTATGTACATAATTATTTTTCTTCAGCTACGATTTAATCATCTGGTCCTGGATTTTTTAACTCTGTTTTTGCTAGTCTTAAACTGTTAGATTTCAACTGTTTGTTCATGTTTTACAATCTCTTGGGAAAACATTTAGTTTTGGGTAGGTGTAGATGAAACAAAATAGGAGTTGAGTTGTTCTTTATTTTATTTTTTATCTTTTATCTTCTTTACAAGCAATTGGTATACTGTTTTATACAGTACTGGGTTGCCAAATTTTTTACTACCGGTTTGAGCGTACTTGCACTTGCATGCGATGCTTATGTGCATGCACAGAAGTGTCTAGGAGGGTGGGCGGAGCCTCCTGCCACCACTACTACCAGTTCATCTGATCTGTGCCGCACCAGGAGCAACCCACTTCTGGTTTTGTATTCTTTTCTTTGACCATATCTAAAAACATCATTATTATTTTTGGCAAATATAGCTAACCTTAACTCATTCTGAATTTCAGTTTCCTGACAGTTTACCTTCTAATTTGTAGGGTCCTGTTTTGTTAACATTTTCTGACATACTGTAGATCATAGCTATCATTGTTTAGGATATATTATACTTGCTTTTTGAAGCCCCAAATATATTCAACTATGCTAGTGTTAGTTTCCTGTAAAATCAAAATTACATAGTGACCTTCCCCACTTTATCTGCACCTCCCATTTTCTCAGCTAAAAGTATACCCATCCTTCTGATTTCAAATTGTCCTATTCTGTACTGATGTTGACTTGTCTCTAAGCTTCTTCAAGAAAATCCTGTCCAGACTAAGACACTTCAGTAATAGCAATAGTATTTAGTCAGACCACTCTCCATTCCCAATAAACAACTCCATGTATTGCTGTGACCTCCCATCTTTCTATTCCAGGAAAATAATTATTGATTGCTTTCATTCACTTTCCATTTTCATGCACATATAATGATTACTACTCCAATTTAAAGCACTGCAAGATGGAAGACTCCTCATTGATGCTATAACCACCACAATTGTCTAGTTTTAGGGAGGTAGGGATAGAGAGAATGACTTCTCAAAGATATCCATGCCTAAAGATCAGAACCCAGATCTCCATATTACTAATCCAGCACTTTAACTACTATACCAATCTGATTCTGGTTCTTTCTATCATGCATGCAATACCTACACATACAATCACATGCATATACATAACAAGCATAAAGTTAAATGTATGCATACATAAATCAAATTGCATATATATGCAAACATAACTACCTCTTGTGAAATAAAAAAAAACAAATCTCTGCCCTTTGCCCCCAATGTACTTATATAAGTTTTACATCTTTTGTTATAAGCTTTGTTGATGATGATGATGATTATACTTGCTTAGTATAAGGAAAGTGGCAATGTAATACCCAGCAGACAATTTTTAATTATTTTTCTTTTCTTGAATAGCTAGTTTCATACTTTTTATTTTTTTGAATAAGTCCGCATGTGCATGGTTTTACTTTTTTTCCAGTCATCTGAGAAAGGTTTCTTGCTCTTGGTTGTTCCCGTCACTTATTGGGTTTGTTTCCTTTGTTTATCTTTCTTAATAGGGTTGCTTCTGTCTTATATGTAGCTGATCTCTTTTTTCTAAAATGCAAACCTTTCCTACTAAGCTATGGCTCCTCACTATTCAAATATTTCCCTAAGGATCAATATGAGTTTGTATTGCTGCAAATATGCTCCAGATTGTTTTCAAGTAGGTAAACAAATAAGCCTTAAGTAATGAAGATCACAATTGCGGACAGATTCTGTTTCAGCTTACTTTTGCTTTCTAAGGCTCCTCAAAAAGATTCTTCCCCAAGCTTTCACATTTGCTAAACATATAACAAAACAAACATTTTGACTTTGACAGAAAAATTCATAGAAACACCAAGCTGATTTCCCTAGACATATTACTGTTAAATTCCCTTTCTGAGTGAACTCACTTCTGGGAACCAGGCTACTTTACAATTACAAGGATTAAGCTTCCTGTGATGAAGAGAACTCCAGAAAAGGTATCTCTCTAAGTCAATTATTGATTGGTTCAGAAAGACAGAAAATAAAAAAGAAATTAAACTGGAGCGCAGTTGTATATGGGCTTTGCCATTGTGTACAGAAGTTACAGATATTCTTTGAGTGCATGGCCTCATTTTTTTTTGCTTGGGTCATATTTGTGACCTTCTGTGAGTAATCACTTCTTGAATAAGAGAATTATTGTTTAGAGAACTAAAATATGCCACTGAACCTGTATGAAATCTGACAATAACCTTCACACAGTCACTCCTTACCCAGCAGGTAGCTGAGCCATGCAGTCAACCACAATGCCCAAACAACAGATCTCAAGACACATCTCTTATATTCAGCAGTTATTTAAAACCTTTTCAATCTTCACAACTTAACAATAATCCTTATGAAGAGTTTCTCCGGTCATTTTTCTCCTTTTCTGGTCACTTTCTTCCTTTGAATGCCTATGATAACCATTTGTTAGTTTCACTTCTATTATGATATACTGAATGAAAAGAAAAGGAAATGAGAGACTGAAAATACAATGTCAGGCATGCCTCCTTCAATATCCAAGAAAGAAAAACCCCAACTCTATGTTAATAGAGATAAAGTACTTTTACTAGATATGAAGTGAAAGCAGCTAAAAGGAAAGCAAGATCTGAGCCAGGAAGGCGGGAACATATACATATCAAACATTTACCCAGCACCCCTCCCCACAATTCCCCACCCCAGTGTCCAATCTGCAACTCCCTAAGGTGTCATGTGGGGTGCATCTTCAAACAGCTTCATCAAGTTGGTATGTGAGATGGTTGGCCTTGAACAAGTCCAAACATCAGCCACCAGCATGCACAGAAGATGGTGAGAACAAGACTCATCCAGTACAATATTATTCCCTTCCCCAATACCATGCCCCCCCATTCCTATGGCAACTGATAGTAAGCAAGCGTAACAAAGCAGCCATAAGCAAGTAACCAAAACAGAGGCTGACATCTGGCCCTCCTTCAGAAAGATATATCATCCTGAAGAAAAGAGAGAGAAAAACAATATAAAATAACAGTATAGCATATACATCTATTATAAAATTAAGGCTTATCAGGTAACTGGTGTAGAACTTCTGCAAAAGTCTGAGAGCTCTAACATGAGATTTGTCAACCCATTCAACCTGGGAAGGGGGGAAACATTTCCAGGAGACCAAATACTGAATGCATTCCCTACGTTTTCTGGAGTCCAAGATTTCTTTAACTTCAAAATGTTGCTCTCCCTCAATAAGAAGAGGCACCAGAGGTGAAGGTTGAGATGGACGAAAGGAAGAAGTATGCTCTGGTTTCAACAGGTTCACATGAAATGCAGGATAAATTCTGCTAAGATTTTTCAGCAGGTCCAACTTCACCGATACCGGATTTATGATTTTTACAATGACCTAGTACTTCGGCCCCACCTTCTTTGATTTTTGGATGGTTTGCAGACTTGGTGGACAAAAACACTCTATTCCCAACTTGGTACTCTTTCAGTTTAACCCTTCTCTTATCCACTTGTCGTTTGTGAGCCTGGTGCGCCACATCTAATGCTTTGTGGGTTATGGGTCAAAACTGCCAAAGTTGATCACTCCTTTCAGACAAGGACAAAAATTTGTGGTTTCTCCTGAGGAAATTCAGAAATTGGCACAAAGTCCTGACCAAACACAACTTTAAAAGGGGTCATGCCGGTACTGCTGTGTACCAAATTATTGTACACCACCTCTGCATGTGGTAACAGTTCAGCCCAATTATCCTGTTGATAATTGATGAAACATTGGATGTACTGCTCCAAAACCGAGTTTAGTCCATTCACAAGCCCCATTAGTCTGAGGATGGTGGGCAGAGTTTGGACCCTGGGCTGAGCCAATCAATTTCAGGAACTCTTTCCAAAAGAGGGAGGTGAATTGGACCCCCCTGTCCGATATAATGCATTCAGGCACTCCATGCAACCTATTGTATATGTGAAATAAACAATTAGCCAACAACTTCACTGATGGGATCTTGGAACATGGCACAAAATGAACCTGTTTGGAAAACAGATCGGTGATAACCCAAATAACAGTATTCCCAGACGTTCTGGTAACTCGACAATAAAGTCCATTGATATCTCTTTCCATGGGGCCCTAGGACATGCAACTCTTTGGAGGAGACCCTGGGGCTTCCCTGGTGGTCTTTTTGTGGCCCACACCAAACAGGACACACTGGCTATGTAGGACTCAATGTCTTTTTTCAATGAAGGCCACCCAAAATTGCCTCTTAATCAGATGCAAAGTCTTTACAAATCCAAAATGGCCTGCCATTCTCGAATTGTGGGCCCATTGAAGTATGACAGGTTTCAGGTCAGCCAGAACATACTGTTTAGCTCCTACCCACGCCAGTCCATCTTTCATAGTGCATTCATCAGAATGTTCCTTGAATCAGTCATCGGATTCAAGGCTGTCTTTGTGTTTGTTCATTAGGTCCATAGTTACATCCAAGTCTACTGGGCCTTGGCTCCTAGTTATCATTGGGGCAGCAATATTTCTAGCTGGGATGACCAGATGAATCATGCTCAGTTTAGAGTTGTTGTACTGGAGAAGCCTGGACAAGGCATCAGCCATAAAGTTCTCCCCCCGGATGTATTTCAGGATAAAATTGAACCAGTTGAAGTGTTGTGCCCAAAGCACTTGTTTAGGTGAAAGTTTTCATGGGGTCTTCAATGCTTCTAAATTTTTATGATCAGTCCATACTTCAAAGGGTGTTTTTGCCCCCTCCAGGAAATGTTGCCATATCATCAAAACCCATCTAACAGCAACAACTTCCTTCTCCCATATGGCCATCTCCTTCCTGTCTCTGTAAGCTTACGTGATGTGTAAGCACATGGTTGCAATTTACCATCAGCGTTTGTTTTAAGTATACCGCGCCCACTGCCATGTCACTGGCATCAGCCTGTACAGCATCCATATCAGGGTGTCTCAAAACTGGCTCTGCTGCAAAGACTCACTTTAATTTCTCAAAAGCGCCTTGACACTCCATAGTCCAGTTCAAAGGCTTCCCCGGCCTAAGTTTTGCTTCTGCTTTAGATTTTAGAAGATTTGTAATGGACAGAGCAATATTATCAAACTAGGGAATAAATTGACGATAAAGATTTGCAAATCCCAGAAAACTTCGCAATTGCTTGCGGTGTGCAAGGAGGTGCCCAATCAGTAACAGCCTGGACTTTTGCCGGGTCCATCTCGATGCCTTTGTGGGAGATGCGGTATCCCAGGTAATCGATATTCTCCTGATAAAATTCACATTTAGACAACTTCGCATAAAGTTCAGGGCTCGGAGTTTCTTGAGCACTGATCGGACCAAAGTCACGTGTTCCTCATGTGTTTCCATATAGATAAGGATGTTGTCAAGATAGACCAACACGCCCTTGTACAGGTGCTCATGCAAAACTTCATTTATTAATTGCATGAAAACTGTTGGCCGCCCCCTGCAGACCAAACGGCAGTACCCTGAACTGGAAGCTTCCCAAAGGGAAGTTGAAAGCAGTTTTCCCACTCATCCCCTTCTTTGATTCTGACTTTGTAGTAGTCCTCCCTTAGGTCCAATTTGGTAAAAATCTTCCCCTTCCACAAGTGGACTAACATATCCTTCATGAGTGACAAGGGGTTTACATTTTCCACAAAAATTCCATTAGATTTTTGTAATTCACATATAAACAAAAGGAGCTATCTTTCTTTTCTCTGAACAATACAGGTGCTGCCACTCATGGTCTAGCTGGTTGTATGAAACCCCTTTAAAAGTTTTTGTCAATGAACTTTCGAAATCCTCAATTTCATGTGGGGTCATTGAGTATATTCTGGGGCTTAGAGAGTTTCTCCCTGGGATTATTTCAATGCTGCAATCATGGCATGGTGGGGGGGAATAGTTTGTCAGAGGACTTTTCACTGAAAATCTCCTGAGGTCCCAATATTCTTTGGGGATTTTCTCTTCTCCTTTAATCTTTTCCTGCATTGTGCAGTTAGGTTCATTTCAGCATTGGCTATGTGGGATGTCCCCCCCTTCCCCTCAGGGGTTTTGCAGAACGAATGCGCAATCACCCTTTCCTCCAGTTCATGTAAGGGTTCCATTTCCGTAGCCATGGTAATCCCAGTATGAGGCCAATCCATCCCAGGTGCCACAATGAAACTCTAGGTTTCTTGGTGATCCCCCATCCACATTTCTATGGGTTCAGTTACAAAATGGGCAGGGCATCCCCTAGCGATTGACCCATCAACTAGCAAAAGGCAAGGGGCATTTCAAAGTCATCAGTCTTAAACCAATTTTCTCCACCACCTCTGGGCTGATTACACATCCCGTGCATCCAGAGTCTAAAAGTGCCAGCATCTTCCCCTGGGCTCCAGTTGATGGCACTTTTAATTCTACTGGGATGGTCATGGGGCCCCGATCGGGGACTCATTGAGGTGGTCATCATCTGAATAATTTTCACTTTCTCCTGTGGAAGAGGAGGGTTTCTTCTCCTCATGGCCTGGAGGAAGGACATCAGCACCTTCCACACCTTCCAGGGCAGTTTCACAGCATCTACCTAGCTGCCAGCCAGGTTCCTCTCCACCAGCCAGGGTCATATGTACAAATCATATACACAACAGCTCACAAAACTCCTGTGTGTACTCAACCTCAGGCCTCCCCTCCTGGGTTAAGCGTTTCATCCTGCTTTTTCACCTTTTGATTTAGGAGGGGGGTCATCAAAACTCAGGGCAGTCATAAACTCCTTGTAATCCCTCAGCAGGGGGGAATCATTATTATGCAAGGCTAACATCCAGGCAGCGGCTTTGCCTCCAAAGCCATAGTAACACTTCTATTTTGCAACTTCGATGAGAAAACTTCCCCATACTCTTGCAGGTAATCCAACTTGCAGTAAAAAACCTCCAGTTCTTGGGATCTCTCTGTAGTTCACTCCAAGAGGAGGATATCTGAGGCATTTGGTGCCTTGGTTTTTTTTTCCCCTCCTTCGGGGAGCTCGAACTGCTGCTGCTGTGGCTGTGGCCCCTCTCTCTTGTCCAGCGCTGGAGCTTTTCCCAGGAATGTTTCAGGGCTAACAGGTCTTATGCTCCCCCCTCTTCCTGCTGGCTAATCCACTCTCCCTTTCAGTGAGACTTACGCGGATGCGCCATCATGTCCAGCCTCCTGAGAAGATGTAAAGCATGGGTCATCATGAGATCCTCTCTTTCCGCTGCCTGCCAATCATCTTCTGGTTGTGGTCATTATGGTCATGACGGGGAGGTACAGGTATGGCAGGAACTTCAGGACTAGCCATTACCGGGGGAAGGAGAGTTCGCTACGTCACAGCGCTCCCTCCTTCTGGCCTGTTAGTTCCACTCCAAGGCCAGATGGCAAGAATGGTCCAGGGCCCTGTCTCAGGCTGTTGTTGCTAAATGCCAGGTCTGTGGTTCACAAGGCTCCCCTCCTCTGGGACCTAATATTAGATGAGGGGCAGACCTGGCATGTATTACTGAAACCTGGCTGGGCCCGGAGGGAGGAGTCCCCCTCACTGAAATGTGCCCAGAAGGATTTCAGGTGCTTCATCAGCGCGACCCCAGAGAAGCGGTGGGGGAGTGGCTGTCATCATCCGAGGGTCATTAGTTCCTCATAGGATCCCTGCTCCGGAGCTTGTCGGGTGTGAGTCCCTATTGGTGAAGTTGGACCTTGATGGTCAAGTGGGCTTGTTGCTAACGTCCTTCCTCCCAACAGCATTACAACAGCCCTCCCCTCGCTCCTCGAGTCAGTAGCCGAGCTGGCAGTAGAATTCCCTAGGCTTATGGTCCTGGGGGACTTCAACCTGCCTTCGCTCCGGTGCACACTCTGATGGGGCGCAGGAGTTCATGGCTTCCATGATGGCTATGGACTTGACCCAAGTAATCCAGGGTCTGACTCACTCAGCGGGGCACACACTCGACCTAGTATTCCTCTCAGAGCAGTGGAGACGTGATCTAGATTTGAGGGGCATTAAGATCTTGCCCTTGTCATGGTCTGATCACTTCCTACTGAGGCTTGACTTTCGAAGACCAATTCCCCCACTGTAGGGAGGAGGAACCGATTAGGTGGTTCTGCCCCCAGATGCCTGATGGACCACTATGGGATTTCAGACGGCGCTTGGAGAAATACCTGACACTCTCGTCCACAATCCGGTAGAGTCCATTAGTTGCTGCTTGGAATACAGCGGTGGCAGGGACTCTAAACGGATTGCGCCTTTACGGCCTCTCTGAGGTAGTGGATCCAGGAGAGCTCCTTGGTTTACTGAGGAACTCCGGGAGATGAAGCGCCCAAAAGAGATGCCTAGAGTGCCGCTGGAGGGCCAGTAACTCCGAGTCAGACCGAGCACTGATGAGAGCCTTTATCAGGACCTATCTCGTGGCAATACGGCGGCGAAATGTGCGCATTTTGCCGCTCTTATGCATCCGCTGAATCGTGCCCAGCCGCCTTGTTTAGAATAGCCCGCTCCCTCTTGAAAGGGAGGGATGCGCACGACCCTTTACAAGGTAGAGCTGAGGAATTTGTTCAGTTTCTAATGGATAAAGTCGCTCGGATTTGGACAGATCTGGACTCCAATTGCACGGTACCAGCCGAGGTACCGGGGGAAGGTCTTGAGCGAATTTATGGAGTGAGTTTCAACTTGTTGCTCACTGAGGAAGTGGACAAGGCAATGGAGCGGTGAGTGCCTCCACCTGTATACTGGACCCGTGCCCCCCTTCGCTGGTTTTCGACCAGCAGGGGAGGTGACCATGCTGGATCCAGACGATAGTTAACACCTCTCTCCGGGAGGGGTCCTCCCCGCACCTCCTAAAGATTGCGGTGGTGAGACCCCTCTGAAGAAATCTTCTCTGGATCCAGCCATCTTGAGTAACTATTGTCCAGTCTCCAACCTCCCCTTTGTTGGAAAGGTTGTCGAGAAAGTGGTGGCCTCTCAACTCCGATGGTCCTTGGATGAAACCGATTATCTTGATCCATTTCAGTCCGGTTTCAGGCCTGGTTACAGCATGGAAAACTGCATTTGGTCGAGCTGATCGATGATCTCTGGCGAGCCAGGGATTGGGGTCACTCCTCTATCCTTGTGCTTCTTGACCTCTCAGCAGCCTTCGATACCATCGACCATGGTATCCTTCTGCGACAGTTGCAGGAGGTGGGAGTGGGAGGCAACCGTTCTTCGGTGGTTCTCCTCCTACCTCTCGGACAGGTCGCAGTAGTGGTGTTTGTCGGAGGGCAAAGATTGCCCCCTAGGCCCCTCAATTATGGGGTACCGCAGGGTTCGGTCCGGTCCCCCCTCCTATTCAACATCTACATGAAGCCGCTGGGTGAGATAACTACACCGGCACGGGATTAAATATCATCAATATGCAGATGAGACACAGTTGTATCTGTCCGCCCCGTGCCAACTTCAGTGAAGCGGTAGAAGTAATGTGCCAGTGCCTGGAGGCTGTCAGGGTCTGGATGGGAATGACAAGTTGTGCTCAATCCCGACAAGACCGAGTGGCTATTGATGCTCCTCCCAAGATGGTCCAGCTATTCCATCTCTCAGCCTGGGGGGTGAAATTATACGCCCCTCCAGAGAGGGCTCGCAATCTGGGAGTCCTCCTGGATCTGCAGCTGACTTTAGAACACCATCTGTCGGCTGTGACCAGGGGGACCTTTGCCCGGGTTCGCCTGGTTCACCAATTGTGGCCCTACCTGGACCAGGAGGCCCTTCGGATAGTCACTCACGCCCCTCGTCACCTCAAGACTGGACTACTGTAATGCGCTCTACCTGGGGCTGCCTTTGAAGAGCGTTCGAAGACTTCAGCTTGTCCAGAACGCAGCCGCGCGAGTGATTGTGGGTGCACCTCGGTACACCCACGTTACCACCTATCCTCCACGAGCTGCACTGGCTGCCCATTGGTCTCCGGACACTCTTCAAGGTGCTAGTCGTTACTTTTAAAGCCCTACATGGTATCGGACCATGGGTACTTGAGAGACCGCCTCCTGCCCAGTCACCTCCCAAGACCTATTAGATCCCACAGACTAGGCTCCTTCGAATTCCATCTGCCGGCCAATGTCAGCTGGCGACTCCTCGGGGGAGGGCCTTCTCTGTGGCTGCTTCGGCCCTCTGGAATGATCTCCCCATGGAGATCCGGTATCCTACTACCCTTCCGGCCTTCTGCAAGCAGTTAAGACCTGGCTGTTCTGGCAGGCCTGGGGCTGTTGAACTATCCAGCCCCATTCGAGGTTACGGCTGTTGTAGTATTTTAAACTGTTTGTTTAAATTGTTTGTTTTATTTTATATCCCCCTCCCTTTTATTGTAAGCCGCCCTGAGTCTCTCGGGAATAGGGCGGCATACAAACCTAATAAATGAATGAATGAATTGTGACCCTTGCCATTCTCTTCTCCTGCTTGTTGCAGGGTTAGACATTTTGGTGGTCCCCCCCCCCCCATGGAAGCTTTTAACTCTGGGTTGTGTGCAAAGTTGATCTTGCCTAATGTCAGGCATGCCTCCTTCAATATCCAAGAAAGAAAACCTCAACTCCATGTTAATGGAGATAAAGTATTTGTTACTAGATATGAAGTGAAAGCAGCTAAAAGGAAAGCAAGATCTGAGCCAGAAAGGCTGGGAAAATATACACTATATTGCCAAAATATTCGCTCATCCCTCCAAATAATCAGAATCAGGTTTTCAATCACTTCCATGGACACAGTGGTATAAAATGAAGTACCTAGGCATGCAGACTGTTTTTACAAACATGTGTGAAAGAATGGGTCGCTCTCAGAAGCTCAGTGAATTCCAGCATGGAACTGTGATAGGATGCCACCTGTGCAACAAATCAGTTGTGAAATTTCCTCACTCCTAAATATTCACGGTCAACTGTCACCCTATTATAGAATGTGGAAGTGTTTGGGAATAACAGCACCTCAGCCACGGAGTGGTAGGCCACGTAAACTGATGGAACATGGTCAGCGGATGCTGAGGTGCATAGTGCAAAGAGATCGCCAACTTTCTGCAGAATCAATCGCTACAGACCTCCAAACGATTAGCTCAAGAACAGTGCACAGAGAGCTCAATGGAATGGGTTTCCATGGCCAAGCACCTGCATCCAAGCCATACATCACCAAGTTGCAATGCAAAGCATCGGATGCAGTAGTGTAAAGCACGTCATCACTGGACTCTAGAGCAGTGGAGACACGTTCTCTGGAGTGACGAATCACACTTCTCCATCTGGCAATCTGATGGCGAGTATAGGTTTGGTGGTTGCCAGGAGAATGGTACTTGTCTGACTGCATGTGCCAAGTGTAAAGTTCAGTGGAGGGGGGATTATGGTGTAGGGTTGTTTTTCAGGAGCTGGGCTTGGCCCCTAGTTCCAGTGAAAGGAACTCTGATGGCTTCAGCATACCAAGACATTTGGACAACTCTATGCTCCTAACTTTGTGGAAAAATTTGGAGCTGGCCCCTTTCCTCTTCCAACATGACTCTGCACCAGTGCACAAAGCAAGGTCCATAAAGACATGGATGACAGAGTTTGGTGTGGATGAACTTGACGGCCTGCACAGAGTCCTGACCTCAACCCGATAGAACACCTGTGGGATGAATTAGAGCGAGACTGAGAAACCAGGCCTTCTCGTCCAGCCTCAGTGTGTGACCTCACAAATGCCACTTGTGGAAGAATGGTCACAAATTCCCATAAACACACTCCTAAACCTTGTGGACAGCCTTCGAGAAGAGTTGAAGTTGTTATAGCTGCATAGAGTGGACCGACATCATATTGAACCCTATGGATTAGAATGGGATGTCACTTGCAGTAGTTCATATGCAAGTAAAGGCAGGTGAGCGAATACGTTTTGGCAATATAGTGTACATATCAAACGTTTACCCCAGCACCCTCCCCCAATTCCCCCATCCAGTGTCCAATCTGCAACTCCCTAAGGTGGCATGTAGGGTGCATCTTCAAACAGCCTCATCAAGTTGGTATGAGAGACAGTTGCCTTGACCAGTCCAAACATCAGCCACCAGCTTGCGCAGAAGATGGTGAGAACAAGATTCCTCCAGTACATATTATTTCCCTTCCCCAATCACCATGCCCCCCCCGTTCCGATGGCAGCTGATAGTAAGCAAGCATAGCAAAGTAGCATAAGCAAGTAACCAAACAAAGGCTACATACACCAAAGATGAAAACCAAGCATAAATGTGCTACCTTTTTTATCAACTATCACACATATCCTAAAATGATAGATTCATATGCTGGGAAGTTACAGTTATAGGCAGTTATAGATTATGCTTCCTTTATCTGAGTACCAGGAAGATGGATAATTAAGTTAGCAGGCATAAATGAATGGAAAATATATGATCAATGAAAAGTGATTTGTATAGCTCAGAAATCTGTGGATATATGAAGAATGCAATATAATTTTTGCCATAACTGGAGAACAGACAGAAATTAGACTAATACCTGTCTTAGAAGTAGTTTTCGTGCTTACCAGCCAAATGTAGTGATACATCTGGATTAAGGGAATTCATGGTTGAGTGAAGGAAGTAGCTTTTTGAGATAGGGGACATTCCTTTTTTAATGTAAAAAGACGTCCTGATGTGTCAAAATTTAGGTGAAAGTTCCCCCTTTGTTTTGCAGTTATGAGTGCTAAATATTTGATACAACAATATATTATTTAATTACTGTATTATAGCTCGACAATTTGACACTAATAACCAGGGTATATTCATGGTGGTATTCATTTTTGTTTTTTACTACTAGTTCTGTAGGTGTGGCTTGGTGGGCGTGGCATGACTTGGTAAGCATGGCAGGGGAAGGATACTGTAAAATCTCCAATTCCACCCCACTCCAGGGGAAGGTTACCAGATCAGCTGGGACTTCGGAGGAAGAGAATAGGGTGGGGCCAGGCAGAGGTGGGATTTACTGGTTCTCTGAACTATTCACATTTTCCGCTACTGGCTCTCCAGAACTGGTCAGAACCTGCTAGATACCACCTCTGGTGTTATTCTTCTGGACTCTGAATGAATGACAATTCTACTTATTTAACTATGGAATATAAGGGACTAAAATATGGACTTAACTAAAGTAGTAAAATTAGTATTTATCTTAACTAAGGTAAAGAAAGCATTTTCTAAGTTATGGTTAACCACAGAAGTTGGTTAAGATGAACATCAGCCATTTGATTTCTCCTGCCTCCTGGACCAAAACTGTTTGTTTGCTTTCAGAAAGTCATCATTGGTAGTTCTGGTTTGGACTAACCAGAGAAAACAGTAAGAAAACCTTCAAAAAGCTATGACTCTGTTATTTGGTATTGCATTTTAGTAGGTGGTAGCTCAAACGTTAATAGAGTCTGGACTGATATTTTTAGTATAGGATTCGTATAATCCTAGGGCTATAAAATGGATTGGAAAGTAAAACAAATAAAATCTGAATAAACAAAATAACTGGAAAATTGGATGCTTGTACTGTGATCATTACAAGTTGCCCTTTACTAATGCATATTTTTATTCTTATCTTATAATATTTAGTTTACCAGGAAATGCCCTTTTTCCTGATTTCAGATAACATGTTTAAATACAAACAAATCACTGGTGAATGGTTCAATACCTGAAAAAAAATGAATACCTGCATCTTGCTTTCCCTAGTATGTGGTTTGAAGGATAAATACAGGCTGCATCTAAAGTCAGGCCCTATAACTTATATAAATGTTGTGTTCTGAAAGCTTCCTTATTTTATTTGCCACATGACCTCTGAACATTTCTAAGTACAGTAACATTTTCCTCTGATTTTTTTTTTAAAATAAAGAATATTGTAATTGGCCTTTGGGAGTTGATTTTGGTACACCCTATTATTTATTCAGCTGCAGTGAAGGCAATATGCAGTAGGAAAGCTGCATGGACAATTTATTGGATTTATTATTTTTTTCATTTAATTTTTAAAAAAAAACCTAATGTGAAAGAATCGTGGATCTCTATTATTTAGCATGTAAAAAATAGTCACCCTGGGTCTTTTGGGTGACAAATCAAAGACAGCATTAGTTAGACTCTTTTATTCTTTTGGCAATTTGGAAGTTTAGGGATTTTACTATTAATGTTGATGAAAATATGACGGCTTTCAGTCTATTAATTTGCTTTTTCTTCCCCATTTTCCATTAAGTATCAGTGAAAATTGCACCTTTACAATTCACAGCTTGGAGGATTTAGAACTGCAAAAAGGAGGTTCAGAGCCTGGATGTGGTTTGTGGACAAAAGGTTGGCCATAAGTAATAGAACATTTTCATAAGAAAAAAAATGAAGAAAAGGGGAATAAAACAATGCAATAAAAAATTTTGGAATCAATAATTCAGTCAGACATAAAATTAATTGAATGTTGCATTCCCTTGTGCTTTATTACCATCATTGCTGTATTCTTTATTTCTTGTTCAAAACCATGAGAATATCAGGAAAGACAAAGGACATATCTCCTAAATAGCCTTACATAACATAAAATCTATCTGGCTATAAGCCTCTGGGATAAATTAATATTATGAATGTTGCTTTGCAGGACGAAGGCATAACACCAAGCACCTGGATAATCAATACTATTGTCATGTTAGAAGAAGGAAATGTGTTAAGACTATTCTCTACAGAGCAATAGTACGTACAAGTAGCAACACAATAATGCTGTGTACAGTAAGCTTTTTTAGCTCACCATAAAAGGAGTACTATTACTCTCTGTGTCATAACAAGCTTGCTTTGAGTCATGCCCAAAATTATCACAGTGCAAAACAGCAGATGAATTAATGATGGTCAATAAACTCAAACTCAACTTCTCCTTTTCTGTCTTCTTGTCATTCAACACAAACAACACAAAAAAATAACAAAGCATTATTTCTGAAAAGAAAGATCTGTGTGAAGATTTAGTCCCAATCTAAAATCTAATCATATCTTGGCTTGTTGTTATCTTCTGGTGAGAGGGAAGGATTGAAGTGACAGATGTATGAAAAGTGTTTAAATGCCAACCTGCCACTGTAACTCTTATTGTCCAATAACCAAAAGAAAAGCACCTCAGGAGAAGCACTGCTAAGCAAGGGTCTAGAACTTGGATAGACTTATTTTTATACAAACATTTGGTATGCCTCAACCCGAGACCCCAAATGCAAAGCAACTACATACATAATGTATACCATTTATTGATTAAATTTTACCCAGTGCTCATTCTCTGAATGCTGCATGTGTTACTCTTTCATGCAATCAATTTCTTTATTGTACATTTTGCTTTTGACTTTAAAAACTACATGAGTTCAAAGTGAATTGATACATACCAAATAAATAAAAATCTTTAGACCTTCTGTCTTAAGGCCTATAGGGCAAAACAATGATAGTTAATCTTGCAAAATTAAAATATAAATTATGCATTATAATTCAGGTATATTGCCAGATTTGTTTCTGTAGATTTATCTGTCTGACTTTGCCTGATCTGAAAAAACTAAATCTACTATTTTGCGAAACATCCCCTTCCCTATTCTTTTTCTTATATCTTGCTGTCTCCAGGTACTGCCATATCCACTATCCAGGGTTTTTTGTCATTCTTATTAACAACTGTTAAGTTTTGGGTGTATGTGAAGGTCTGTTTGAATTTTTAAATCTCAGAGCACTTTAGCTTCTTCATTTTCTGTTTTGTGATTCCATCAATCTTGTTGCAGGCAAATAGTATTTCTTGCAGATCTTCCAATGCCACCATTGTTGCTATTTTGTCATGCCATTGTTGTAGTCAGTTTGAGAGATCTTGCAGCAGATAAATGGGTGGTCCACTCTTTCTTCAGCTTCTTTGTACAGGTGGCATCTGCTGTCTGATGCTGTCTCAATTCTGGCTTCATATGTATTGTTCTGTAGACTCAATCTTGTGCCATCCTGAATTAGCCCCTCAATCTCTCACTTCTACTTTCCTGCTCTTAGCCAGTGCAAAGTGGTATTACTAGCTTCCTGGTGTACTATTTTTTAATGTACTGGTTATGTTATACTTTGCCTTGCAATGTCTATTTTTTTTATTTTTACATGAACTTGTAATCAAGTTTGGCTAAGTTCTACTTTTATCTATTCTAGCTTGCTTGCATGTAATCTTAGCTTGCGTATCTTATTTTCTAGCCTGATCTTCATGGGGGGGGAGGGGTGTTCTTGGGCTTTTTCTTCTTCTTTGTTGATTTGCATTCCAGGTATTCAGTTATAATTTCAGCTATATGATACATTAGTTGTTTTCATTTCTTGCACTGAGCTGGTGCTTATATTTGATGTTATGATACTGTTATCTATTAATACTTATGCTAGCTGTTTCTTTGGAACAAGTTTCAATGCATGCAACTTTATTGAGAATAACAAAATTGGAAGAGACTTGTTAATTGTTCCCACTTTCAGGAAATTTCTCCTTAGTTCTAAGGTTTTTCTCTCCTTGATTAGTTTCCAGCCATTGTTTCTTGCCTTGCCTTCTGGTGCTTTGGAAAATGGGTTGACCCCATTGCCACTAATCATCTTTGTTGCTATTCTCTGCACTCTTTCTAGAGACTCTCTGTACTTTTTTGTACTGTGGTGCCCAATACTGGATCCAATATCCTGGATGCAGTATTACTAAGGCTTTATGAAGAGCTACTAATACTGCATGTGATCTTGGTTCTATACCTCTGCTATACAACCTAAGATTGTATTCATTTTGTTAAATATGGCCCAGTATTCAAGGCTGTCAAGATTCATCTGGATTGTGAGCCTACTGTCTGGGATGTTGGCTATCCTGCCAGCTTAGCATCATCTGCAAATTTGATTCTGTTCAATTTGTCAACCAGTTACAAATCCATCTGGTGGTAATGCTGTCTATTCCACATTTTTCTAGTTTAGCAATTGGTAGGTTGCAGTCTACTTTGTCAAATGCTTTTCTTAAATCCAAGTATACTACTGTATATCCACAACATTTAGTGCTCCACTATTTATTCACCTTGTCAAATAATGAAATAAATTTGTTTGGCATGATCTGTTTTTGACAAACCCATGTGGTTTCTGATGATAACTTTACTTGCTTTTAAGTGTTCACAGATCTGTGGCTTGATTATCTTTTCCAGGATCTTCCAGATGATGTCAGTCTATTTAGTTTGTAATTCTGCATTCACTTTTTGTTTCTTTTGTGCTGTTCTAAATGTCAGTTATTCTTTGTTTCAATTCTTCCAGTTTTTTAACTAGAGGGCTTTGTTCTTTCTGAGTAGAAAGCAGAGGAGAGGGTGCCTACTTTGGAAGTAAATAACTCAGGAACTATGTTGGGTTCTCTTACTCTCCTTGATTTCCCTCTACAGTCTGACCTACTTCTGGAAAAAAAATCAATTTCTTTGTCCAGAGTAAACTTTTGCAATTCTTCAATTCTGCTTTTGTAAATACTTTATTTTGTACTATAAATCAATTTGTTAACTTCTGTTCTGTGTTTTCTGATTTAGGATTTTGTTCTTCCCAGAACTAGTGCATCTTTTCAGATATTCTTTTCTTTTTGGACCTGATTTGTAATAACATACCATTATTCCTTTCTCTTATATTTGCAATGTAAAAACATTTTTTCTTCCAATACCCTTGCAGCTGCTGGCCCTGGTTGCTCAGCTAACAGTCCTGAGTCCTTCAGCTCATTATCAATAGATATCTAACTTGGGTCTTGCTGACCAAGGAACAAGTAACCCAGTATGGTTTCTGTAAATTACATCTCACGATATTGAAATACACTTTTCACTTGGCTTCTCTGATGAAATATGGCTGTGCAATGTGGTTGAATCTTTTGCATAATTTTATGTTCCACAACAACATCAAGATAGTGCTCCAGTGGGGGATATTATTATACTAAATATTTATATATGTAACTCAAGATAAAAGAACATTCCTGATATTCCTGCATCCTGTTTTCACCAATAATTACCCTATGAGATGGGTTCAGCTAAGAGAGAGTGACAGGCCCAAAGTCAACAGTCTGTGTTCATGCCTAAGGGAGGCTAATTTTATAGACTGCTTGTTTCCAGGTTCACCACTTTTTTTTCTATAAAAGCATATAGTGAGCATTGTTTAGTTCCTCTGCTGCCAGAATGGGTCAGCAATTAGTTTTGGAATACAGGAACAAACAATATCACTTTGTATACCAGTATATACCTGTCCCATCATAAATATAACCTCCAGGAAAGTTCTGGTTACATTTTTATAATACCCCTTTCCTGCTTATTTTGCCTTAAGTACTCCCGTCCGTTTTGCCTGATGGATACCATAATCTATAATTCCTCTTTGCCAGCTTCCTTTGTGAGTCATATTTTAATAGCACAATAATTATAACCCTTGCCTTGAAAATATATTGGTTTGAAATACATTGAAATGTTTTACTTTTTTTCTTTCTATATTCTCTCTATTTTTCTGTAGACTCTTTTGTTGTTTAAAATAAATTTAGGAGTGTATCATTTCAACCATTTTGGAAAAAAAATGAATAGAAGGATTTCAAATTAATGAAGAAATGAAGTGGTATATCCCTGGATTATTTTTTAAAAAAGATCATAAAAAAAGAGTTCAGTCAGAGAACGAAGATTAATACATTTCAGACCAATAACTTCTATTCACAAGGCAGGTGGAACATTGGTTGTAAGAGTAGCTCTAGAATTATTAGACCAACAGCGCAGTAGAAAAAGAATTTTTTATTTTAAAAGTTCTTGTGTGCTTACATAGGTGCACATTTTGATGCTTTACATTTTTATATACTTATCACTTCCATTTAAATTTATCTGTATACATGAATATTGGTAATTGTATCTACATATCAATTTATCTTTCTATCAACCCATCCTATATTTTTATATATAATACTAAGTCTGACCAATAAGACTCACCTTCAAGATGGAAAGCAATTTGTAGCTGCTTTTCTAGAATGGCAGATTTAGAGGACATCACTTGACTGTGACTTGCAGCTTTCACTGCTGGCTTCCCCATTGACCTAGTTGTCAGAAGCCAAATGGAAAGGTTGCAAATCATAATAATGTGACTGCAGGACACAGTATTATCATAAATGAAAGCCAGATATCAAACAACTGGAATGCAATCATGTGACTGCAGGGATGCTGTTATGACATAAGTGTGAAGACTGGTCATAAATCACATTCTTCAGCACTGTTGTAACTGAATGACTACTAAATAATGGATGTATCCTCTGTTTGTATATATCAGTATATGCAGAAAAGGAATTTGTTACATAATGCCATGAGAAGTGGCAAGCAAAAGACTCATTTGCCTGGAATTCTTCTATGCTATACTTTCCAAAACCATATAATGAAAGTTTGAGGTACTCATAAATTAATTTTAAATGTTAATTTCCTCTTTGTGTAGGAAATGACCAGGCTGAGCCTGAGGACAGGGTCAAACACACATCATCAGTCTGGAGTACTTACATCCTCAAAAGACACCCAAGTCCAAATCTACCCTCCCTTGAAACCAGTTGATTCTTATTTGGAACCAATTTGCCTTGACTGTTAGTAGATCAGATTTTGTGTTGAGGTTGCATACAATAAGCGTGCAGTGCTTGCTGAACTCCTGGCTTCTGGATTCTTGCACCTGGCACTTTGGCCCCTTTGGAGCCCTGATGGTTAGAAGGCAGTATTGCAGACTAATTCTGTCATAAGTTGGAATTTGATCCTGACCAGCTCAAGGTTGACTAAGCTTCCATCTTTCCGAGGTCGGTAATGACCCAGATGGTTGGGGCAATATGCTGACTCTGTAAAACGCTTAGATAATCTATTTACATAGATTATCAGCTGCTGGAAGAAAGGCAGATACAATATAACAAATATAATAGTACATAGTAAAATATTTCTAGGAGGATAAACCTAATTGCATTACCTTCATTAACTTCCATTTGTGAATGGATATTTAAATTACATTCATATCTTATATGAACTAAGAAATTATAGTTTAATCTTCAATTTCTAGCTAAGCAGGTATGAAACTAGAATTAGAGGTTCAGAGGCAATGAGTACTAATAACACAAAGGCATTATATGGTATGGCGTAAAACTGAACTGAAGGTATTCACATTGCATATATTTGTTTGCTAATCATTGGCAGCATTTATTTGAACTACTGTAGCATTAAACCAAAACATCAATGCAGTCATAATAATTGCTTTCTAAATCCTTCTACAATGTAGCGTGTTCTAACACAAACATAATTGAGGTTATTCTTTTGGAAATGTTTTATTGTGTATTATTTTATTTGCTTCATTTATTTCCTCCCTGTCCTCCAGGACTTTGGCTATCAAGCACTCTATTCTCACATTTATTTGCTTATAACAACCTTGTATAAATACATTGGGCTGGGAGGGAAAAGCAACTCATCCAAAGTTTCCACAACTGGGTATCAATCTGAGCATGGACCACTCTGGTTCCAATCCAGTATCTTAAGCACTACACCACATTGGGTTACATTCCTGCATTATCTTCATTTTGATAAAGAGATTATTTCTGTATGGCATATTAACTGTTCATAATGAGAGACAAAATATATTCTGGACAATCTCGACAACAACTTTAGAATCTGTGTTAAAAGAAGATATCTCAAACTGGAAGGAAGGCTACACTAATGCTAAAAGGAGCAGGGAAAACATCTGCTGTCACCATCTGTCTTTAGCTTCTAAACAGTACTTCAAAAATTATAGGCACCAAGTAGTTATTTTCCTTTTATAAGATCCTTAACCTTCTATTACTTTGTTGAAATGATTGCTATTATTGCAAGCATGTTATGAAAGGTACAGATATCATCACTAGGAAGAGTTTTATTATTAAACATGGGTGAAAAGGGTAACCTGTAAATAAAAATTTGATATGCATACACATTTTAAAAAGTGCAGTCTGTATTATGATTACACTTCAGGATTGAATAATAAATGTGTATCTAATCTTGTCCTTCCTTCTCTAACATTTCCAAGAAAACCTTAAGTAATATAATGAATATTTGGGTTTTAAACAGAAAATATTTCTTTGAAATTTTATTTAATAAAAGCACATTTTTCCTGTCTTGAGAATAATTGTACAAGTGACCTGCAATATATTAAAAATACAAAAACATTAACAAATAATTTTGAAAAAGTATAATTATTTGTTAAAACAGCAATTACTAAGTCACATAGATCTATAAAATAAATACATTTTGTAACACGCAAATGAAAAGTTTGTTCAAACTTTGTTCAGTCCCCAGTTGTGATTGAAGATTTAAAACAAATATATAATTTATTATGTGAATTAATTCCATAAAAAGATGCCATATCCAATAAATATCTTTGTCTTTTCATCAGCAATTAGCCAATAGTACAGAAGGGAGAGAAGAGCTGTTTTTCCTTTTTCAAAGTACACGTTTTTAGGAAATGCTCAACTTGTAGTCTCAAGACTATATATGATTCCTAAAATCTTAGGTGTGATCCCAGAGCTCTTCAAATAGTGTAATTTTAATGTGATGAAAAATATTATTACAGTCATAATGAATCCTTATTTCAATGATCCTGGTCACATCCATTTTTTAAAATCAACATTGGTTGTTCTGTTATGTTTTCAATGCCTATTTTTGCACAATCTTGATTTAAGGCTTTAAAATAATAATTTTCAAACTGCATTCAGAAACTGACTCATTCATGAACAATGAATTAATCAAATGATACAGTAAAGAAATACAATGGCTGTTAGCATCCATCAACATTCGATAATGTAGTAATGTCTATATTTAATGCATTGTTTTGCAGGAAAGTATGCCCACTACATCAAATTTACAAAATGTGTTTCTGGATTTCACACCATTTGACAGAAAAGTCTACTAAATTTTGAACAAAGCAAAACAGACTTTGCAAACTTGTTCATCAAATGAGGCTGAAGTATGAGTTTATATTTGGTTCATTTCACATAAATTTCCCAAATGAAATCCAATAAATTTACTGAAATAGATTTACTAATTGAGCAATAGATATAGACCCTAGCAGTTAGAAGAAAAAAAGAGATTCATGCTTTTGGATCAGTACATTTCTTTAGAACTTTGATAATATATTATGGCCTACTATCAAAATGCTAGTCAATTTAATATTTTGAGTTCCAGAGTCACAGCTATAAAATAATAGACTTGGTCCTTTTAAAAAAATCCAAATACTGGTGTTTTTTTTAAAAGCTTCCAATTTCTTTATTTTTACACAAAACAATTATTTCTCCCTATAAGGACAAGAATGAAATTTCAAAGGAAGTGTTTGGAGGCAAAGTGATGGCTGGGACATCATGCTGGGAACCCCAGTTATGGAATAATTAAACTAATATAGTGCCTAAATTCTGGCTCAATCAACCTAGACATTTGTAGATTATTAGCAGAAAACCAACTGTTCCATATAGAAATTTCCTGAGCAGATGCATTATGTCAGTAATTGATATTGTGTAGAGTGTAGGTATTGATTGTCCCCTGCTTTCATCAGATACTGATTGCTTTGGGGAAAAAAACATGTTTCTTGAACAGACAGGAACATTTTGCTTTTATGATCTGGAGAACTGCTGTTAGTTAGAAAAGTCAAAAGGCCAGATCATGGATACATGATATTCCTTGGGCTAAGGACTGCATTAGCCTTCCTATAGTATGCCAAGGACCACATAACAAAAAAGAAAGTCCACATCAAAAAGATAAAGATGGAACACAGTACAAAATTCAGTTACAGAAATTAAATATTAATGAAAAGAATTTTACGCAGAAATCCTGCTTGGGTGAAGTTTGAAGGAAGTAATGCCAGATTTTATTGCACTTTAGGTAAGCAAATAAATAAATCAATGTTAAAAATATGCACATTGATGTTGAAGATAACTATACAGAACAATTACAAATGAGGAACTAGTATGAAAAGTGGCAGCATTGGTACCAGCAAAATTTGGTGACAGAATTTGGGGGAATGTCAGTAATAATATCTGACCACAATTGAGGCTTGTGTGGACTCAGTGGACAACTGACTCATAGCTCATATCAGGCTCAAACTATCAGCTGAGAGTTGAAGGAGGAAAACCAGGCACTTCTTTCTATATCAGAAGTAGGAAATATGAAGGTCTACAAAAGGAAAGAACATTGCAAATGTGGACAGGAGTATATTTTAGGGCTTTCTTTGTTTTTTTTAAAATGAGACAGCAGTTTTAGGACTTGCCCAATGTTGTATATTTACAGCAATTATGGTCAGAGGATCAGAGATCTTACCAAAGGATAACTTTGGGACCACATAATTCAGGAACTTCCAAAGCCCATTCTTAATTGCAAAGTGGCTAAGAAAGAAATGTGATTTCAGGATTCTCATTTAATGATACAGAATTAAGAAAATGTGTTTGCGTGTTCATCTACCTTAAAACTTTAGATCTAAGCGGAAAACACATACAACTAGATGGCACCAAAGAGAAAACTCTGATTTTGCTATGAGGTTTGTTTGTTTATATAGCCCAGCCCAGATATGTAAATTGTGTACATGTGCAGGGATGCATGTGTAGATGTGTGCTTTAAACACAGAGAAGTGTTTTTTCTGCTTTAAACAAACGTGTTGTTTTTCTCCTCTTCAAAACAGAATGTTTGCTGAAGGAAAAATAATATCCAGAGAATTTATACCCAGAAAATCTTTGAAATGATCTAATAAATCTTTTCTTTTTTCCAAAGCACATTTCTGTCTGTTTATTAACACACTGTGATTCAAAATGTTTTACAATGTTGTCAAATGATTTTGTATTCTAAATAGCAATGCCAAAAGATTCCCCCACACACACAAACTCAGCTCAATTATGTTGCTTCAAAGTTGTCAATTTCAACTGGGATTTCAGCTAAACTTAACCAATAATTTTCTTCAGGTTGCTTGTTGCAAAAAGTAAGAGTAAATTCTTAGTCCCCATATAATTTTTCCCCATCTACAACTACTAATGGAAACATGCCGCAGAGGAAGCACCACAGAGCTGGGAATTTAGGCTTCCCTTCTCAAAGAAGCCTCCCAATACAAATCTATTTAGCTGTTCACAGCATGTTTGCAAAATAATCATTGTATTTTATACAATGAAAAATAATTTATACTAATATGTATGTTTGAAATTATAATGGATTTAAAATAGATAAAATCTATGAAATAATAATGGTAAGAAAGGATTTGTTCCACAGATAATTACAAATATTAATACTAAGATTGATTGATCAATCTTATTTGTCTACCCTCTCAAGCCAAACAGACTTTACATGCTGTATAATTATCACTACATCTCTTTGATGTAGTGGCTAAAGTACTGGCCTTGAAACCAGGAGACTGTGAGTTCTATCTAGTCCTGCCTTAGGCATGAAAACCAGCTGAGTATCTTTGTTCCACTTACTCTCTTTCAATCCAACTAACCTCACATGTTTGGTATTGTGGGAAAAATAGGAGTAAAGAGTTCAGCTTAAGGAGAGGTTGGCTTGTACCAGACAAAGTTTGTAACTTGAAAGTCCGTAAGCAGACTACTGAATATAGAAAAAAAGGCAGGGTAAATATCTTAAAAATCATAACATTATAACAAATTACAAATTATGTTAAATTTGGAATTAGTATTAGCTTCCATTGCAAATATTTATTATTATTATTATAGCAGCTTATCTTGTCTTAAAGAAGGAAAAGGAGGGGTAACTATTATGAGGAAAAATATTTCTAGTATAGGACACCTGACGTGGTGCTACATTTCTTCATATAAGGACAGAACCAAGCCCCCGCCTACTGGATCACAAAGTTAACAAAGCAGAGCTAACATTTTAGACTTTCACAAAATGTGATTAATTCCCCCAAGATTTTGGACTAGATGGCTAGATAAATCTGCTATTAATGATGTGATTTGGGATTAATATTTATTCTTAGGCTGGATGGGTATGTTAGTTATCCAAGATTGTAAAGCTAGTAAGCATCACTTTGAACTGGATCCAAAAACTACTGACAACCAATGTTATACCTGCATTAGCAGTATAACACGACCATACTGTAACTGTCCAATAAGAATATTCTTTTGTATGTTTTTGGATGGTTGTACAGCCCTATGTACAGCTCTATATGCATAGAGTTCCAACTAAAATTTATCTTCCTCAGTGCTAGATAAGATTATAGTTAAGGTGACCAGACGTCCCGATTTCAGTGGGACAATCATGCTTTATAACAATTTATCCCGTGTCCTGGGCCATTTTTAAAAAGTCCCGATTTTCTGGCTTCATGTTGAAAGCCCAGTGGATTTGCTTAAGAAATCCTAACCGGGGCAAGACAAAAGACACTCTGTCTAATCCCTCTCTCTGTCTCAGTACTTTCATTGAAGATATTAAAACTTTAAAGCAAGAAAACGGACCCAACCCCGTGCCCCTTTTACCTCATTTTATAAGAAAAAATGACCAAGTACCATAGAGCTCCAGGAAACACTTGGCTAGAGAGGTCGCGAGTGTTACTTCCTGGATTTTCTGGAGGGGAGGGGCATGGAGGTTGGAGGTCTGCTCATATGCGAAAAATGGTGGCAAAATTTCTTTGAAAAATATTTCCCTGACTAATTTCACCATTTCAATTTGCTCAGTTCTTTGTATTAACATCTACATCATTCTGGGTTTACTTGGAGTGCAAGCCTGCTGGTAAGTGAGCTGGGTTTTTTCTTTTATTTTTTTTAATGTATTTTAAAATAATATTTTATTTATCCTATTGTGCATAGGATTTTTTAAAATTCTGTGTGGATTCTTTTTTTAAATTATCTTAGACTATTTAAAAAAAGATTCTATCCAAAATAAATTGAAGTGAAACCATGTTTAAAAATTCTATGTACAATACTTTGAAATATATTGTGCATAGGAAGAATAGTTTGAAATGTTTTACTTCAATTTATTCTGTGTGGATTCTTTTTTAAAATTGTCTTAGACTATTTAAAAAAATATTCTATCCAAAATACAAAATACCAGCTGCAGTTATTCACTTAAGAACTGTGGCAAGAAAGGTGGTATAATGGGCTTAGTGACCAAAGTTACAATGGCATTGAAAAAAGTAACTGATGACAATTTTTCACACTTAGTGACCATTTTCACACTTAGCGACCATTGCAGCATCCTCATGGTCACGCAATCAAAATTTTGATGTTTGGCAACAGATTCGTATTTATGATGGTTTCAGTGTCCTGGGGTCATATAATCACCTTTTGACAAAGTCAAATGGGGAAACCAGATTCACTTATGTTACTAACTTATCAGCTGCAGTTATTCACTTAAGAACTGTGGCAAGAAAGGTGGTATAGTGACCAAAGTTACAATGGCATTGAAAAAAGTGACTGATGACCATTTTTCACACTTAGCAACCATTTTCACACTTAGCGACCATTGCAGCATCCTCATGGTCACGTGATCAAAATTTTGATGTTTGGCAACAGTTACAATTTATATTTGTAAATTGTAGTTATGTTGAAATTAAAAAAAAATTACAATACTATTTTTGCATTGTATGAAAAATTTTGTTGCTCCGTATAAAATTTTTAATCAAACACACACACACACACCACGGTCAAAGGTGTCCCACTTTACCAATCTGAAAATCTGGTCACCTTAATTATAGTGGCACGCCAGCTGAAGATGAGCAAAGGCCCTTTTGAAGCAGGAGCTGTGAGTTCAGAAGAATCAGATAATTTCCTGTAAAATACCAACTTCAATGAGAGTCAAACTTAGAATTATTGTGCCATCAGGTTTCAAATTAGCAGCTACTACATCTTGCTTATGGTGTAGCTGAGCCTATTTTTCCCTATCCAAAACTTGGTAAACTCCAGGAAAATGATGAATTTGGGTCACTTCAAAGAGGAGATATAAATAACAAAAACGCTCTTAAACAGTGTTTGTGTTAACCTTGTAACATAATTAAAGAATCAACAATAAATATGTGAGAATGTAAAAAATCATATTAATTTCTTCATTATTTTAAATTGAAATGAAACTTTGAACATTTCAACCTTTCATAATTTGATGGAATAAAAGTAGCATCTAACACTGAATACTCAATACTAGCATTTATTAATACCATCCTCTATGATCCTCGTCTCAAATGTTATTTAAGAATAATTTAGCAGCACATTTCCATTATATAAGAAGGATTACAATTTTAAGAGCAACTGTTAATAGTGAAAAATATAAAATTGCTAAATTCTATTTCTGTAAATAAAAGCCTCAGTTCAAAACTACTTTCTTTTAAGAATATACAATTGAACGTTGAGGTCATATGAAAGCTTCATCTAACTAACCAAAACAGGCACAAAATTTTAGATTGTATTTTAAAAGATACCTGATATAACTCTCAATAAAATAAACAAAGCTGAAGATAAACAGGGAATTTCCAAGAATTTCCAATTTTATGTACATCTCTAGCATATTATATATGTAATACCATCTGGAAAATAGATACCTGAAGTTGCATGTTAGAGAAAATTGTAGTTCAGGACCTGATCATTATTCAGTGTACGAGTCTAGACTAAAGAATAATAAATCACATATACAACACAAAAATAGTTCAGAAACAATTAAAGGAAAAATAAGGTATGTTGTTATAGTAGGAATAAAATCATAATTCTATAAAGTATCATCTTCTTAGAAGCATATTAATTCAGTACTGCAAATTAAATTCTTGGAATACCAGTGAGCTTTCTTGAAATACTATAATGTAATTTAATTTGTAGTACATGTGCAAAATTCCTGAATTTAGTTACTTTCTGGTCATATTTAGAAGTTTGCTCATTCTTTTTTCTTCATGACCCACACAATTGGAAAACTGACATTTTTGGTTGGCCTAGAAGGTAAATCTTGAATTGATGAATCTGATAATCAAATGTATATTCCCAAGCCTTTTGTTTGTTTTGACAAAATGATCTGGAAGTCATTTGCTATTGCATTCTTTGGGATTGAATTTTTTCCACAGCTGAAGCTCTAGCTCTGGGAGTTCCCATTGGTTTAACAGATTTTTTGAGATCAATCAATGTTATCTAAGTGTGGCTGATTTTACAGGTCTCATTATGCTATACAAACAGAAAGCTGGACACTTCTGACTAAAAATATCACCATAAATAAACATAAAATAAAATATTTAAATACACTCTGGTTTGTTCCTTGCAGAAATTCCATGTATTCCTCATTTTCAAGCTATGTGTACAGTATTTGTGTAAAAGTTTACTAATAAACCTAACAGGATTAGGTTTACTAATAATTATTATTTCACATTTTTAACATTAACTCTCTGTGCAATGTGTTTCATTTCTGCGCGTTTATTCCCTCCTGGTGAAAAATTAACATCATCTGTATGCTATTTCATTATATGAGGTTTTTTTCTTAAGAAGTAAATTGCTTTAAAATTATTTTCAAGTTGCACCTTGTTGCATAAATTCAAGTAATAAAAATACAATGTGTGGCCTATACGTTAGTTGTTACAAGTCAGAGTAATGAAACATTATTATAATCATTTGCCTAATGAATTAAAATTTACACTGTTGTAATAAGAGATAGATAATACTCAGACCTTCCACATCTAATGACTTGTTTCAAATGCAGCAGCAGTGCCATATTTATATAGATCATGGCTAACAACCTTCATAGAAATCTCTGTATAGCACCTTCTGAGATTGATGACTGTAGGCAGTGACGTGCGGTGAGGTTTATGGCTGGTGAGGCACTTATGTCACACACACACACACACACACACACACACATCACACAAGGGCCCTTCAAAGACTAAACTTTTTTTTTACTGGTGGGGAATTAAAACTCCCCTTTTCCTCAATGGGAAATCATATTCAGACAAAGAAAATTATTAAAAATATCCTTTCCTTTCGAAAGCCTGGCTCTTTTTCTGCACCTATATTGGGAGGGGGGAATAGGAGAAATACAAGCGGTGAGGCCAGCCTGCCCCCTTCTTGTCTCCCACCCACCCCTTCCCAACGGGACAAGAAGGCGAAGGGCTGGTCTTGCAAACGGAATCACTCCCCCAGGAGGAGCTCTGCAGCGGGACAGACAAACCGAAGGGGAGGTCGCCCCTTCCTCCTCTGTGGCCCCAAACCCCATCTTCCCTGGCCTGCACCCCTGCGCTGGAAAGGTGAGCAAAACGCTCAACTCGATGCTATGCCGTGCAATGCAAGTGATGCAATGCAATGCAACACAACCCGCCCAGGCTCGTTTGGATTTGGGGGGTAATACGAATGTGGGGAGTGGGGGATCCCCGGGGCAGAGGCCTCCCGGTGCAACTGTCTTCTGCAGCCCCGGAGTGAACCTTCATCTTCCCCGCCCAGGATTGCAAAGCTGGAGGCCTCGGCAGCAGCCACCCCCACCTCCAGCTGGCCAACCCTCGCCTGTACCATCAGTGGCGGGACCCGCGCAGTTTCTGTCCTCCCCGGCACTGTCCGGTGGGCGTGCGAGCACTGGGTGCGAGCGCTGAATGGCCGGCCGGCCTGGAAGCCATGCCGGCACTTTAGAGTGCCGGCAGGGCTCGGCCTCCTTTCACTGTTGAGTTCTCTAATTATCTTAATATTTAATTATAATCTTATCAATCATAATTTTAGACTGACATTCATCCATTTTGGTGTATTTATACTATATTCATTTATTCTTTTTTGTAAAAAAAAATTTTTAAACAACTATAGACACACATAAAACATAAAAACATCTTCTAGTAATTCTAGTTCCATACAGTGTGTTGATTGGTTACAAAAGTTTTTGTACATTCTACCCATAGTAATCACACTTTATATAAAATCTCGTATTATCAATCATATACATACATACATACATACATACATACATATATATATATATATATATATATATATATATACACAATTATTATTATCATTATTATACATTTATTTGACTATAATTTTCATTACTACATTTTATGTGAGATATTCTAGATTTTAGGTAAATTTATATTACATTTCATTATATTATCCAAAATCCATCCAATAATAGTACATCTTTATAAAATTCTTTGTCTAACCATTAATAAGATAACTCCCATGTTTTATAAAATTGTTTATCATTGGTTACCAAACTTTTATGCATCCTTTCCATAGTCCTCACTTATAAATTATATAAAATCTCATATTATCAATCTAATATATATGTATACAGTATTATCATTATTAATCATTTATTTGACTATTACTATTATTACTTCATTTTATATAAAATATTCTAACTTTAAATAAATTCAAATTAATTTTTATTATAACATTTCATTACATCATCCTGTATCCATCCAATAGTAGTAAAATCTTTAATTTCTTGCCATTTGTGGTATTTCTATTCTAATCGGTTTTTTAATAAATCTTGTATGGACATCTCTTGGCAACTTATATTTCACTGTGTATCTTGTGAAGGCTCGAAGCCCCTCATCTGTTCCTTCCACCATCTTCCCTTTATTTATCATTACTACTATCATTACTTCTGCCAATTTTTCTCCCTTTTCTTCTTCAATCTTCTGAAATCAAGTCTATTGATCTCCCATTCCAATATTCCACTCTTATCTTTTTCAACAGCACACATTCTGCTGTCAATATCTCCAATTTTCTTATCTCTTTGTTCATCTTTTTCTTCAGTTTTTTTGAAATATATCTCATATTTTTCATCATTTCATCTATTTTATCTGTTCTTTGTCCAATAATCTCCCATCTCTTTTCAATGCTCTCTGTTCTTGTTTGTATTTTTTTGAATTTTTTGCATAATCATCTGCAATATCACTTCCTTTTCTTTTCCCTGTTGTGACATATTGATCTTTTTCTTCCAATAGTGCACACTGCCACTATAAAATCCAAGGCTCTTTTCCAAACCAATTTAACTGTTCTCTTTCCCCAATTTTTGCAATTTTCCTCCCACTCCAAGCTTTTCACTCTGATAGTACCTAGAGATGCTCTTCCCACTATCATTTTCAGTAAACAAACTCAAAGTCCTTGAAGTGTAACAACATCTCTTATTTTGCACAAAATTATCAAATGCTCAAACTTAGAGGAGAAAAACAATATTTTCAAGCCTCCAAGCCTCTAAGTGGCAGTGTTATTTCTCTCTATTTTCACTTCTCTCTTTATATTCTTTATTTTCCAGGAAAGAAAAAAATATTAATAAGAAAATATTATAGGGCATTGAAAAAAAAGAATGAAAGTCTTAAAAAAAGAGAGAAAGATAAAATCAGTCCAATTAAAAAAATATGCATTTGTAGACATTCCAGTAGTAAAAGGATTAAAGAAAAATAACACACAAAGTTTGACTCAGGCTTAATCTCACTGCTTGACCTCTTCTGTCTTCAATTTTAACTTTACTTTTAATCTTTGGGGTGTTCTCTCAATTAATAATAAAAAATTATCTTGTCAATTCAGCACACTTTCTCTCCTGCTTATCTTCCATTTCAGGAGCTGTCCCAACTTTCAGAAACTTCAGTGGCTGCTTCTTTGTCGCTGGAAGAAAGGACTTCTCCTGGATCTATCAGGGACTTTGTGAAGTCCCCAGGATCAGCAGGATGTGTCCTTCTCTATCACCGTCTCTGCAGGACAGTTTAGGTCCAAGGGGACCATCCAGTGACAGAGATATCGATGGCAATCCTGGAGCTCCAAGATCGCACATCGTATCGTCATAATATCAGCTCCACCTCCATATATTCATTTATTCTTAAACTACATAATCTTTTCTGAAACAATACTTATCAATTGCATCGTTATTAATCTTTTTATGTAACAATGCTCCAATGTCTTTTTTATGTTTTCTTGTTTTATTACAGCAGCAACAGCCAAAAAAGTTAACACAATCCTGGGTTGTATAAACAGAGGCATAGAATCAAGAGCACATGAAGTATTAGTATGCTTTATAAAACCCTAGTAAGACTGCACCTATAATATTGCGATGAATATTGGTCACCATACTACAAAAAAGATGTTGAGATTTTGAAAAAAGTTCAGGGAAGAGCAACTAAGATGATCAAAGGCCTGGAGACTAAAACATATGAAGAACAGCTGCATGATTTGAGTTTGGCTAATTTAAAGAAAAGAAGAATTAGAGGTACCATGATAGCAGTATTCCAGTATTTGAGGGGCTGTCACAAAGAAGAAGGGATCAAATTATTCTCCAAGGTTGCCTTCCAGAGCATTCATACTATTCTAATTCATATTTTATGACATACTTTTAATTATTTCATTCATAAGTTTCACTTTCCCATATGTTTTATCTAATCATTTCAAACTCAGATCATCTTCATTTAGATCAATACATTCCTCCATTATTCTTGGTTTTCCGACCTAAACATATAATCTATTTATTCTTGAATTTGGTTTTATTCATTAATTCATACTTTTTATGAATTACACATCCAATTGATCAAGTTCCAAACTTTTTTATGTTATGGTCATCCACAAATGGACCCATAAATATTAGCCTCTTACAGCTATAATAGTTTAGTCAATCAAAAGGTGTATGTGTGTGTGAATGTATGCATATACATAAGGATGAGTCATAGAATAATTTAGCAAATTAGTGTTCCTGGAACTATATGCATACTTCATGAAGAAATCTGTTTTTGATGGCTGCAGAATATTCACATAGTCCAATTTCTCTTTCAGTTACCTTAAAAAGATGTGTTTACATAACTCTACCTTACAAAGAACTTTCAGCATACATACACAAAATGAGAAGAATATTAAAATGAAGAGTTAACATGGCTAAAATAAACTAAAGCTTACTTTAGGGTTTCCACTACATTAAAAATGCAACTCATTCGGAGTGTTTAAAACTTCATTTTTATGTATCCTTGCTTGGCAGCAAGTCTATTGACTTTAGGTGAGACTTATATCTGGGTAAAGATATAAAATTGGATTGTTTAAAAATAAATATATTGCAAATGTAACAATATGTGCCTTGATGGAAGTAGACTGTAGAGGGCAGTTTTCTACTATTAACATGCTATGCAAACTAATTTTTCTTTCTTGACTCTGCTTGAGTCACTTATTTTTTAACCGAAACTTGAGGGGGGAAACCTCCCTTTACAGGAAAACAAAGAATAGAAGATTCGAAATCATTATCAGGATTTTTTATTGATAATCAAAGTAATGATTATTTTATTAAAAAGTAAAACATTTATTTTAGTACAAATCCATTGTTTTCAAAGCTATGTAACAAAACATCTGACATTTCAAAAATATATTCAATATATTTATTTAAAATTGGATTTATACAACTAATCTTTATGAAAAAGATGTTTTTTTATTAAAAGTAAGTATTTTCAATATCTTTCCTATTATTTTATTGATGCAAAACAAACAAATAATTTATTGTTGTAACTATCCTCCTCAGACTTAATCATGGATGCTACATCTTAAATGAGTTACACAGTTATTCATTTTAAACCTCCATCTGCAGTGTATGCTCCCAGAGCCGAGGTGGCGCAGTGGTTAGGGTGCAGTACTGCAGGCCACTTCAGCTGACTGTTATCTGCAGTTCAGCGGTTCTAATCTCACCGGCTCAAGGTTGACTCAGCCTTCCATCCTTCCGAGGTGAGTGAAATGAGGACCCAGACTGTGGGGGCAATATGCTGACTCTGTAAACCGCTTAGAGAGGGCTGAAAGCCCTATGAAGCAGTATATAAGTCTAACTGCTATTGCTATTGCTATCATAAATTCCTATATGGGGAGTGGGAGCTGGTGGCATTTGCATATGTAATTCAAAGGATAGTGAGCCTGCTTATATTTTACAGTCAATTCTTCTGTAGAACTGCTGTAGTTCTGTATCTCAACCACTTTTTGGATTTGGGATAATAGATGAGAAGATCTTCCAAATGACATCTGGATACTTATTAAGTACATGTTCAAGCAAAGTACATGCAACTGCAAGCTGTCACTTTATAAATTCTGGATAGCTAACATTGTTAAAAAAATATAAAAGCAGAAAACAAAACAACACACATAAAACAGCAGCTAACGTGGAAAAAAAAATTAATCACAATTAACCTAAGGTCTTAACCCTCCAGATCTAGTAACATATGAATTTTAGATGATACGTTGATAAATCGATTAATATTTTTTGATTAATCTATTCATTACATCTTAATATCACTAAACTTTTTTGAAACAAGATGTAAAATTGGTTTTGAATGATACATATTAATCTTTTAAAACAGCAGTCTACAACTTGTTCAGCTTGGCATCCATGCTGGGGAGAAAGGGGGACTGGCACATGTGCCCACCTTGACTTGTGCAAGAGTTGGCCAGCATGTATGTGCATGCACACCCCCCCCCCACTGAGGAGTCAAACTATAATAATACCAGCAAGCTACTTGTGTGGCTTGGTTCCAAATATGGCATGGCCCCTAGTGGGCCACAGCCAAGGTGTTGTAGAGTCCTGCCTTAGAAGACACATTTCTCCTTTTTGTAATAAAAGGAAAAATGCTTCTTTTAGATAGTGCTAATGATTTCCTATTTGTGTAAACCAGCAATGGGGTACTTTCTACCTTCCAAACGTTATTGCATGCCAGTTCCAGCCTGATTCAGTCCAAGTGATTTTCATCGGGATTCACACTAGAAAAAGACAATGAATAAGCCAATTTGGTTGAACCAAAGAGGATGCACACTTAATGGACAGCTCATTAGCTATGTGGGTTATAGCTGAGATGTCTGGTTTCTTAGAAGAAATTATGTTCCTGCACAAGCTTCTTTACCAAGCATTTTTACAACTCTTAAGATGAGAGGGAAATACACCTCTGAAATCAGTAGGGATAAATGCCCTACCAGAAGGCATTCTTTCCTTGTTTTTTCTGCTGCAGATTTTGCTAATAATATATGTTGGTCAAATTTACATATAAAAATAATTGAGGACTGTCTCTTGGAGACATACAAAAGGAGAAAAGCACACATGGACAAATGTGATACATTTTCCCTCCAAGCTACATGTTGGTGCTCATTTTAAAAAGACTTATCTACTCATATGCATAGGCAAACTGGTGTAACATTAGACTGAAAATGTAAAGCTTAAGGTTATATTAAAGACTTTTTACAGCAATCCTTATCTCAACATTTGTAATATTTCTCTGTCTTTCTGTTACAGTTTCTATGAAGACGTAAATGACACCTACTTTCACATAAACTTTGTCCTATGAATATTATTCCCATAATGAGACAAATAGCAACCCAATTCATTAGATTCGGTAGTAAAGTTCTCACATGAAACAATTTAAGATCCAGTTTATGGTTAATGTGTTGGTCTAGAAAGCAGAACACAATGCGTTCTAGTCATATTTAAGTCATGAAAGCCAGCTAGATAACCTTATGCCACTCATTTGCTCAAGCCCAACCCCTCCTCATAACAATTATTTTGTGGGCAATGGAGAACAGAGACGTGTTATGTATGTTCTTCATCCTGTTATAAAAATAAGGTAAGACTTTTTTTAAAAATTAAAAAATGCTGTGAGAATATTCCAAGAATACTCTATGGCCTATGCTGTCAGGAAACACTTCTAAGTAGTGGTAGAATATATTGTTGTCTTCTGAATCTGATTGACTTGGTCACAAAAGCTAAAGGTCTATGGAGATCCTTAATTATCCAGGTCATATTGCCTAAAAGGTGCTTTTCCAAAAGGCAGCTGGACTTTCTTGGTTTTTGTTTGTTATCTTTGTACTGCAAATGGGAGACAAAGAACAAGGACTTACTTTAATTTTAGTAAGATTCCAAGGCAGAAGTCAATGTTAAAAGATAGATTTTGTGTTTAGTAGTTCATTCTCTAATAGGAAGAATAGTAGCTTGGAATGAACACATTATATATAACTACAGCATATCAGAAATATAATTGGAGAAGTGATCCCAGGTGAAGAACAGTGAATATATGCAAGAAAAGAAATATGAGAGGAAATTCTTAATAATTATTTCATGAGAGATACAGGGGACCAGCTTGAATATGTTGCATGACAGAAACTTGATTTAGAGAAGAAAGATTTTCAGTTTTCTTTGAACAAGTCCTAGATTATTCCTGGGTCAGTTTGTTGACCTATGATTGATTCCTTGAATAGTTGTTTTGATTAAAAACAGTGCTTTCCTGCCTCATCCAGAAGAATGCTTTATTTCTGCCTCCTGCTGAGGTCACTCAGTCTCCTCCCAACAGGACTCCCATACACGTTGACTTGTTTCCCTGAAAAACAACACAGCGGAAACAGCAGTTTTTAGCCCCATTAAATGCCAAGCTTTATGCACCGACTGCGGAACAATAGAGACAGCAAGAAATGTCATTTTGTTGTTGATTGGAGTCCAAAGACATAAAATTGTCATGGGCTTCTTTGAACATTAAGGATGATGTCTCATTATGAGTCAGCATATAACTCATGAAAGACTTGAAAATCTTCAAGTCCCCATTGCTTCCTTTAATGTAGGTAAAAGTTTGAACAAAAATCTTTGGTTGTCCTCTTTTCTAAAAGTGATTTCCTGTCTTTTCCTATCTGTAGCTGTATTAAATCTTCAAATTAATCTGGTTAGGAAGCCTATATTATTGTTGGATTCATATAATTTGTTCAGCATGCTGTATAAACAATCACTGCAATTTTGGTGATAATTAAGATTAAAAGAGCCAGTTTTATTTAATGGTTAAGGCACCAGACTAGAATCTGGGAAACAGTAACTTCTAGTCTAGAATCAGGCCTAAAGCCAGTTGATGACCTTGGGCCAGTCACTCTCTCAGCCCTAACAAGCAAGCAATGACAAATTACTTATGAAATGTTGCCAAGAAAACTACCAACACTGACTTGAAGCCACATACACAAAATTAAAATACTATGGCAAAGGCAAGCAAGGGTAGTACCAATAGTAATAGTTACCTTTGGGTGCAGTCCCAAAACAACTGAAGCACTACTTGAACACCATAGGCATTGACTTAATTTGCCATCAATCAATTGCAGAAGGCAGCTTTACTTGGAACTGTTTCTATCCTGCGAAATTATCTGTAACACTGTCAAACATCCAGATTTGTCTATCCCAAGTCCTTAATAAGGACTCACTAGGTAGACAAAAATACCAAACCCAGACTGAACTTCTGACTGACTGTGCAATGAATAATAACATCAACAACAATAGAAGTATAATTAATTAATTAATTAATTGGAAATACACTCAAGTGTGATCCTAAGGATAAATACTTATGTTTCAATGATCATGTTCAATAATTTATGTGCAGTATTTATTATAATAGCTGAATTTATTCTGCTTTGTGGAGATTTTTTAACACAATTGAAAATACAGTTGATATACAGACATGCATACTTTGATTTTCCATTACTTTACAATGAAAAAGCTGGCTGTTAATTTTAAAAAAGGACATATCTTGTATTCATTGATAATTACAAGTTCAGTTACCATTCAAACTCATGACAACATTGAATAAGTGGTAGTTATGACTGGTCTTTAAAGTTCCATATGTTGCAGGACACATATGATCACATTAGGTAGTATTCACTTACCTTCCCTACCGGTTTGCAAATGCGAGCGCACACACACACCACCTGCATGCATGTGCTCAGCCTTTCGTGCATGCTCTTTAGGCTAAAAAAGAGCCTAAATGGAATGCCATAGAGCAGTTGTTCCCAAACTTGGCAACTTTAAGACTTGTGGACTTCAACTCCCAGAATTCTGGGAGTTGAAGTCCACAAGTCTTAAAGTTGCCAAGTTTGGGAACCACTGACATAGAGTGAGGGCAGGTGGGTGAGGCCACCTGCAATTTCCACTACCAGTTTGGCCGAACTGGTCCAAATTGGTAAAATACCACCTCTGGGTCACATGATTACAATCCAGGAACTTGGCCGCTGCACACATTTCTAAGTATTAAAGCAGTCTATGTTCATGTGAACACAATTTATTGATTTAAAGCTGTCTTTGATTCTAGTCCCCATATGACATTTGGGAGGAAATTAGCACAACCTTCTTTGCAACTTTTCCACAAGCTAAGTTAGTGGGGAAAGCAGCAAGAATTGTAAATTAAGTCACTGCAAAGTTATTTGGCAAACAGTATATTTAATAGTAATATAAGATTTAATTCTATAAAATTTTCTTTCTTCCAATTCTTTCTATTCTTCTTGTTTTAAAAAGTGAATTATCAAGGGCGTTTTTGTATTCTGTTGTGCCTCTTGCAGAGATATTTATACTGAGACTATGATACTATTATAATTTGCAACATGTAAATATGACTTTTCTGTTCTATCCTTTTTCTGTCACAAGATTAGGAACTGAAAGGAGGAAGCATACATAATGTAGCGAAGTTTCTTAAGTGGCTCCTAATTAGATTTGCAGATAAACATTTCCATCTTAAAATAATCACACTAAAATATTGTATGCATTTAAATTAAACAGTTGATATTTAATTGAGGTTAGATGGCTAAATTAAATCAATTTTAGAAATTACAGTGATGGCTTCTATGTTCATTAAAAAGGGAAAAGGATAGGCTTACAGTTTTATATGTTTCTACTCTATTTTGCATAAATTCAAGTGTATTTTAGGACCAATAATAGAGATTATTTTAATAATTCCCAAGTATAGTGATAGGTAAGAGTTAGACAGCTACATTTTTGACTCATTTATCTTTTCATATAAAATCTCAGGAGTTGATATACATTCAACAAAAATATGATTTGATAACTTTGGCTTTAAAAATTGCAAGCTCTATTCCAAACAATTAAAGAAATGATTTGACAGATAGATGAAAATACAAAGATACATACCACAAACACACATTTAAACATAACAAAAATAATTGCAGTTAATTCCTGTCTTTGAAATAAGTGTGTACTTTGAACAAATCCTATTAAATCTACTGGCATTTGCATTCAAATAGACATTCTTAAGAAATATTTTAATGACTGTAGATATATTTATCTGTCCTTGAAAAGTGCAAAGCAGTATAGATATTTCTTCCTCCTTTCATTTATCCTCCATTCAACTTCCTGAAATCGTTTAATTAATCTGAGAAGTAGTGATTGCCTTAAATTAACAAGCAGTTTTTAATATTCCATGGAGACTTGAACCTGACTTTCTCAAGGTATATGTATCACTTTTGTTGCTTAGTCCCCCACTGATATGAACTTCACATTTGAAGGAATCTCCAGAATCTATTCTTTGTATCCACTTTTATCTTTCTGAATGGGAGCTAGACCTACGTATATGTATAGATATAGATGAAACAAAGCCAGCACTCCACATACACCCCACCAGCTCTGGCCATGCTTTAAGCCAAAAACACCAACCTGAAGATGGTGAGTGAGACCTCGCCGAAATGTTGCCAAGACAATCTCAATCTTACACGGGAAAAGACCCGAATACAACAAGACCAGCATACCTACACCCGTGAAAATCTATGAAAACATAGATATAGATGTATATATGTATAATCAAATCTCTTTATGTGAAAACCAGTTGTTGATTTAATGATCAAACCCTGAAGTTGCAGATAATTTTAATGCTAGTATGGGACTCAGTGTGATGTTTCCAGCATTATAATATCCCATGTGTCTCTTTAACTATAATTCTTAAAAATATAAAGATAAAATATAGGGATTGAAAAGATGGACATTGGTGGTGAAATTTGGTTTACAGGTTTTAAATAGTTCTATTTCAGATGGCGAATATACTTTTGGAGCATTAGAATGGCCTTTTTTCAGATTATCTTTTAATATCTAATTATTTAGCTTCATTGTATAGATTCTAGTATCCTTTTTCATCTTGATTCTCATTTTACCACAAAGCAGCTCTCTTTGAAGGGGTGGGTGATACTATTGAGTAAAAACAATACCCAGAACACCCACAAATTCAACTAAGAGATACTATAAACCAATACTGTCCCAAAAATGTGTGAGTTGTTGTTTTTCAATTTTTTGGATCATCACAGGCTAGCAATTTAAAACCAGTTATTGGCATAACTTACAATATTCATTAACTTTTTTATCATTTTCCAAAAAAATATTAGGTTTCTGTTTAAAATCTAACCACGTTTCTTTTTTAGCATAAAACCCTAATAAGAATTCCAATTGGTTTATCATATCCTAGTCATGGCCCTAATAATTTCTGCCAACAGAAATGTCCAACTTTATAACAATTTTCAATTCATTAAAAATATTCAGAAATAAAAAGCAAAGTTATTCACTTGTGAATTGATCAAGGCTCCAACAAGCTGTGATAAATAACGATTATTTCTACTTTGAGTCTAAGTTAAAATCTGTGGAGAGTCTCCATCATCCAAGTGATGGTTGTCCAAAAGTGATTTTTCCAAAAGGCAATAGGATTTCTTGGCTTTTTTTCTTTGAAAACATTTCATTTTTATTTAAGAAACTTCTTCAGTTCTACCTGACTTTTCAAAGAAAAAATCCAAAGAAAGTTCAGTTGCTTTTTGGAAAAATACATCATTGGCAGCCTCAGTTAAACATAATTCCAGCACTAGTAATTCAATTTCAATTGAGTTCTGGAACACAAATTTTCATAATTTATTCAGGACTTATCTCTTAACTCCTATTATCTGATCTTTCCACACAGAAATCAAAAACTAATTTCTTAGTTGAAAAATGATTAAACCTCAGGTAAAATATTTTTTTCCAGAATTGTTAAAAAAAAACCTGATTGATGGGCTTTCCTGCTAGCCCCTTGCTTTATTGCTATTAACAATTCCCTAAAAAGTTACTTATACCATGACTTTTCCAACATACAAAAAAGATAGAAGAACTTTCAGATCGAATGAACCCAGGAACATCTGGGTAGGATATTCCACTAGGAATCAATATGCAATTCTGTATCATTTAACTGAGAAGTATTCTAACTATCCTGAAGTTCTCCTTTATGTTGCCTTTATTAATTTAAAGCTGCCCTTGATTCTATTTGTCATAAGACATTTGGGAGGAAATTAACTGCAACATCTATTGATCATAGATTCTCTATCTGATCATCTTGCTACAACAAAATACTGACAAATAAATTAGATGTAACTCCAACAATGGCCTAAGAGTCTTTTTGCTGTTCTTAAGAAAACAAGAATGTTTTCCTCCTTTCAGTTTAATTTATTTAATAATGACATTGTTTGGCCCATTCTAAGTTAGAGGGTTGCTCTCCAGCCATTGTCCATTGACTTATTTCTATTATTCTTTATGCAATGTTGGGGTTATCTATAACTCACATTGTAGATGCCTCACTGAATTAATCTGTTACTCTATGAATCAATTTAATTTAACTATAACACTTTTAAATCCATCTGTTATATGGGGAAATCAATAAAATGGCAGTTAAGTAGATAAAGAATCTTAAGCATCTAGATGTCTATCGATTGGAATAATTAATTATCCATTAAAAGCTGTCAATGCTTTCAACATGATCCTTATATATGTGAGCCATTTTGGCAATAACTATATTATTGCAACAACTAAAATATAAAAAGATAGGGTTTTGGACTTGCTATTATCCAATACCTTGCTATTTGTCTTCAAGGAATTACACAAAATTCACTTTAAGTTTCTAAAAGCTATATTTCATATTCCTTGATTAACCTCAAATGCCCTTACTCAATTAGAGTTTGACCACATCACTCTTGGGCCCATCTAGGCCTTTGTTATCTCAGATTTTGGTTGAAACAAATTTGCTAATTTGTATCTCTGCTTCATCTTCATCTATTCCTTATATTTTCCTCATCTCTGAGTAGGCAAGTTAATTCTCACTGGGCTTATTGTGCCTTCTTATTCCTAGCTATATAGTTTCTGACCTACTTAAATCCTTGGCTGAACTTCAAGAGAGAATTTGGGATTTAGATTTTAAAATGGCAGGCTAAAAAAATATTCATTTTCCCATCCCCCCCAACAACCTCTAGATACTTTTAAAACATTGTTCTGGATTTTTTTTTAGCTTGCTTCAAGTTCATGTACTACTCATTATGCTACCATTGCAAAGACATACTCATATTTAATATGATAAGTAAGTGTGTGTGTGTGTGTGTGTGTGTAAATAAATAAATAAATAAATAAATATAACAGAGACTGACAAAATATCTTTGCATTGTCAAACCATCCAGAAGTATGACAAAGGCACCTAGAATTTAATTTGTCTATTTATCAAAGATTCTAGTTGTTTCTCTGACAAAGAGGATTCAGACTTCCTTCTTCAACACCAAACATAGACAACCTTTAAAACAATTGCCATCTTGGGACTTCCTGGGAGGAGCCTGCTGGTGGTGGCAGCAAAAAAATCAGCTGCCTCCGAATTCCTGGCTACGTACCTGTTTAGAGGATCTTCCATCTGACGTCTTATCAGGTTTTCTTATCCTTCAGGCAAGAAGGAAAGAAGAAATTGTTTTGCTGGCAAATGCTCTTCGATTTTTGCAGCTTTTGTGCTTGCAGGGAAAGGGGGGCTAGCCCAAGGCAGAACGGCTGTCCGTGCTGGGAATTTCAAACTGCCTTGTGCAGGACAAAGTAGGTCTCCCCCACTCAGTTCAAAGTTTTGTTTGATTTAATCTTATCACGAGCTGAATCCGTTTCCGTGGACAATAATTGTTTATCAACATTTTAGCTTCTTTTCTTTTTCTCTTCCGAAAAATTATTTACTTAGAGGCTTTTAAAATGGCGCCGAGCAGGCTGGTTTCTCCGGTAATAATGAACACTTTTTGTTAATTCTCACAAGAATTCAAAACAAAAGAGATTGCTTATCATATGTTTTGGTTTCACAATAGGCCAGCAGAAGCTTTTTAATTAGTTTCATTTCTACAAGAATTTTACTCCTTCATTAACTTTGCTTATCTGGAAGTTAAATGGTGATGAATCTGCTGAACGGTCTTGTTACAATGTTTACTCACTGAAAGTTTTGCCAAGCCTTAAACTTCAAAATAAAAGGGGAACTCAGCCTCTTTACTTAAAGCTGCATATTCAGGCAATAGAGTTTTATTAACTGCAGGCAGATAAATTTTGAAATGGCTTCAAAACCAAATATTAACTTGAAGTCGTAAATTTTTTTTATTACTATTCAAAATACCAGCTTCAATTTTGTAAAAGGCTTTCTTATCCAGCTGCGTTACAAGATGGCGATTTTATAGCTTCTGCGTTTGATATATGACACACTCAATCAGCTCTATTCTCCTGAAGACTTCTCCTTATTAACTGTTAAAAGTCTATAAATAGTATCTCATTTAAAACCGAGGGGAGCAGAGACTTTGTTTGTTTGCTTGTTTGTTTGTGCGTTTTTTATAATGGCTCCCAAATCGAAGCAGTCTAAGCGTTTCCTTAATAATACATCTCAAGAAATTGTTACAAAATCGCTGCCCTTGCCTCCCACGCCCTCTACTGGAGATCTCTTAACGCAAGAATTTCTTTTTGAAACCCTTAAAGAGTTCAGACAGGAAATTAAACAACTTTTATCGGACTTATATGATAAACTGGATGCCAAGATTGCTCAAACAAGGGAAGATATGATAGGAGTTATGACTGTTATGACAGACTATGTTGCTGAAATGGAGGACAAATTGGAACTTTTGGAAAAAGCTAATTCTAATTTGACATCTAAAATTCAAACGTTACAACAGAAAGTTGAAAATGCTCAAAAACAACTCGTTATGATAAATTACAATAAGACTGCGTTTGCAATAAGAGTCAGAGGATTGCGTGAAAAGGAACAGGAGAATTTGAAACAGACCTTTTTTGAGGCTTTCAGACGTTCGGTGGGAAGTCCGGGATTTAACTTTGATTGGCAGATTCAAAAAATTTATCACCAGAACGCGTGTGTAGCAAAACAACGACAGCTTCCGAGGGACATAATTATATATTTCACCACAAGAGAATCCAGAAATGCGATAATACAGAAGTTCTACAATAACAGGCTGCGAATCGATGGACAGGACTTGATTGTTTTTAAAGAAATACCATCTCAAATATTAAGAGCAAGGAGAGACTACACTTTCTTAACTGAAAAACTCAGAGATTCTCAGATACAATATAAATGGGAAGTGCCATCTGGTATCACAGTCACATTTGAGAACCAAAAATATCGTCTCAATTCTGTTTGCGAAGCCCGAGATTTTTACTACAAAACTCTGAAGGCGGGACTTCCTGATTCACCCGGACTTGGAGAAAGACAAGGAGAAGGAGAAGATAAGCAGCGGGACACGTGGCTACAAGGCGGAGGGTGTTGCTTTCCCCTTCCGGAAGGGCAGAAGAGTAAAGAATAAAGATCCAGCTATGCCTTTAAAATACTTCTTAAATTTTTAATCTGAATAAAATTTCAGGACTCCTGTCTGGTATAAAATGACAAAGCTGTATACCGATGAAGAGATATTGAGACTGAAAGAAGCGGTGCTGAATTTGGACATATATTGTATGGGACTTATGTAAGACTTGTTTGAATCTTAATTTAAACTGCGCATGATCTATTCTTTGGGGCGAGGAGAGCGGAGAAAGTAGTTTTCTTGGATTGTGGTTTGGGATGAATGGAGTCGGGTGGCGTGGGGTAGATGGAAGGGTAGTGAAAGTTCAATTAGATTACCTTGATCCAGAATGTAAGCTGATTTTTGTATAAATTGTTATTTGAATACAAGGTTAAGAAAGATTATCTGGAGAGTCTACACGAGGGTGGAGTAAATATGAGAGGAGCAATGGATGAGGATAAAATATATATGTGGACACGGGTAAAGGCAGGATGGGAGGTATAAAATTTATATGCGGAAGCGGGTAAAGACATTGTTTAAGATTTTAAAAATAATGAGAAGCTGAGTTTAATGTTAGAGAGTTTATTGACTTCTCTTTCTTGGGGGGGGGTTTCCCCCCTTTTTTTCTTTTTATTATTCTTTTCTTTTTTGTTCTTTATTTTTTTTTATTTTTTATTATTTTGTAACTTCTAATCTATTTGGTTTCAATATACTCCAGACTTTGCTTGATAAAGAACGATGCCGGGAATGGGATCTGGGAAGTCGGAAGGGGGTCAGGGAGTGGGGTTCAGGGGGTGGGGGGGAGGGTGGAAATATAGACTCAATTTTCAGAACAATGAATGCACTTGGATACTGTTGCTTTTTTTTCTTTTTTTTCTTTTCTTCTTTCTTCTCCTTTTATTTTTCTTTTGTTTTAGTACAAAACAAATAGACCAATGAATTCTAGAAATACACTGAAGCGAGGTGTAGAGGGAAAGAAGAGGGGGGAATTAAGAGGGAGTGAGAAGGGAATGTAAGGAGGGTGAGATGGTGGGAAGGGGAGAAAGGAATGGCTGAGGGGGAGGGGAAGTAGAAGAGGGGATTGTTGGAAGGGAGAAATGAAAGTTGGAGGGGTAGAAGGAAGGGTGTATGTAGGATAGAAGTGTTATGAGTTGTTTATTGCTTCTTTTTTTTAACTGCACAGTATTTAAGTGATTGTATAAAGGAAAATGAAAATGTAATAAAAGATGTCAAGTCTGATTGCTTAAAAAAAAACAATTGCCATCTTTTAGTAACAGACATTGCTTGTGGAAGCTGAATTGTGTCCAATTTTCAATAGTAATTGTTTTAGACCTGAATTGTTATGCTTTTTTAAACTTTGTTTTTATATTGTATTGGCTTGGGACCCTAAATAAGTAATAAAAATATGTAAATATGTATAGTGCTCAACTCATAGCAATCAAAAGTATATTCTATTGAGAAATGTACATGCATATGTGGCAAACAAGTATACCTTTTTCAGATTGATTTGACTCTTGTGTTATTAGAGTGGTATGAGTGAGATATTGTATGCATTAGTATCTAGGAGCAGATCTTTTTCTGTGTGTGTGATCCTTGTTTAGAGCTTAAGTTTATGTATATGAATCTTAAGATAATTAGAAATATGGCTTAGAAATAGAAAATCCAAGAAGGTAGAAACAATGTCAAACTGGGAATGGAAATCCTTTCCATATGTGATTATGATTGTGTGTGTGTAGCTGTGATTGTGGAAAAAAATCTATTTTCACCTGAATCTTTGGTATGTCCCAAATATGCTATACCAAGGGTCCCTAACCTCTGGGCCGTGGCCCACTACTGGACCATGGCTCATTCAGAACCTGGCTGCATAAGTGGTGGACAAGCATGCATACACATGTAGCTCCACTTGCGTGAGTGATGGGTGCTCAGGCTTGTGGGCAAAGCTCAATTTGTGTGAGTGCCAGGTGCTTGTGCTTGTGTACAAAGCTCTATTTATGTGAGTGGTGGGTACCCACCAGAACCTTCCTCTCCCCACTTCACAAGTCCTCCAAGCTGGAAAGGTTGGGGACGACTCCTCTGTACAGTTGACCTAATGCAAAGATTTCTAGCCAGCATGGTAGTTGAAGATCATAATTGATGGATATCATCATTGAGAAAGTCAAGTTATAAGTAGTGATTTGACACCAAAATGATGATATAATCAGGCAAATATCACAATTACAAAGTTGCATCAAGATATTTTGTATTCAATTAATGGAATTTGCATTATATCATAATACCGTATTTTCACCCATATAACCCGCGGGTTATATGCGTTTTTTACATGCACAGCGCCCCCTGCGGGGTATAAAAGTGGGCGGGGTATACGTAAAATATTTTACACAGATTAACTAAAGGGAGAGCTTGGGACCACCACTTTCCTCGAGGCAGTGGGCTGGCTCGGCGGCTCGGGCTCCTTTTCTCCCTTTTCCTGCTTGGGTTTCGGGACGCCTTCGTGAAAACCCCACCCCTGGCTATGGGCGAAGTGACCAGGAAGAAGCAGGAGGTGAGAGGAAGCCCGGATTCTGCAGCCCCTCGCCTTCTCTGGGCTTGGAAGTCCGGCAGGAAGGGAAGGGGAGGAGGCGGCGGCGCGGCTGTGGCTCCGTTTTCACACACACACACACCCCTCCCTTCTTCTGCTTTGCTCTGTGAAAGGGCTTCACTGCCGAAGCATTTTGGTTTTAAAAAAAAAAACACCGTCCCTTTCTCTCTCCAGTTAACAGGGCCAACCCAAGTGGTGCATTTTATCTGGGAGACGCCACGCAACGAGGGAATCTCTTTTTTGGGGGGGGTGAGATGCTGACAGAAAAAGGGCAAGCAGTGGCCGTGTGAGGTGGCCTTGAGAGCTCCAAACGACCTACCGTACTGGCTGGCGAGGTTAGTTCTCTAAAGGCCGTTGAAAGCTCCGGGGAAACCCCTTTTTCCGCCCTCGGAGCCCCCAGTGCTTCCTCAACCCCCCCCCCACACTTTTTCCTCTTTGGTTCACCCCACCCCCGCCCTCAAGGGCCCGGGACTCTGGGAAAGTGTGCAGCTGGGGGGCTGGGGAGGAGAGAGCGTCTACCGTTCCTCACGGGAGGCACTTCGAGCCCCGCCGTATCTGAGAGGCTCTTAGTCGTCGGTGTGGGAGAGGAGGGAAAGGTTAAAATGTTTTTGAAACATAAAAAGAATCCTTTGTGGGCAAACTTAAAGCTGCTGGGCTGCACGGGCTTGCTGTAAATTGAGGGCATGTTTTGCCTTTATTTATTTTGCCGCCTCCCCTTCCCTTCCTCGGAGGGGAACACACACACACACCTCCCTTCTTCTGCTTTGCTCTGTGAAAGGGCTTCACTGCCGAAGCATTTTGGTTTAAAAAAAAAATACACCGTCCCTTTCTCCAGTTAACAGGGCCAACCCAAGTGGTGCATTTTATCTGGGAGACGACACACACACAGGAAAGTGTGCAGCTGGGGGGCTGGGGAGGAGAGAGCATCTACCGTTCCTCACGGGAGGCACTTCAAGCCCCGCCGTATCTGAGAGGCCAGTACGGTAGGTCGTTTGGAGCTCTCAAGGCCGCCTCACACGGCCACTGCTTGCCCTTTTTCTGTCAGCGTCTCACACCCCCCCCAAAAGGAGATTCCCTCGTTGCGTGGCGTCTCCCAGATAAAATGCACCACTTGGGTTGGCCCTGTTAACTGGAGAGAGAAAGTGACGGTGTTTTTTTTTTTTAAACCAAAATGCTTCGGCAGTAAAGCCCTTTCACAGAGCAAAGCAGAAGAAGGCAGGGGTGTGTGTGTGTGTGAAAACGGAGTATGGTAGGTCGTTTGGAGCTCTCAAGGCCTCCTCACACGGCCACTGCTTGCCCTTTTTCTGTCAGCGCCTCACCCCCCCGCAAAAGGAGATTCCCTCGTTGCGTGGCGTTTGTGGCAGCCGAGAGCGCGGAGGACGCCGCTCCTCCTGCCGCACGTGTCATGTGTGTGTCTGTGTGTGTCGTCTCCCAGATAAAATGCACCACTTGGGTTGGCCCTGTTAACTGGAGAGAGAAAGGGACGGTGTTTTTTTTTTTTTAAACCAAAATGCTTCGGCAGTGAAGCCCTTTCACAGAACAAAGCAGAAGAAGGGAGGGGTGTGTGTGTGTGTGAAAACGGAGCCACAGCCGCGCCGCCGCCTCCTCCCCTTCCCTTCCTGCCGGACTTCCAAGCCCAGAGAAGGCGAGGGGCTGCAGAATCCGGGCTTCCTCTCACCTCCTGCTTCTTCCTGGTCGCTTCGCCCATAGCCAGGGGTGGGGTTTTCACGAAGGCGTCCCGAAACCCAAGCAGGAAAAGGGAGAAAAGGAGCCCGAGCCGGAAAGCACCAGATCCTCCCCCCTTCACGAGAGGGAGAAAATATCCGTTTCTCGCTTCTTTTTTCGCTCCCTCCCTCCCCTCCGTGCCTGCCACAGTTTTTCGCAAGTTCACGCATCGTTTTAATGTCGGCGGAAGGCTGTCCCAAGAGAGGACGAGCTGTGGCTTAGGTGAAACGGTTAAACTTCTGGTACCTCTACGCGAGCCCATCTCCTGCCCGGAGTTTGTCACGCTTCCCTTCTCTTTATAGGAAGAGTACGGTACATTGAAGGGAGGGAAGGAAGGAAGGACGCGGGAGAATCGGGATCGTTTGTAGGTGAAGCGTCGGATGCGGCTTTAACGAGGCGGGGGTCCCTTTTGCTCCGAGCGTTCCCCTCCGAGGAAGGGAAGGGGAGGCGGCAAAATAAATAAAGGCAAAACATGCCCTCAATTTACAGCAAGCCCGTGCAGCCCAGCAGCTTTAAGTTTGCCCACAAAGGATTCTTTTTATGTTTCAAAAACATTTTAACCTTTCTCTCCTCTCCCACACTGACGACTAAGAGCCTCTCAGATACGGCGGGGCTCGAAATGCCTCCCGTGAGGAACGGTAGATGCTCTCTCCTCCCCAGCCCCCCAGCTGCACACTTTCCCAGAGTCCCGGGCCCTTGAGGGCGGGGGTGGGGTGAACCAAAGAGGAAAAAGTGGGGGGGGGTTGAGGAAGCACCGGGGGCTCCGAGGGCGGAAAAAGGGGTTTCCCCGGAGCTTTCAACGGCCTTTAGAGAACTAACCTCGCCAGCCAGTACGGTAGGTCGTTTGGAGCTCTCAAGGCCGCCTCACATGGCCACTGCTTGCCCTTTTTCTGTCAGCGTCTCACACCTCCCCAAAAAGAGATTCCCTCGTTGCGTGGCGTCTCCCAGATAAAATGCACCACTTGGGTTGGCCCTGTTAACTGGAGAGAGAAAGGGACGGTGTTTTTTTTTTTAAAACCAAAATGCTTCGGCAGTGAAGCCCTTTCACAGAACAAAGCAGAAGAAGGGAGGGGTGTGTGTGTGTGTGAAAACGGAGCCACAGCCGCGCCGCCGCCTCCTCCCCTTCCCTTCCTGCCAGACTTCCAAGCCCAGAGAAGGCGAGGGGCTGCAGAATCCGGGCTTCCTCTCACCTCCTGCTTCTTCCTGGTCGCTTCGCCCATAGCCAGGGGTGGGGTTTTCACGAAGGCGTCCCGAAACCCAAGCATTTTTTTTCCTATTGAATTTCAAGATCTCTCCCTTGAGTTGAGTTCCTCCAACCCCTCCCCAGCTCGCCCAGGCTTTCTCCTCCGATTGGTTTTAATGGGTAGGTCCGATGGAATAGCGCTAATGTAATGTTTGCCGATGGCTTACTCATTGCGGGTTATATAAGTGGGTGGGGTATACGGGAAACATTTTACACGATCTTGAAAATCTGCAGGTTATTCGCGTGGGCGGGTTATTTGCGTGGGCGGGTTATATGGGTGAAAATACGGTACACGTGTTGTCATTCATTTCCCTTATCCTACTGATGCCTGTAATAACATTGGAAGATATGGGCGAAAGAAAAGACTTTATTATTATTATTGGTTATATTTTGCAGAAACAAGTATTAAGCATATTTTGCTAAAGCAATCAAGTGCATTTTCACATGCATGCTTATGTTTTATATTGTCTGTTGCCTTTTACTTTATGCAATAAATATCCTGCACATTTTAGAAGCAAATCTTTCCTTTTTTTATAGTTTAATACCATCCTTATCCTATAAGTATGATCAGAATTTAGATGAACCTGAAGACAGTTGTTCTCTAAAGACTTGATTTGTATCAGAAACAAAGGTGCAGGTACACATAACTGAGAAAAGGGCATTACAAAGTTTTAAATAAATTTGCAATGAATCCATGTGTCAGACTTTGGAAACTGATATTAAATAAATTTCAAAAAGTTTTAAACAATATCAGATATGAATGGTCAAATATGCTACATTTTTTAGCAGTGGTAGAATTATTATCCATAAAGAAAAATTAAAGGAAATAGCCACAATAGTCATGAAACAAATGTTACAGTACACATGCATCTACAATTGTGAGAGATACATTTAACAGCTATATTTTAAAAAAATGTATCATTGGACTATAGCAACAGAAGGGGAAATTATAAATAATTAACAATTTGTAAAATAATGTTACAATTACCATTAAAAATTATGCAACCAAACAACGTAGTTACTGAACAGTCAATCAAATCTTTATTGGGTCATAAACATGCACATGCTCTGGAAATTGTTCTGTGTGCATGTGCAGAACAATTTGCAGTGAACTGCGCATGCCGAGTCACTAAAATCCAACATGCCAGTGTTAGATTTTAGTGATGGCAATGAAGGAACTGGTTCGGGGGTGTGTCAGGCCTGGGTTGGTTCTGCAACCCAGTCCAAAATTCCACTACTGGTTCGGCCAAACTGGGCCGAACCGACAGCAACCTACCTCTGACTTCAACTCTTCTCATCCACCTATAACTCCATCACTCTATGCCCTTTTGGCCACCCTCTTGTCTTACCAATTTTCTAGTGGCCATTTTCATAATAGTAATCTAAAAGCAAAGATGTCTCAAATAGAGAAAAAAGAAGCTGTCCCCCCCCCCCTTATTATACTTTTGTGATTTTGACAGTTTTATTTTAATAGTTCTAGATAGCTTCAGTCATAACACATTTCACTCCATGGCAACTAAACATTATAGTCTGATTCTTTATTTTATGTTTTGTTATGTAAGATCTACTAGTATTTAAAAATAAATAACAAGCATTCCCATGCAGGACCAGTCTCTTTAACTGGCTTAATATGAATTTATATCAAAGCACTTTCATCCAAAGTAAAATTGATAAAAATAAAAATAGAAAAAAAGATTACCCTCTTGTCCATTTTAAAACCTTCTTACATTTTCTCTTAATTAATCTTTTTGTAAATAATTCTCATATCTTTAAATCAAAGTCTTTTTTTTCCTCGTTTTTCCTGTAATCTCAAAAGAAGACTTAACTCACTGCAAGGAGTCTTATTTTTTGCTACAGAGGAAATTTCTCTTGATCTGTAAAGTATTTGCTTCACAAAGTGATTAAGAAATGGGGAAAGCAGACATAATGTTCATATTGGTGCAATCACAGATAGGAGCATAGATAGAATCCCTGGACTCTTTACAACTCATCTCAAAGCAATTGCAAAAACCTTTCTGTTTCTGCAGTTTAATCTCACAATCCCACTTTGATTCAGGTTGTGTTGGCCAGAATCTGCCTTCCAGATAGCATTGTCAACTGCAGTGTCTCTTCAATCCCTTAGGGAGCATCAGCAACCATTATTCTGCACTAGAAGCTTGTCTTTCTTAAAATATCCTTTAATATTTTAAAGGATATTCATTCTATCACAAGTTCTATTCCCAAATCTCTGAAAAGCAGTTTGAAGCCAACCTACATTTCTCTCCATTTTTTACATTCCTAAGAATATTGTGGCTAGGGCTGTGTACACTTAAAAATGCAACCCTATTACTAATTAAAATAGCTAAAGCTAATTAAAGCAACCAATACATTGATTCAGTTCCCAAAAGCAGCTGACTTTATAAAATTGGACAGGTAGTGCTGATTCTGGATTGGTGTGTGAAAGTGCTATACATTTTTTTTCATAAATAGGATTAGGGTTGACTGCAACATTGTAACTTCTCTTTGTTCACTCTTTGATTCTCAGTGGCAAAGTATTGCAGCTAATTTGAGAATTAACTTCATGATGTCAAGCTGGAATACTGCAATGGGCTCTACATGGGGTTGCCCTTGAAGTGCATCCGGCGACTGCAGTTAGTCCAGAATGCAGCCGCGCGAGTGATAGTGGGCGCACCGCGGTTCGCCCATGTTACACCCATCCTCCGCGAGCTGCACTGGCTACCTGTCGGTCTCCGGGTGCGCTTCAGGGTACTGATGACCACCTTTAAAGCACTCCATGGTAGTGGATCTGGGTACTTGAGAGACCGCCTTCTGCCGATTACCTCCCTCCGACCGATTAGATCGCACTGACTGGGCCTCTTCCGAATCCCATCCGCCAGTCAATGTCGACTGGCGACTACACGGAGGAGGGCCTTTTCTGTTGCTGCCCCGACCCTGTGGAACGACCTCCCCGTCGAGATCTGCACCCTCACCACCATCCAGACCTTCTGCGCAGCCCTCAAGACCTGGCTCTCCCATCAGGCCTGGGGATAGGTTCCCAATTTACCCGCCCGAGTGTGGACTGTTGAATGAAAGTTGTGTTTTATTATTTTTCTTTTGTTCACACTTTGTTTGTCTTTTGATATTGCACCCCCTTCCCTGTGATTGTAAGCCACCCTGAGTCCCCTCGGGGAAAAGGGCGGCCTATAAATCTTAATAAAATGACAAAAAATGACAAATGACAGTAGACAGAAAGTACAAGAGATTTAAATTTTATTTTTTTCATGGTTCCTAACATATTAGGGAAATATGTTCTTTTCTATGATAATAGAATTTTTATATATATAGACAAGGGCATGTGATGCACAATTGAATCAGCTTTTTTGGTACCCTTCACCCTTGTTGCATTTGCCTCCAGCCATTATAATGAAAGTATCACCCCTTTTGTAAGTAGATGGAATATTATAGACAATAGCAAGTACATAGTACATAGACAATAGCAAGTTTGCATTATATAAATTATTCCATAATTTTACCCTCTACCTTCCATTTACTCGGTAAATGGCACAAATGTTCTGTACACTTAAATTATATCTCAAAAATATATATCTGTCTACATATTTCATAGTTCCATAAGTACAGCTTAATGCTTTTCATGTAAAATATGTGATTATTTAATGTTTTTCAGTATGTTAATACTTTGTATGCATATTACATATTTAAAAAGAGAGCTAGCATCAGGGTAAACAAGGTCAGGACTTTAATAAACCTGACCTGGTATTTATATTTTCTTGCTCTGTCCCAAGACTTCTAGGTAGTGGTGTTTTAATTATATTGCTATCAACATTATCATTTATTTAATATCCACAGTGTGCCATATCTATGCATAATGAATGAAGCTGTAATTGAACTAAGGAAGCACAGTTATGGAGCCTTGTGATATTAAGGGAGCATTAGCTACATTTAGGCAAATAGGTTGTTTGCATATTTCCATACTTTTGATGCCACCAATTATCTTTCTTATTATTGTGTCATCATTGTCCAATATAAAGTTTTATCAGGAAAAATATTCCAAATCAGAAACTTACAAGATAGCCGAATGTTTAAGATAAGATTCTGACCAATTGATTTATCTTGAAAATTCCAAATTTGTACATGCTCATTAAAGTCAACCCAGTCAGTTTGGTCTAGTAGATCAGGTTTAGGCAAACCAAGTTAGTGACTTAGTCAGACATGCTCTTTCAGCCCTTAAAAGGCCATGACAGCTCGCTTGCATGACTTGTTGTGTAAATCACTAGTTGTCAGACAAATGTTAATGCAACCATATAACAAAAATGAAAAAGAAAACTTGTGCCAATCATGATTACTGCGTAGTTGGAAAGAATATATTTGCTTCATTTTGGTTCATTTTCTATAATAACCTACCAACCATCCATTAATAAATTGGAATAATCATTAAAATCAGATGCAGGTTAAAATGAAATGTGGACTCAGTGCTCAGTTCTGAAAAGATTCAGACCTCATATATTTAGAGATATTGAATTAGTATGCCATCTTTTCTTTCGACAACCTTCACCTTTTTTTCATCAGCTACATTGCAGGAGGTGTAACATGATTTTCTCTATGTGAAAATAGCTAAATTGATTGAATGTGACCACTGCAGAAGAATGAAGATTTGATTCTCTTAATTTCTTTGATAAGAATCTAGCAAACTTGTCTACTTTTCTTGAAGTGGAAATTATGTATCAGAATGTTAGAATAAGATATAATAATTTCTTTATTTTGAGCTAGAAAATATATACATTAATCAAGCTATTTTCTCTTTATATGCCTTTGTATGATATTAACAAAATATTGACCTTTGTGCTTAAAAGAGCCCCTCTGGGACAGTGGTCAGAATACAGAACTGCAGGCTAATGCACTGCTAACTCCAATTTGATTCTAAGCAGTCAAGTTTGACTCAGCCTTCCCTCCTTCCGAGGTTGATAAAATGTAGACCCAGTTTGTTGGGGGCAATATGCTGATTCTCTAAATTGCTTAGAAAGGGCTTTAAAGTCTATGAATGGTATATAAGTCTAAGTGCTATTGCTATTAATTATTGAATGTTAATTATTCTTCATATTAAAAGATCTCCTCTTTGTAAAATATGTCCATGCTACATATCAAATAATGATGTATAGGTTTCCATGTAGCATAAAAGTCTTTGCCTACAATTTCAGAGTACATCATAATGGCCAGAAAACTATTTCAATAGTATGTAAATTTCACAATTTTATAGATCAACGAGGTGTTCATATCCTAGAGGATTTATGCAGACTAGATCTACATTAATAAAACTTGCCAAGTTTTTATCCCATTCCTGCATTCTTTTGGCATTTCTATGCTATAAAAGATGTTGAAATCCTTTTATAATTAATTAGCATGGCCTAAAATTCCTTTTAATCTATTCAGTGTTCCTTTGTGCTTCATGTAATTCATACTGAATTAACTGAGAGAATAAGAAGAAATCCAGGAATAAATTAATTTGAATGTTACAGATGATTTTTAGATAACATTATCATTCACTATAATACAGAGTCTCAGTCATCCATTTATAGAGCAAGCATATGATTTTAATTCTTGTACTAGTATGGAATCTGATTTTGTTTTGACAGCAGTAGCAGCATATAAAAAGCCATCTAACGGATAATAATAGCCATTTTCCATTTAGGAAAGCAAAGAAATGGTTAGTGGAGTCAAACAATGACTTGAATTACATAGCTTGTGGATGCATATTCAGCAAATGAAACCTGTTTAAACATTGTGAATAATTCCAGAAAGAGCTTTTGTATATGTATTGTCAGAATCAAGAAGAGGAGCAGTAGGTTTGGTTTTAAAGGGCTAATAAATGTGTAAGAACCCTATAGCACAATGTAAAAATAATCTGAGTTTATACAGCCTATAGTAGAAGAGTTTGCATCATAAATTACATACTGGATTTTAGAATAGAAAGATTCCTAAATAAATAAACAAACAAACAAACAAACAAATTTAAAATGTTAAAATAAAACAGGCTTAAAAATAAACTGAAGCTATTTGAAATTTTGCAATGGGGAAATAATTTTTCAGCATGATCACTCTTCAACTAGAATCAATGTATGTTTGCTATATGTATGTCCTGTGTCACACAGTAAGGTATGTGCTGTATGTGCTGTATGTCCATACACAGTGAAGTATGTGCTGTATGTGCATACACAGTGAAGTATGTCCTGTGTCAGTAGATATGTGTGAGGTAGATATCCATGAAAAATAGGAATATTGTCATCCTTTGATTGCTTTATTATAAACTGGTATATAGAAATGGAAAATTGGTACAGAGATATTTTACTGCCTAAATTATTGAATAGCAGCAGCGTATATTTGAATGTCCATGGATCAAAAATAAAGACAGCAGAGAAAATGAAAGTCTTCTACCATTTTTACAAAATACGATTCCACTGATCTGATAGCAGGTCAGCTGATTTCTGGGGAATTTACTTTTTCTGATTACATACACCTTTTAGAATGACTGAAGCAAAGAAAAGCTTTGGGGATTATTTGAACCAGAATCTTGAAGATTTGAATCAAAGATCTTATACTTTCAATTTGAGAAAAGAAAGGCAGCTGAAAAGTCTTATGATTAATCCTACAAAACAAGAATGACACAACATTAAAGTTTATTTTAAAAAAAACTTTGAACAGATATGAAAAATCTTTTAAAAGCCAGAAAACATCTTTAGGATGAAATTACTTGTTCACATGGTTTTTGTCAAATAAACAATTCATACATTATAAATATCTATTTCACTAATAAGATCAATTTTCATGACAGAAAGGGATCAATTTTTCCTTTTCTATAGCTATGTTTGTTTATTCGGAACATTTTGGAGAGATTAAAAACTTTTGAGTATTATTGCAAGACAATATACAACTTTCTTTTGTGATGATTATTCAATTCAAAAACTAGTTAAAATCCTACTGACTGTGCAGTAGGCATGTACACGATCATGGCACGTAGACAACAAGCAGTATTGCCTTCAGTTATTTTTCCTGCCCACCCAACTTGGTTTTGTAAAATCTTACTAACTAGCAGGCAACTTTAAATTACTGACATCACTGGGATAGATTATTATTTTATTTGGTAAAGTAACACACTTTGTATGGGGGCTGGCTTTGAATGCTACTTAGGAACTGGAGGTGCTAATTGCTGTAGAGTCCAACTGGTGAGTAAGAACCAACTCAATCTTGTGACAGCTATATCAAGGGACAGTAGAGAAGTTTTGATAAGTTTCCAAGTAAAATTCAAATTGATTTTTATATTCCCTAAATCAGGACTACATTCTTCAATACATAACCTGAAAATGTTAGATGCTCTTCAGAAACAGGACGGTGCTCAGAGCAGGTGTTTCTTAACAGCATTTCCCATTTAATGGATGAGCCTTCCCCAAGAGTCCATTTGATAATACCATAAACACGTTAAGAAAGGATTTTCCAAATGGTTTTTGGAAGTTAGTGTTCCTTTAACTTTCGGTTGGTTATTTGTATTTTATTTTTTCCTATTTATTATAGTTTTTAATTGCATTTTCTGGTTTTAATGCCTTATTATTACAGTAAGCCTGTAATAAGATTCAGTAGTATAAATATACATTCATAAAAATTAAAATCAGTAGTATGGATAGTGTTCTTGGATGCAGGAAAAAATATGTAATTGGTTCAGCAGAGGCATCTGAAAGAATTCTTGCCTAAATCATATTCCCACTTTTCTTATTAACTGGATTAATAGTAATAAGCCATATCCTTTTCATGACTTAAAATGGAATTGCCTCTTCCTCTGCCAAGGTGTCTCAGTGATAGTTTCCTTTTATTTTTAATTTGATGAAAAGTAACTTCGTAAGAAATTTATTGTATCCTATAAAATGACAAAACTTTGCTTTCTGTATATTTGTGATCCTTTTTCAAATATCCATAAAGATCATTCAAAACATTAATATCTTAGTAGCTACTTTGGAATTTCTATATTTTTCAGTTGTGAACAATAACAATAGCAATAGCACTTAGGCTTATATACCGCTTGAAAGTGCTTTACAGCTCTCTCTCTAAGAGGTTTACAGAGTCAGCCTATTGCCCCCAACAATCTGTGTCCTCATTTTACCAACCTTGGAAGGATGGAAGACTGAGTCAGTCTTGAGCTAGTGAGACCCAAACTGCCAAATTGCTGGCAGTTGGTGATAGCAGTTGGTGATAGAATACTGCAGTGCTGTATTCTAACCCCTGCACCACCATGGCTCTAACAAGTGTTTGAAGTACTATAACACTGTACTTTCTTCAACCAGCCACCTTTAAGATGTTTTGACCTGAACTTCTCATTCCTAATCATGAAATATTACTCCTGGTACTATTGGGTTTTGTGGTTTACAGTATCTGGAGGACATCCTCTGGGGAAAGTATGCTGGGCATGGAATAAGCAGGTTATATTTATAAATATTGTACTTTTGTCTTTTTTTACAGATAGCAATTTCATTCTTGCCAATGCTCAAGTGGCTAAAGGATTCCCCATAGTTTACTGTTCTGATGGCTTCTGTGAGCTTTCTGGATTTGCACGAACCGAAGTCATGCAGAAGAGCTGCAGCTGTAAATTTTTATATGGTGCTGAAACAAATGAGCAAATGATTCTCCAAATTGAAAAGTCATTGGAAGAAAAAATGGAATTCAAAGGAGAGATCATGTTTTATAAAAAGAACAGTGAGTATTATTTTCTTAAATATTGTTTACATGGATAGAAATTTAGGAGAAAGATGGTGCTGGCATGTTTTGATAATAATTAGCTACTCCATTAGGTTATAGCTAAGATAAAGTCAAGATATCATCGTATAAATACACTGGTATACTTTATATACATTATTCATATGTAGCTTATTTGAGAAATAAATAACATTAAAATTAAAGTTATAAATTCATTTTACTACCAATGTTCTTACCTGGCCATGAAAATATAAGATAGATAAGAAAATGTATAGCATCACTATTCTTGTCTCTAGTGATGATTCTTTACATATAGTACTATATATCATTTACCAAAGAGACTTAAATGTATTTAATTGATTATTGTAGATGAGTTCAAAATGTTGGAACATAGTAATAAATAATGTAAAACTTTTTTTCTTTTAATTTTAAATCTTGAACTGGTGTAAGGTTGACCTCCTATAATTAGGAAATGTAATAAGCCTAAATAGTATATAAAATAGAAATAAATGTATATTATAGTATGCATTTGTTTATAACATATTCAAAAATATAATTCAGCATGTTTTTATGACTTTTTTAACCTAGTAGGATAGAATCTTGGTTTGACTTTAATCTTTTGCCAGTTGCTTTAAACCAACTAACTTTTCTGAGAAAATAATGCTAGTGTGGAAGTTATATTTCAGTCTATCTGAAGTCTATCAGATTAGGGATGATTGTATAATAGCAATAGCAGTAGACTTATATACCGCTTCATAGGCCTTTCAGGCCTCTCTAAGCGGTTTACAGAGAGTCAGCATATTGCCCCCAACAATCTGGGTCCTCATTTTACCCACCTCGGAAGGATGGAAGGCTGAGTCAACCCTGAGCCGGTGAGATTTGAACCGCTAACCTGCTGATCTAGCAGTAGCCTGCAGTGCTGCATTTAACCACTGCGCCACCTTAGTGGCGCAGTGGTTAAATACTTAGCAAGTATGCCATACTAAGCATACTTAGTATGCTAAGCATACTTAGTATACTAAGCATACTTAGTATACTAAGCATACTTAGTATGCTTCAGATTCATATATTTTTTATCTTCCTGAGTCTTTGAGAATATGATCTGTAATTCCATATAAGTAGTTTTCATCAATAAACAGTTTAAATATATATAATATGCTGGTTAAGGTATAATTTAAGGTATATCAAAATTAATTTTAAAATAATTTAAAATGAAACTTTTGTTAAAACTAAATTAATAGGAGTTGAACTTACATATTGACAATTTCAAATATATAAATCATACCAATTCATAATAAAATGCATTCACACAAATTTCATAAGAATAATTCTAGCCTTATCTTTAATATACCTGGTATAGCATAAACTTCAATAACTTCAATAATTTATTATTCTGGTGTATTATTCTGAAATACAGCACACATAGACTCATGGTTGGTCAAGCAGGATAATAATAAAAGTGAGGTCAGGCAGAAAAATGTGAAGAATATGAAAATAATGACAAATATTTTCACACTGTGGCCAATCACAAAAATTTGGTACTAGGTCATTTACCATTTTAAATTAATTATTACATTATTTGATAAGAAACCTTTGATGCTGTATGGCTTCAAGCACTGTCCTTGAGAATAAAGGATGCCAATTCAATATGCATTAGATTCAATTGCCCCAAATCATAACCAACAAAACCATCATAACCTTGGTTTTGTTGGTAAGCAACACATTTGGAACACATAGGTTGGGGAGGGCAGAATATAGAGACTAGTGAGCCAGGTAGAGCATTTTTTAGATTCAATATAATAAAAATTCACATAAATTCAGATGAGGGCCTAGATTGTTCAGGGCAATATGCAAATAATACTTACATTGCAAAACACTCAGAGAGTTCTGTAAAGCACAATGGAACAGTATATATAAGCATAAATGCTATTACTATATACTTTCTATGCAGATTTCCATGCAGAAATTCATTTTTTATTACCGGTTCTGTGGGTGTGGCTTGGTGGGCGTGGCAGAGGAAGGATACTGTAAAATCTCCATTCCCACCCCACTCTGGGGCTAGTCAAAGGTGGTATTTGCCAGTTCTACGAACTGCTCAAAATTTCTGCTACAGGTTCTCCAGAATCTGCTGAATTTCACCCCTGTTTCTATGTATGTGTAAGGCATGCACAATTATGTTCATACAATATCCCCTGTGTTGGCACTATATTTGCTTCTCTTCTGAAACAGAAAGTAATAGCAATAATGCTATTGAAGCACATGCTTCTGTGGCCTTATATATGGCCAATTGATCCTGAATATAGTAGGCTGCCTTTAAATAGGTGCTAATAAGCCTACATATTGTTAATATGCATAACGTTTATGTATGAGGACATCAGTTATATGTACTTAAAAATATGAAGATGTAGGTTGAATTAAGGTAAAGATGTACTTTTATAAGTTGCTAAGAAAGAGTGGTAGAGAATGGATAATAAGGAAAAAATAGTAATGTTGGAGTGACTTTTAAAAACATTCTGGAAGTTAGTAGAGTTGCAAGAGTCAGAACACTAGATTGGGGAGAACATTGCTTAAAAATCTGGACTTTGAAATAATATTTCTGTGTTTCAGTAAATTCTGACTTTTGAAATCAAAATCAAGGGATCATACTGAAAATAATTAATTGTGTCATATTCAAACTTTATGAAGAAATACATCTGGACAACCTGACAATGGGGAATGTGGTTTGAATATTGTTTCTTAGATGTGCATGTCACCTTTGTCTCCGCTGATGTTTTTCAATAAATGTCCATATCCAGAATTCTGATTATTTTTGGCCGCAAAAGTAGAATTACTATACCAAAGTGATATAAAGAACTACATCAATTTAACTCCGCAGACTCTAGACTACAAATAAAATCTATTTAATTATACCATTTATTAACATATTTAATATTTATATGATGATCTCTTAGCTGTAATATCACTTAATGTAAGATTTTAGAACCAACAAATATGTGACTAACCAGTCTGTGTTTAAAAATGCTCAAAATGATTTATAAAAATAATGTTGCTCTTAAAGAATCTCCTACACAAAACTGGAGATTGTAAAATGAATTATGAGTGCTTGTTTTTAGGGAGCATTTCCTAAAACTTGTGCAAGAAATAAAGCCAGTTTGGAACAAGATTGGATCAAATTAAATATATGACTACTTTGGCCCAGTTTTTAAACAAAAAGCAAGAGAAATAAGTGTCTCTACACTAAAATATTGAAGTATCTTTATCATATAACCATCCTTCCCTATTTTACATAATTTTATTTGAACAACTTTTTAATTTAGAAGTAATTAGACAACTCTATGATCCATTGGGTCATCCTTTGAAAGAGAGATAGTACTGTCTGATGTGGCTAAATTAACAATAACCTTTAGAATTTTCTTTATCCCAATGCTGGATAATCCTATATCAGTATTTCATAAATATAAAAAAGCAATTTAATGGGAAATAAATTTCAATAATAAATCAATATTTACTTACCTAAACAAAACAACCACAGGTGATCAAAAACAAAACAAAACAGTAGGAGCAGAAGTGATTTATGACTTTCTGCCAGATTTCTTATAGACTTTGCTTGTGGGAAGCTGGCAGTATTAGAAACCATGTTTATATCACAGTGGGAACATTTGAATGTCACAATGTTGTGAATAAAACTGATCTAGACATCATGAAAATTTCAATTTCACAGGAAAAATGGGTCCCAGATTTTTAATGCATTCTTTTTTATTATTTTTTTTATTTTTTGAATAGACACAAACAAACAAGACAAAAAAAACACCATAAAATATTCCATTACAAATTATAAAAAGTGTGTCAATTGGTTACAAAGAACTTTCGTGCATCCCTTCCACAGTCATCACCCATAATCCATATAAAATTATATATTTTACATATTTTACATATATATATTACTCTTATCATACCTCATCCTTCATATGACTATAGTTGTTTTAACATCCCTTTATAACAAATATTCCAAAATTCAAAGCAAAACCACATAATGGCATTCCATTGTCTATTTTCAATATCATCCAACAACATTCTATCTTTGTGAAACGTTCTAAATAAAAATTAATTATGTTTGATAACAAAGTTTCTAAACCTCCTTTCTTAATCACTGTTTACAACTTATATCCAATTTCAATATTATAGGCTTTCATACATAACAAAATTTCTAAACTTCCTTTCATGGTCACCATTTAAAAATTTATACCAAAAATTATTTTGTCAAACCAATACATATGTATAAATTATATCATTATCAATTATCTATCTAGCTATATCCATTATCACTTCATTTTTAACATAATGTTCTAATTTTAACTATTTAGCTAGTATTTGTTAATAGTTTTCATTCTGTGTCTTTCCAGTAGCAGTATAGTCTTATTTCTTTTGCCTTATGTGGGCTTAATCTTCTGGTTATTTCCTTAATCTACTTTGTGTGGACTTCTCTTCGCACTTTGTTGCTTGTCTTATAAATTCTCGAAACCCTTCATCAGCTTCTTTAATCAGCTTATCTTTGGTTATCAGTAATGCTTTTGTCAAAGTTCCTCTCCTTAAATCCATCAATTCTTCTCTTTTTTCTCCTTCTATACTTTGAAATCTGGAGTAGAGATCCTTTTCATCTCTCTTCCCTTTCCATGTTCCATTCTTTCCATTTCCAACCATGCACAGATCACTGTCGACATCCACAGTTATCTTGCCTCTTTGTTCATTTCTCCATTGGGTTTTTGAGACTACCTCCACTTTTTCCATTATCTGGCTATCTTCAATTTCATCAAATTTTGCTATATTAACATCTATATTTTCCAATTTCTTCTCAATTCTCTCTGACATTTCTAATAATTTTTGAATTTCAAACATAATCTGTTGTAATGTTATGGTTTCTTCTTGGTATTATATCATTGTCCAATTTATAAACACTGCCACTCTAGTTGGAAAACAAAACTTTGTTTTTCACTTCTCTCTCGCTGCCAAAGAGACATCCAAAGGGCACTTGCATAAACAACTCATCTTATCTCTTTGCAAGCTAAAACCTTTGAAGTGCAAGGTCAAAATGATCAAAGAAAAGAGAGAGAAAAATATTTCCAGAACTCAGCCTCCAACCTCCAAGTGGCAGTATAACTTATTTTCCCTCTGATGTTACTGCTCTCTTTATATTCCTTTTATATCCCCTTTATATTCCAAGCTCTTAAGTAGAACAAAATAAAAAGAAAAAACCCATCCAAGCCAGTATTGTGAAAATTTTAAAAAAAGATATAATCCATAGGTTAAAAAATAGTAGTAGAAGAAAAGCCAATACTTTCATTTTAAAAAGTAGGAAGTGTTTGCAAAACTTCCATCCATAGAAGACAATTTTTTAAAAAGGATAACACACTGTCCAAAATAGCTTAAATTCACCACTTATTTTCTTTTCTTTTCTTTACAAGTTTGATTTGTTTTTAATCTTTTTTGGGCAGTCCTTTTTGTAAAAATAAAATTTGCTCACCAGATGGAAACATTTTCTTTTGGATCAATCAGGGACTTTGCGGTGTCTCTGAGATCAGCAAGACGTACTCTTCCCTGTCACCATCTCTTCGAGACAGTTTAGGTCCAGATGGACCACCCAGTAGTAAAAGTATTGGCTGCGATCTCAGAGCTCCAAGATCGCATGTCCATATCGTTGCGACATCAGCTCCCTTCACCTCAGATTTTTAATGCATTCTTTAAGCTAGCAGATTTTAGGTACCTTTATTCAAAATTTGTTGTTTGAGTTAATGTGACAATACAAATATACAAATAAAAATAAGTTTTTGCAGTATATAGGTAACCATGTCTTACAGATATGACTTTCATCTACTAGTAGAATCTCCATCCATATGTTTATTTAACAGCCCAAACTGACCCATTTATAATCAGATATTTCTTCATGCCTCCTTTGTCAGATTCTCTAGCAAAGAACTGGTATTTTTTTTTCTCAGAAATGTTCTGTGATACTGACATTTTTCTACAACGGAGATTGTCTATACTGTACTTCTGACTTTCTGACTCCTTTGATAAGCTTGAACCTTCCAAGGGCAGATACAGAAACTCCAGTCCAATTTCTTAAATTATTGTGTATTATGCATGTACATATAGACACCACTAGGACAGTTCACTTCCAATATCTCGTATCTATTTCTGCCAAACTATATGAAACATGGCATTTGTAGACAGCAATGTGTCCTAGATAATTCCCTAGTGGCTTACAAGAATTCCTATTCTCACTTTTAAAAAATATTACTTTATTTTTGAAATATTTAGCACCTGGTGAATTTTTTTTAAGTGAATTAAACTTTGTGCTACATTAAACAAAATTTGGATCTTATTTTTACTATTGAACATATTTTTTTTTAATTACAGTTTTGGAATTCAGCAATTTGCCACTGATTTTCAGTGGCAAACTTGTGGGTTTAGTGGCAGTCTTGTAGTTTAAAAATAGAAGTGTAGGTTCACTGACTCTACTCCATCCTCACCCAAATTTTGTACTGGAAAACTTTCAATATAATATAATGCAATATCTGTTTATCTCCAATATTCCTTTTCTCTGCCTAGTTAAAGAAAAAAAGAATCCTTCTTCTCACTTAATTTATTTACTTTGATGAATTAGAGAACAAAGTTTATGTATATGCAGCTTACATTATTTTTTAATTTTTAAAACATTCCTAACAGAAAATTAATAAAATAAAACCATTCAAAAATTTAAATTTCCTTCCCCAAAGAAAAAGGAAATTTAAAAAATTAACCCGAATCAAGGTCAAAATATATCTAAGAAAGAAAAGAAAAGATTACATTATGTGTTATATTTAAATCATAGTCACTATTCAAAATATTATTGTAAAATATCATAAAACCTGAGATAGTAGCACACATTGCTGCATCTTTTAATTAGTAGAAAATGCTTCCTTTTCCAAGAAATGTAGATTACACGTTTCCAACAGCCATTTTCTACCATCTGGAATAACATCACATATCTAATTTCTCCATATGATTCTTTTAGTTTATACTCATATGTCAAATAAACAGTGTTTATATTCCAAAGCTTTGGTATATAGTGCATTTTTAACTTTTAATTTTTTTCCTATTCATTGCCTAAATACACTATTTATATTAAATCTACTTATATAATGCCCTGAAAAGATACATAAATTGTTTGCTTGGAAAATTGGATTTAATGTTTGATACCTTCAGACTTATTTTAGCTTCAGTTATAGGCTGAAATAAGAATTTACCCAGTAGAATTCTTGTTTGGCCTAACTTAAAAATTATTATTCAGTAATACTATATTTTGACAGTATTGTATCCCATGTTGCAAGATATACTGTATTTTGAAATTATGTCATACATAACTTTGTGTGCTTTACCCATGAATAAAATTATACTAAAATAACATAATGTGAAATAAAACTAGCTAGTAATGTTTGAGAAGGATTAAATTAGACATTGGGTAAGAATATGACCATGATAATTATCATGCGATATTGGAAGTATAATTCTGCTTGTCAATATCTATAGTTGTCTACTCAAATTGTTTTGTCTATTTCACCTTTTTCTTTTTAATCTACTTTCATATTATGTATGGTTTGTTTATAACAATATTGCTAGTTTAGATTGCTATTAGATTGCTAATACTTAAATGGGACTATATGGTTGCTGATATTTCTGTAACACTGAAAATTACATTATTACTTTATTTAATACAACAAAATAAAAGGGAATCTTTGTATGGTGGAATTGAAAATTTTGGACTTTTTTCTTTCACTGGAGGGTTTGGGCTTTGGCTTTTCAGGAGCAAAATGGCATCTTTTTGAGAGTTAAGAAGGAAGATACATTAAAGCTTTCTAAAGCTTAAAGCACCAGTTTTGCTACTTAAGACCAACAAACACAGAAAAGAATTCAGAAACGTGATCCTACCCATTCTAATAATATCCCATTACCAGGCAGTATACATTCTTCAGTCATCCATCAATATCAGGAACATGAAGCAATGGGTCCATTTTAAAGTACTTGCCCTCTACTTGCAGTTTCCCATAATAAGATTTCATTTCGTTGAACTGTCTTCTCATTCTTTTGTCAGTAGTCACTGTATTTAGGAAAGAGTACTGGAAAAAATGACTTAACAACTAGTCTTTACACTTTTGACCATCATGGTATCCCTGTGATCGCATGACCATGTGATTTGGATGCTTGGCAAATAGCATGTATTTATTATGGTTGCAGAGTCCCAGAATGTTTATAATTCTTCCTGTTTTATACTTGCATGTTAACACCACCACATTCTCTTATGAAACAAACAGAATTTGGGTCACAATGAGGCAAAGTTGCTTTCATCATTTTAATAAAGGTGCTAGACTCCTGTGGATGCTTTGGGTGTAACCAATTCACAGATATGGAAGATTCTATAGATCACATCTCTGTTTCAGTTTTCACAAATCCTCACTGTTATATTGTTTGTCTCTTTGACCTCTTATTCACTACAACACTGATCCCTCAAATCCAGTCCACTGGTAGGAACTGACCTAATTTGAATGGCCTTGCCTTGCACATTAACTGAGAGTGTCTCTTTAATTTTAAAGATTGTACAGATTTTAAAAACACAGATTGATCATATATGACCTAATCATATCTAGTGGTCTCTTGGTTGAAAAGAATTCAGTTCAATGCTGGTTCAATTCTAATGCAATGATACTATGATTTTGTATGGTATTAATTTTTTATAATTTATTATATTTTACTTTTTGAATATACTTATTCATCAATATTTAAGCATATTTTGAATCTGAAGATTTTATTGTGTTGAGGTGTGGAAAAAATGTATTCTTGGGAAAACAGCTAGAAGGAAGAAAATAATTCTTAAATACAAATCTAAACTGAAGTTGCAAGACAATGATTGTTTACAGTGGCAGTTCCCTTTTTGCACACAATTGTAGCCAAAAAGGAAATCTTTTAACTTTAGCCTTTTAAAGAGAGATAAACTATTTGAAACAATGTTTCATATGCCTACATATCCATAGTATTTGTAATTTTCAAAGACACCTAGATTTTAAAAAACAGTCTAATAAATGTATCTAAGCAAGCATAGATATTTTCAAAGTAAAGATTCATATACAAATTCAATTGTTGCCATAAATATAATCTTTCCAAACTGCAGGTTTTGCAATAAAGAATAAGCAGTGAAATGTAAAAGGAGTTTATGTAAATAATATCTTGGATTGGCAGTCCAATCTCTTCTTGAAAGTCTCAAGTGATGAAGCTCCCACAACTTCCAAAGGCAAGCCGTTACATTGGTTGATTGTTCTCACGATCAGAAAGTTCCTCTTTGTTTCTAGGGTGAATCTCTCCCCGGTTTCCATTATTTTGTGTAAATCTTTTCTAATTAGTGGCCATCATATTGAGACAATGTTAGGGAGAGGTCCTCAGGAATGAATTTAATGTGAATGCTGAAGAAATATTCTTAGGAAAAACCTTGAAAGAACTCTAATTCTAGAGTAGAAAAAATAGGAATAGACAATTGGAAATGAATATTTATCTAAACCCAATAGCCCTTGTTAGTAAATTTTAGACTACAGAGAATTAGATATAACTTGATTCCAAAATACTATGATAATGTATCTGTGTAATGGCAGCAAGCACTGTTATATTATTAGATTACTTTAGAACAGTGTTTTTCAACCACTGTGCCACGGCACACTAGTGTGCCGTGACATAGTGTAAGGTGTGCCGTGGGAAAATTACTTTATATATAGTCAATATAGGCACAGAGTTAAATTTTTTTAACATTTTCTAATGGTGGTGTGCCTCGTGATTTTTTTCATGAAAAAAGTGTGCCTTTGCACAAAAAAGGTTGAAAAACACTGCTTTAGAAGACTGTTTCTCAACTTTGGCAATTTTAAGATACCATATTTTTCACACTCTAAGATGCATCGGACCATAAGATACACATTAGCTTTTGAGGAGGAAAACAAGAAAAAAAATCTGTCTCTGCCTCCCAGCATCCATCCGGTATTCATCTGGCTAGCATCCTTACAGCAAACAGCAAACAGCCTGATCAGCTTCAGCACATTATCGCAGGGGTGGAGTGTGTGTCTTATAGTGCAAAAAAATACAGTATATAGTCTTAAATTCCGAGAATCCTCAACTAGCATGAAAAATTCTGGGAGTTGAAGTTTACACATCTTAAAGTGTTGTGAAGTAACAGCCAGGACAGAAGGAGAGATCAAGCAGGAAATTAGTCCTGAGAGCTTGCTCAGCTGCAAGAGACATAAATCTGACCCAAACCTCACCTCAAAATCTATGAAAACTTATTTGCCTCTTCTCAGGGGAAGGAAGGCAATCTAGAAGATTCTTGTAATATAAACCCAATAAAGTCAACAAAGAAGTCAATAGAATGGCTCTATTTGTTTATGCCAGGCATAAAGTTTTCGAAGTTGGGAACACCTGCTCTAAAAAGTAGAGTATACCAAACTCATACTTAGAAATGTTTAGTTATTTTCAATTGCTTGTTCAGAAATAAACAGTATTAGTTTACTAGCTAACCAGCTCAATAGCCCAAGTGCTGTGAACCTTTTTTTAAAAAACCACAATAATCTTAAATTACTAAGGAAACAAGTTGCTCTAATAAAGTCCATGAAACTCAGTGAAGCGTCATCCTTGTTGAACCATTTTGGTTCCACACCCTTCCTAGACAACAGGATTTCACAGCAAAGTACACATGTGATCAGTTCCCAAATATTGTGTATATGAGGTATGGGGCTCATTTTTCAGGGAAATATGCTAAGGAGAAAATGGCTGATATTGATAGGCCTGGCTCCGGGTTCAAAGGTTTCAATGGCTGGCTCTTGTGCACTAGTTTGTTTTCTTATCCTAGTAAGGACAGTAATCAATAGTAATAATGCATTGCTTAGTACTGATAGTGAATATAGTACATTCGGTATATAATGGCATATTGAATCTTAGCCAAACCTCCTAAAGAGTTTTATATGCATTTTATGTATTTTTGAATGTTGTTTATTGATATGGAAATAAAATTTCACCCCATTAAATACTTGATAATGAAAAAATAGTTAAAAGCATTTCTTTCTCTCCCTGGAAATATCTATGTAAATGATATTTGTTATAATCCTGTTAAATAATATTATTGAAAGTATAAAAACCCATTCTACGTAAATGTTTGCCTATAAATAAAAAATACTGAGTTAAACAAATGCAATAATAGGATTTTAAAGAAATATCTTTAAACAATCTTATCATGGTGCCTTAGTGCAATTAACACAAAGTGCAAAAGACATTGTAGCAGTTTTTTCAGGATATTGAAGGACATTAGATATATTCCTCTGTTAAATTTATTTATTTTTAGCTTTCCTGCATTTAATAAATCAGCTACAAAACACTATATTTTGCCTTCCATTTTAAGGAAAAACATTATTAATTTGAAAGTATTTAAAACTATTATACATCTAGACTCATATAAAAGGCTACAAGTAGAGATGAGTCTATACAGAGATAATAAGGTAACCCAAACATAAGATCACTTCATAGTCTTTTTTAAAAGATAAAGTTCAAAACAAAATGATACAAGAATATTTATCAGATTATTATCACAGTAGATATGTACTGCATTTAAATGAATACTTTACTTTCAGAGAAAACAGTATTATTGCATGACAACAAATAAAGGAAAATGTTTTTTTTTAGTTTTTATCTTTTCAATTATATCATATAATTAACTATATATACATACAGAATTATATGATATATGTAATGGATTTATTTTTCTTTCAGGGTCTTCATTTTGGTGCCTATTGGATGTTGTCCCAATTAAGAATGAGAAAGGTGATGTTGTTCTGTTTCTATCTTCTTTCAAAGACATAACAGATACAAAAATAAAGATTTCTCTGGAAGAAAAAAAAGATGGTAGGTATGATTTTTAGGACAAAAACAAAGATTTTCAGAGCGCAATATGTGATGTGTGTGTGTGTGTGTTGTTATTGTTGAGGTTGTTGTTGTATGGCTGTTTGTTGTTTGTATGGCTATATGCAAAAGGGCCATGAATTCATATCATTTGTAACGTCACAAGGATCTTTTATTTATATTCTGATTGAATTAAAACATTATTGCCGAGATACAGAATTACACACTTTCCTGTTTTACCAAAAGTAAATGAGCACTGAATCAATGCTAAAAAAAAATCATATACAGTATTGAGGAATGCTAGAAGAAATTGTTTGGTACTTTTATTCTCTTTGTATAAATATAATGTAGGCAAGTCAAAGAAACAGCATTGCTCACAGTCCTTTATTCAGTTTAAGGAACTATGGGATCAGATGGAGGAGGAAATGGAATGATTTTATTTCTAATACACTAAACTTGGATTAGACTACGGTGCCTTCCAACTGTGTGTAACAATATGATCTATTTCTTAATCAGTTCAAATTAATAATTTGAGTTATGATCATGAATGTGATCAAAATAAAACAATCTGCACTGAGGAATGTGCTTTTGATGTTACTTTCACAAATTGTCTAAATTTGTTTTTCTCATGTGCTTCATCACTGCTGGGGCAGGACAAGAGATGCTGTCAGTAGCGTAGTATTGGCCTATTCCCAATTACAATCTTTTACAGATTTTGTCTAAAACACAGAGAAGATAATAAAACAAGCTAATACGGTACTTCTTATTGCATATTTAATTGAGTAGAAGCAGATGCTCTTGTATAGCTATTAATTTTATGATGAAATAAGAGATACTTTCATAACTTTTTTAAAATACATACATACATACATACATACATACATACATACATACATACATACATACAATTATACCAGACAAATTCACTTTTGCCATTTTATTTTGTTAACGCTTAACTTTTCTGCATACATGAATCTTTGCTGATCAGTAGTGAACCTGAGCAGTCTTGTTATGATTAGTTGTCCAATTGGCTATAAAACAGTAAGAAGTTGAAAGAATCAGTTACCCACTCAGACAACAAGACTCTAACAAAAAGTCTCTGGAGATTGTTAATCATACAGGTCATGGTTGTCCCAAAGGTGCCTTTTCAAACAGCAACTAGATTTTGTTTGTTTTCCTTGAACACTTCTCATCCAAACAGATTCTTCAGTTTTGACTGAATGGTGGGGAATGGAAGGATTTATATGTACATGGTCTTAATGTAGATGGCCTGTATGACCCTCTTTCAAACCAACTGATTTGAAAGAAAGGGTCAAAGAGGCCATCTACATTAAGACTGAATTTTCAACAGAGGGATACAACAATACCTATTTCCTGTCTACAATACAGTCCTTTGAGCAATTCCAAGAAGGTTCCATATCTATTTGCATTATTCAGGCAACCCTGAGGGCACCGTTAAACCTCCAGGTGGCCTCACAACTCTCAGAAAGAGTGCTAATAACCAGATGAATGCAAGAAATTTAAATCCTTCCATTCTCCACCATTCAATCAAAACCGAAGAAGCTTCTTTGATGAGAAGCAAAACTTCTTCAAGCAAAACAAAAAAAAGAAAGTCCAGTTGTCTTTTGAAAAAGCAACTTTGAGATTCTCACAAAAAGACTTTACATACGTTACTTATTAATGAAAACTTCCATTTCTTTCTAACTAGCAGATTGCTTTCTTCCCAATGCGCAAGAGGTTTTGGTAGTCAAAATCAACTCCTGAATTTTTGTCTGGTTGTGAACAGACATTACACAGAATCTGGTGGATACTTGAATTATAGCTTACTCTATTTTAGTTAATTAATTAAATTAGTTTCATCTATATAGCCAATAACACAAACTCTTAATGTCATGATCTTTAACTGTTTAAAATGGTGCAGCATTTTTTAACCAAGGTATCTCAATTAAATTATAAAATATATCCAAACTCCTGGATCTATGAGGGAATGAAATTTGGGAAAGTCATATACTGGCTGCGGATGTGCTGCCGCTACTGTGGTCATTGATCTTTATTTTCAACATTCCATGACAGTTTTTTAGTTCCTTGTTCATTTCCCTATCCAGCAGAAGCATTTACCATCTTCTGAGGAGGGGAGGGAAGGAAGAAAAGGGAAGAATTCCATTCTCTTTGCTTTTTAGTCCACCTTTGGTAATTTCACCAGTCTTCTGGGATCCCCAGACCTGATGACAAAACTGGGTTTTGAGAGATTTCCAGAAAGTTAAAAGGAGAGGTGCCAGCCTCATTTTGGGAATAAAGACTGTTGCTAGATCAGGTTTCCGAAAATAGCCACCTCCCTCTTTCTTTTCTCAGAAATGTTCTTTAAATGGGGTAGGGAACTTTACAAATCTTTATTGTTTTGAGCAAAAACTGTAGTCCAATTACTAAAAATCAATAATTAAAATTATTAATTACATTTGTAATTCAGGACGGGAGCTTTAAAACAATATCTCAAATCTTAAAAGGACATAATATACTCTGGGAACTTGTTCTGTAAAGTTCCTCTCTAAGAGCAAAATTAAATATAAACCAAACCTGATGGAAAATCTCTTCAAAAGTTCTTTTACAAAGGATGTTCTATGATTGAGCAGTGTAGTTTGCAAATATGTTATTCTGTTAACATTCTGCATGAACATAGTGCTATCCTATGCTCATTATTCAATGGAGGCTTTTTTTTAAAAAAAGTGAGACTATTATTATGACATGGCATGTTAATGAGGTAACACCATGGCAATCATATAATCATTCCCACAGAAAGTAAAATACGGCTAAATAAAAAGTATTTTCTTCATCAATAAAACTTTGTATTTAACCAAATTATAAATTGAAAAGAATAATGGGAAGGAGGAGAAATATCCAGCCATACTGGGTGTCCCATTGTAAATCTATTACCTGGTAAATGAGAGACAGACATGGCATGTATTTACATCTTACTTCAACCTGCCTTTCAGCAATTTAAAAATAAAACAAAAAATAGATAAAAAATAAAAATAGGAGTCAATTTTCAGCACACCCCTTAAATGTATGGTTGCCAGCATTCCTTCTGCTTCATCCAGAAGTGTGAGTTGAGTTGAGTTGAGTTGAGTTTATTATATTTCTATGCTGCCCTATTCCCCAGAGGGGACTCAGGGCGGCTCACAACCAAGTCGGGGGGGGGGGATACAAATAAGAAAAAAGAACACGAACAAAACAATACCACAATTTAAAACACTCAACAACCATACCATTCGAGGGGGGACAAAAAACTCATTAGTCCTAGGCCTGTCGGAACAGCCAGGTTTTAAGGGCTTTGCAGAAGGCCTGGAGGGTGGTGAGAGTCCGAATCTCCACGGGGAGCTCGTTCCAAAGACTGGTCATACTAGACTCAAACTTGTGTTGTTTTGGTGTGCATTTACCTTAAGACTTACACACATTGATAGAACTCATTTCACTCTTATACTCTGAATATTGCTAACTCCATCTGCTTTCAAAGTATGACCCTTGATATGGAATAGAAAAACTGAAGCATACTTTAAGGTTATAAAAGCTATATTTACTTTAAAATAATTTTTGCTTGTGCCTGTAATTGCATATTGCAGTAAAAGATTTATTGGCATTATTATTAATAAAGTTATTGAAGAGACATGCCTAGCCATTTATGCTGTACCATTCTGCAGCATGCTTTCATGGGGATGTATTATTTCTTCTCAAAGTCTTACATAAGATTTCTCCCTGCAACAATTTCATCTCTATAAACTCAGCCACATTGCTTCAATACTTTGAGATGCAGCAAGCACTGTTTTAAAAAGTGATATTTTTTTAGAAAAGCTATGAACAAATAACTAGGTTTGCTCCTGAATTATGTATAAGCATATTGGTCTATCATCTTCCAGGGACTAAAGCTTCACTGCAGGAGATAAACAGTTTCTCAAATAAGAAAGGTCAGGTAATAAACAGAGAACTAGATTCTGATGCTAAACTAACTGTATATCAAGGGATATATTTCAGAAGCATGTCATAAAAAGGAGAATCTTCAAATGCATTATGGAAGAAATGAAATCAAGTTCTTTGTCTCAGAATTGATGAAACTAATGGTAATTTTTTTTCTGGTTTTGGCAGCTGATTAGCAATAACTGCTTTAATGATATGGTTACCTTCAGAACTTATATTATTTGTTTTCCACAATCCTTAAAATAAATATTATGCCAATGAAAACAGTTTCTACATTTAGAATTCATAACTATTTCTTTGTACATTGGCACACTTCTTGGAGTTTCTTCTTGGAGTTTGAAGCTTCATATTTTTAAAAAAATATATATAAATGGAGACCAGAGAGAATAAAATAGAATAGGGTATATGCATATAAATGGTATCACTGAAGGCTGCATATTGATTTCCACTCATATTCACCAGTACTTATTTCTTTGAGATGACTGGCATATAAATTTTATAAATAAATTAAAAATTAACTCATTGATAGAAATTAATTTTCAGTTTCAATTTATATAGATGGGCATCTCAAACACATAAATTTTGAGAGCTAGCAGAAGATTAAATCATGTTAAAAATACCATATAAAGAAAATAAATAATAAATATTGTAACCAAGATAAAATGATACGGAATAATGAGATAAAAGAGATATATACCATATATACAATTGTTCTTTTGTGTTTTGTTGCTACCCAAATGCTGCAACAGTTGCTTCCTGGAACTTGAGTGGATAAATTGGGAGGAGAAAGGAAGAAGGTCAACTTTGTGTTTCTGCTTTGGATTTTCTATTGAAGCATAGGTTTTCTGCACCTATCCATCCCCCAAAATAAAATATCCTAGGTAGAAATAGTGGCAAAGCTGCCTCTATGAGTACAGGTGATGAACGAAAGTAATTCACCATGCTACTTTACCTAAATTACAGAAAGAAGAGAATGTGTGAATTCCTGCCAGCATGAATCTGCCTTTTCCCGTCCACTCCCGTTAAAAACTACAAAACTGTTTTAAGGCATTTACTCTGAAGCAGGCACTAGTAATATAAGTAGACCTTGCTTACAGACTGCCCTATGTAGCAACTGTTCAAAGTTGCATTGGTCCTGAAAAATAACTATGCAATCAAATTGTGCATTTATGACCTTCATATTGTCTCTCAATCACATGTTCATCATTATAGTTACTACACATTCTCCTGTTTTCTTTTTTTTTTCTGCATCTCAAATAGCAAAGAGATAGGAGACAATGAAATTATATAAGAATAAGAAGGCACCCAATGGGAAATACATATTGAAAAATGTGCTAGTACTAGGGCATTGGGGGGGGGGCGCTGAGAGCATGCTAGTGACGCATGCATTAGCTCATTCCATTCAATTTGCATTTTCCATTATATGCTTTCTTATTCTCTTTTAATCCTTTCCTCTTCAGTAAATGTAAATATAATTGTTAATTTCCTTCTTACTAATTATCCAGTGCTGGGTCAAAATTTGAGGAAGTGGAGAAAAAAGAAGCTGCTGTCAAATCATAAGCATAGTTGCACTCATGAACCAGGGTTTGGAGGCCGTTAAGAACTGGATGAGTGCTAACAAACTGGTACTCAACCCGGATAAAACCGAGTGGCTGTTGTGTTTCCCCCCCAATAATTTGGCTAATACACCAACGCTTAGGCTGGGGGGTCAAATTTTATACCCCTCAGATAGGGTCCGCAACTTAGGAGTCCTCCTGGATCCACAGCTGACTTTTGATCACCAGCTGTCGGCTGTGACCAGGGGGGCATTTGCCCAGGTTCGCCTGGTCCGCCAGTTGCGGCCCTACCTAGACCGGGGGGCTCTCACAACAGTCACTCGAGCCCTTGTGATCTCTAGACTGGAATACTGCAATGGGCTCTACATGGGGTTGCCCTTGAGGTGCATCCGGCGACTACAGCTAGTCCAAAATGCAGCCGCGCGAGTGATAGTGGGCGCACCGCGGTTCGCCCACGTTACACCTGTCCTCCGCGAGCTGCACTGGCTACCTGTTGGTCTCCGGGTGCGCTTCAGGATACTGATGACCATCTTTAAAGCACTCCATGGTAGTGGATCTGGGTACTTGAGAGACCGCCTTCTGCCGATTACCTCCCTAAATCGACCAATTAGATCGCACAGACTGGGCCTCCTCCGAATCCCATCTGCCAGTCAATGTCGACTGGCGACCACACGGAGGAGAGCCTTTTCTGTTGCTGCCCCGACCCTGTGGAACGAGCTCCCCATGGAGATTCGTACCCTCACCACTATCCAGACCTTCCGCGCAGCCCTCAAGATCTGGCTCTCCCAGCAGGCCTGGGGATAGGTTTCCAATTACCCGCCCGAGTGTTTGATTGCTGAATGAAAGTTGTGTTTTATTATTTTTTCTTTGTGCACATATTGTTCTGTTTCTGACCTTGCACCCCCCTCCCCTGTGGTTGTAAGCCGCCCTGAGTCCCCTCAGGGAAAAGGGCGGCATATAAATCCCAATAAACCTAAACCTAAATCCCAATAAACTCATGTGATTTTCCACTTAGCAATTGAGTTGGTACTCCCAAATGTGGTTGCTAAATGTAGACTCTCTGTAAAGAAGTCCTCTGGTATCATGAAGGAGCTTACATGCAGAAAATAGAACTAAATCCAAAATTCATATCCTAATCAGCTCTGGGATTATACTTCTTAAAGGTTTTGAACATCTAACATTTAGGTTGAAGGCTGACATTTCAGAATTGTCATAATTAAATCCCAGATAATTCTGGATGCTAGGAGAGAGCCCAGGGAACAGAACTGAAAATAAAGTCTAAAATTTGCACAATCTGAACATTTCCCAATCTGCATTGGTAACAGAGCACAATTATGTATGACTTGTAGTTTTTCAGCCACAGATTGTAGAGTATTATACAAGACTTGGAATTGCTTCCCAAAAGAAACATGCCTATACTTTTCCTTGCTTGGTTTTTAGAAGAAATACTAGACCTACTTTCTTCTTCAGCCTCCCCCTGCCTCCCGTGAGACAGATGTATTGACCTATTTTTTTTGTAGTACTAAGCTTTCTTTCTGATAAATCTGTTCTCAGCATTCTCTTCTAATTGTGAAGCATTACAAACATATAAATACTTAATAACAGTTACAAGAGTAACTGTAATATAAACTATCAATATGAAGTGTAAAATATAAATTATGAAATATGAAATATGGATTTATGCATCTTTAAATTCAAACTTATATTCTTAAAAGGTATTTGTTTTAACACAAAAGAAAAACTCAAATTTCTCATTAGTCTAGTCTGAGTTCCTAGGATCTATGGTATTAATTCTATAATGGGAATTAATACCATAATACCAACTGGGGATGTTGACAAAGATATTGAAGCTCCAACAAAGGTTAAAAAAAGTCACTGCTTTAACCGCACAATCATAGCTGCCATCTTGATTCTTCTGAACCCCCTCCCCCCTGCAGGCAGCCTTGTTACTTTGTTGCTGGCAAACCACTTTGGAAGCAGGAACATGATTATATCTTTAAAGAATATCCTTAATTTATGTTTCCAATATCATGCTTTGCTTACATAAAGTTCATTTTAGCACCAAGCTAACAGCCTATGATTCCCCTGTCACTGCTGTTTAAACAGTTTGTGAATGCACGAATGAGAAAAAAGAATGTTCCAAGAGGCCATTATTTATATAGAAAAATGTTGAATAATGATAAATAACCCTAAGGCAGATATTATTAAATAAAGATATTATTGAGAACTGAATGGAAGAAAAAGTATACATAATATAAGGAAAGTTGAAAATTTTATGTGATATGCAATGATGGGGAAAACCCTTCAGATTTCTACATTTGTTTTACAATGGTGAGTATCTAAGAATTTTTTAAAAACTGTTATCACATGTTATGACATGTCTTTTTCAGAGCTTTTGTGCATATTGACAATTTGCACTTAGACAGAATTCTGCTAAAAGAAAATTCTATTCTGCAGTGGAAAGTGATACAATTTTTAGTGACCATGATCAGTGTGGCTTCTTCGTGAATAATCAATATCCTTACATGCACAGTAACCAGTTGATTACTGATCTAGTACATGCTATCAAAGTTGTAAATGTGCCCACTCCACCTGAAAGATTAACATTCTCTTCCATGAAAAGGTTTGAAAATCCATGCAATATGCAAATTTTGGAAAAGTAACATGCTTCCCCCGTTTTGAATGGTTCTATATCTTCCAAATCTTCAATAACAAGAATAGTTCCATTGTTCCCAACATTTTACAGTGATGATAGATGAGAGAAGATGGATGGGTGATAGATAGATAGATAGATAGATAGATAGATAGATAGATAGATAGATAGATAGATAGATAGATAGATAGATAGATAGATAGATAAGTTGATGGATGGATGGATGGATGAATGGATAGATAGATAGATAAGATAGAGAAGATAGATAAGATAGATAGGTAGAGATAGATAAAGAGATAGATAAAATAGAAAAAAACCAGAAGAATTTCCCAAAGAGAAAAGAGTTTACTGATGGCAGCAAAAATAATCAATTTTTAGAGATATCCCTGGTTGATGGGATTAATTTTGTAGAAGAAAAAAAAGCAGAAAAAGAATGAAAGAAAAGCTATCTGAAACAGGGTATGCAATTCTGGACTATTAGTTCACTTTCCAGAGGCTGCATTTAAGCAAATATAATGTGTCATCTGTATTCTTCAGAAAAATTCAAAGGAAGAGGAAGAGCAGGATCACATTTTGATTCAGCCCGCAGACGGAGTAGAGCTGTCCTTTATCACATCTCCGGACACCTACAAAGAAGAGAAAAGAACAAATTAAAAATTAATAATGTAGGTATAGAGAATCAAACTATTTTCATGCTATTCTATCTGAAGTGGGGGGTTGTGTACTGCTCAGAAGATTTAGATTAAAGGGAGAAAACTTATTGCTTATAATTGCCCCTTTCTATTTTGAAGATATGTACTGAACTATAAATATAGAAAATAAAACCTTGGCCAATACAATGTTTCTTGTAAGTGAATACTGTACAATTTCAAAGAGAATATGCAATGGACAGAGTCTAGGATACCTATATCTGACATTGATGTTCATATGGTTTAGCATAAATGCCTAAGGCTCAACCCAAACATTATGCTAAGTCATGTTTGTTCTTTTATAAAACTTCATAGAAAATGTTGGCAAAAAGAACTTTAATTCTTTCCTTTCCCTGAGCCATGATTCAGATTTTCTGCCATACAAACACTTTTTAGAAGCAAAACCCTAGTGAAAGGTCTTTCCTCTCAAGCTAATTATAGAGGGAAGTGCTATTTTCATCATGAACCCAGCAGGAAAACTGCATGAACAAACTAGTGTTTGTTTGTTTATTTATTTATTTAAAGAAAATACCTTAGGATTAATGGCATGTTCTACATCAATCTATAAAGCAATGAAAGTGGCATTACATTGTCTCCTCTCCAATTTACTGTAGCACTTTGATCTTACTGTGCTAGTGAGTAAACTTTATTCATAGCACAAAAAAGTATCAAGTAGATATATTGTATGACCTGGAAACTAAAAATAGGGATTGTATGATGGATTCCCATCACTGCAATCTTTTTTTAGGTACCATATTTTCTGGCGTATAAGATGACTTTTTAACCTCCAAAAATTATTTTAAAAATCGGGGGTCATTTATATACCAGGTATACCAAAAAATGAAAAGAAAAAAAAAGCAATGCCACCAAGCAAAAAGGTGTATTGCCACCAGCACAGACACCGGCGTTTCAATTGATAACCTTGGTGCTTTGCGTGTGGGCACATGGATAGATGAGCACTGGGAGGGCTTAGTAAGGTCTGTGTGGCGGTCTGGAGGAGGAAGGTGCACCTGAAAGTAGGGGGTCATCTTATATGCCCAGTCACCTTATACGTTGGGATATAAAATATATAGGTCATGCAAGGCAATATTCTTAAAAGAGTTGGAATGTATTGGTATTTTATTGTTGTTAAAGGGGCAGAAAAAGCTTTATTAATAAGTTATTGACTAATTTTCTAAATTTTATCAGTTTATTACCTAAGGCCTGTCTCTATTAGAAAATATTGGGATTAATTTGATAGAGAACTTCCAAAAAAATATAAGTTTATGCAAAAGGGGCAGTATTTAGTTCACAGAATCATAGTATTTGGAAAGTGGCTGGAGATTTAGGAAATTTTTGTGCTGATATCTGTTACTATGAGCCTCCCAAACAGGTGGCCATGCTTAAAGTCTACCATCTCCCAAGGCAGTGTATTCCACATTGAAAACTCCCAGCATTAATGCATATTTTTATGATATTCATCTGAAATCTGCTGCCTGATCATTTAAGCCCACAATTTCTTGTTTGACTTCCAGAACCACAATGAACAAGTCTAGTCTGTCTTTTGCATGACTTCCCTTCAGATCCTTGAAGACAGCTATCATGGGTCTGCAATATTCTTTTCTTCAGGATAAATATACCTAACAATACCATTATAAATTCCTCATCAGTTTTTCTTTACTTTTTTCATCCCTATTATTAGCTTGATTGCAATCCTATGGAAACACTCTAGTTTGTTAATGTCTTTTCTAAAATGTGGTCCCCAAAACTGAATGCAATATTCCAATCAATGTAAACTAGAAGGGAACAATGACTTTGATGAACAAATATCACAATGCCCTATTAGCCAAAATTTCTGCCCCAATGAGATGGGAGAGGTGGAAATTATATGTTTTGGCCTCTTGCATTATCCTTAAATTCATATGTCTTTGATAATATCATTCTACAAAGTTTGTTAGGCATAACATTTCTATTTTTATTTATTAATGATAAAATTGGCCTTTTTTGGCAATGTTGCTGTTGTAAGTTTTATAGTTTTTTGTAGGTAGTGCAAATTACTAAATTCTGATTTGACAAAAATGTATGAATATTTTGAATGAACCAAAGCAATAGTATTAAAATATTTTTTCCAGTGTTGCACTATACAATTCCCTTACAAAGATAAAATAAGTATTTATAGCTGTTTATTACCTGCAGTCATGCCTTAACTGATAGGTCAAATAATTTGTAAATAAAACCTAGACACAATTTCCCTGCAGAACTAAAATAGATGTGTAGGTAAATAGAATACAAAAACTGATTTGCATCTATTTAGTGTAATACAAGTAGTCTCAGCTCTAAAATGTCCATGACCCTCATCGCTAAGTTACTACAGCTGACAATTTGAGCAAAAAATACATTCTTTGTTTTAGCTTAGTTCATCATGAGCTAATTAACCCTGACACCTTTTGGAAAGGAACTCCTATATGTAGGAAATTGGCTGCATGTATCTTCTGGTAAATAAATTCGTTGTTGTTGCATTTCCACTTTTTAATGTCTATTTTCAGTTATCTTCATGAATGATACCTGAAAACAACTTCTATAATCTATAGAATTCTCTGTGGAATACTCTATGGAATCCTTATTTATGTTCAGTTAAATGATTTTATTTCCCAGAGAATAGATTCTCTATACATTATGGTAACTGACAATTCTTTAGTTATAAAGGTAGTTCTCAACTTATGATCTTAATTGATCTCAAAATTTCTGTTGTTAAGTGAAACATTAGGAAAACTCATTCCTTATATTAGGAATGAGTTTTAAATAATGTTTTACTGATTTCTGAATTGTAATTTAATTATGCAAATATGAATAGTATATTAAGTAATAAAAACCAGACATTAATTAAAATAATCATATGAGGAATAAAAATGTAAGTATTTACTTAAATTTTGCATTGAAATTTAATGAGATTGAAAGTGTTATCCTAGTGAGATTATGTTTAAAACTAATACATACTCTAACAGAGTTCTAAAATGCTACTTCTAAAAACAAAGACAGATTTAGTCATTCTAAGAGAATATTGAATGAAGTCAATGAAATCTGGTTTCAAGAGCTCCATTGTATACATCTGGGTGCAACATGAAATGACTGGTTTAAAAGGACTGTTTGTAATAGATTTTCACAGATGGATGTATCCAGACTTGAAATACTAATATATCATTCAATTTAGGACTTTCATTGTAATGATTGTTCTTTTGAGTTTCTCTACCATTGTATGAAAATTGGTTCTTTTCATATTTTCTTTCATTTTCTTGAGAGTACAAATTTTGGTATAAATATATTAATACAGCATGTAGATTATAATTCTAGGAAGCCATCAGACAATAAATGAATGCTAGAGAGTGTCCTTTCCTTCTCTTCAAGCAGAATTAGCAGAATTAGCAAGTTCATGCAACAGTGTTCCAAAGTTGGGGGAAGCAAAGATGGGGTCCATAGTTAGCACATTTCTAGAAAGGTGGTGACTCTTGCCCAGGGAAAATTACCGTATATACTCGAGTATAGGCCGACCCGAATATAAGCCGAAGCACCCAATTTTACCACAAAAAAACTGGAAAAGTTATTGACTCGAGTATAAGCCTAGGGTGGGAAATGCAGCAGCTACCGGTAAATTTCAAAAATAAAAATAGATACCAATAATGTTTTTGAATATTTATTTCAAAGAAAAACAGTAAACTAGCGGTGTATTCAATGAAATACTTCACTCACCTCATGATGCTGATGTCCCGCTGTGATGATGATGTCCCGTGCAGCCGCGGGAGCAATGTCCCGCCTCCTATGACACACAGCACAGTGATTCCTATCATTGGATCACTGTACCAGAGGAGGTGGGACATCGCTATGTGGCTGCTTGCCATAACAAGGAGGAGGTGGGACATCGTTGCAGAGCGGCAGGAGGGGGAGGAAGGGGAATCGTAAGACAGCCCTGCATTACATTAGAACGTGAGGAGGGGGGATGGTGCGGTGCGCGCTGCGCGGCAAACTGACACAGAGGGAGGGGAAACTCACAGGGGCACTGGGCCATTCACGAGTGTCACCCAGCGGCATGGCCCCGCCCCTTTTTCTCCTCCATTTCGGGCAAATTTTTCACTGACTCGAGTATAAGCCGAGGCGGCTTTTTTCAGCCCAAAAAGTGGGCTGAAAAACTAGGCTTATACTCGAGTATATACAGTATGAGCAAAGTGAAAGAAGAAATTGGAATTGAAATTACAGGAATTTGCAGTAATAATATGGAAGGCAAGAGCAGAGGTTAAATCTATTATCTCATTGAAGCTGTGTTGAGACAGGGTTCCAAAAGTAATACATACAGTAGCCTGCTAGTGTTTTGCCAGTTATAACATTTTAACAAGCTTCTTTGTTGAATAAGAATAGCTGTTTTCCAAATGAAATACAGGTTTCAGGAACCATGCAAATATAAGCAACTTATCTTTACTACTAAAAATTATTGTCTCCCCCCTCCCACCCGATTTTCACTATGTATTTATTTAATAAAATCATATACAATTGTATTTTAACTATGAAAAGTATTTCTTATTCAATTCTAAACCCAAATAAATCCTTAATTTAAAGGAAACCTGCACAAATTCATCTCAGAATTTATGTTACTTGCAAAAGAAACCATGAAAGGAGGATTGAATGAATATCAGAACAAACATACCCAAAATGTAGACAATGAATATAAAAGCTTTTAAAACAACTGAAGATTGCTAAAATGATTCTTATAAATAGTCAGATAAAGCACCTCAAATTAATCTGAATTACCTTTTTCTCTTTCTTTTTTCAGAATGTTTTTGTAGATAAACCAGCATTTCCGGAATATAAAGTTTCAGATGCAAAAAAGTCCAAATTCATACTTTTGCATTTTAGCACTTTTAAAGCTGGCTGGGACTGGCTTATATTACTAGCAACGTTTTATGTTGCTGTAACTGTACCTTATAATGTTTGTTTTATTGGCAATGATGATCTGTCTACAACTCGAAGCACAACTGTCAGTGACATTGCAGTGGAGATACTGTTTATCATAGGTAAGGTATTTCATTTTTTCTGACATTACCATTATTAGTTCTGCAAATAATTAGATTTTCTAACATAATTCTATAAGGGTAAGCGTTGCAATGTGATCAAAAATTGTGTATCTATTTTCTGTCTGCGTTTAAGCATAGGTTCTCTACAATTACTTGATTTTGATTGTGGGTGAAGATTATTTTTTAGTATGCCTACCCATACTATTATGCAAAATAAAACAGATCAGATGTGGATATAATGTGCATTGTATATTGACAAATAATTTTGTCTCTATTCCCAAAGGACCTTAATTGTTAGAAGAAAAATCTATCAAATATAATGAGATTTTTGAGTTTTTCTTTTCACTTTTAACACCAGAGATGCCATTTTGGCTTCAGTAAGAATCAATTTAATAACTTGTAATTCCTGCTCTTCAGAAAATAAAAATAGCCTGCTCATTAATATTTCAGAAAATTTTATTTTTCATTTTCACACATACCCCTCCATTACCTCACATTTATTTATATACTGAGCCATTTTTGCTATTAAAACATACAATTGGTGAGATTATTTTTTCAACCCTTGTATGTGTATAATGTCATGCTTTCCCTTTAGGCTAGGGGAAAGTTATCAAAAGGGATTCTTGGGATGAGCAAAAGTGAACTAACCAGGTAGACCAAAAGAGAACCTGCAGAAGTACAATTTAATGCAAGTATTGTCAAATTTCCTTACTGGAGCAGAGTAAGAGAAGCAGAATCCGTATAGGTCACTGCTTGGTGGCCACAAATATTTTATTTTTGCAATACTTATGAGGTAGCTATACATGCCAGTTCTAGAAAGGAAATAGCTGAGTTTTGCTTTCTGCCTAATTACATTTTTTCTTTGATTCTTTGTTTTCTTTTGCAAAATCTGGTATCAGATCCCAAATAGATCAAAATATTTTTCTAAAAATCTACTTTTAAAAATATATTATGCTCTTTTTCACTTACACAATTGCTATCCCTATTTCCCATTAAACTATCAAAAAGTGTACCATGTTTGGGATAGCTCTTCATATCAATTCATATACAGATCGGGGGGGGGGGAGTTTAATTATGATGAAGTGAGAATTTCATGATAGTGTCTGAAAGTTGATATAAATCTTTAGCAATGACTCTGCACCTAGATCTGCAGCATACCCCTTTCACTAGATTGATTGAATGAGTCGAGACTCTTATAAAAAGGTATTCCTTTTAAAAACTGGTCCCAAATCTTGTAGGGCTTTAAAGGTCATAACCTTGAATGGCACCAAGAAACACACTGGTAATCAATGCAACTCATGCAGAAGTGATGTCGCAGGTGCATATATTTGGCACCATTTACTACCTGCACCAGAATGGGACAACTCGCCATGGCTAATTCACTGTGACCAAAATGCCGCAGAACAGCTAGCTGCATGACAATTCAACAAATACAAAAGTTAAATTAATTTCAATGGAACCACATCCAATAATAATAAAATAAAGGAAGTCAATCCAGAAATACAAGAGGTATGCAGCAAATTGCTGGCAAGTTCACTGTAGTGAGTTATCCTTGACAAAGACTGAGATTGTAACCATATAGAAATCTTGGATGGAAGAGACTAGAGTCAAATCTCATGGTGAATATACATTGAAAGTTGAATGAGACCAATCTTGTCCCTTTTCTCTATGTGTTTATATAACCTGAAAGAACTGTACTTGTATCATTATAGTAGTGATAGCAGTAAGTTTCTCAAGAATTGGGTAGAAAAGCTTGGTTTAGATAGATAAACTTCCAATTAATAGTAGCTGCATATTTATATTTGTTGAAGAGATTTAAATCTCTTTTCAAAAACTTAGTGAAACTTAGCGAAACAGCAAGCATAAAAGATAAATAAGCATAAAAGCATAAAAGATAAATAAATAAACTAAGAAAACTAATATTAGTTTTCACAGAACTGTTTTCACAGTTTTTTTCAGAATAAAATTCATTGTATAAATAATATAAACCTACAGCACAATCAATAGTTGTCTCATACTATAATTTTCCATTGTTACAAAAGTATGGAACATTGTATTTATGATTTGTGGTGGGCCAGTGGTTAAAATGAATTATTGCAGGCTAATTCTAATGACTGCAGCCTGCCTGTAGTTTGGCAGTTTGATTATCACTGATTCAAGATTGACTCAGCCTTCCATCCTCCCAAGGTCAGTAAAATAAGGACCTAGATTGTTAGGGGAAATATGCTGCTTCTGTAAACTGCTTAGACAGGGCTGTGAAGCAATATATAAGTTAAGTGCTATTGCTATTGTTATTGCCATTGTCATTGCTATTACTATTCTAAAAGAGATGTAATAGATGTTATGCAATTGACTATTTAACAACATTTATGGGAATATTACTTATGTTATACTTGGCATACAGATGCTGCAAAAAGAGTATAGAATATTGATAGTTGTGTAGTTTCAGTTTGCAGGTGGGAAATAATATTTTAAAGATGTTCAATCTGACAAGTTCCTAGAATAGGAAAGAGCAAAAGGTTTTTAACATGCTAACATTTTCTTTAAAAAATTCAAGAAATATTTAGCAGTTGGAAGTACCTTAAAGGTCTTCTAATCCAATACTCTGCTCAAGCTGGAAAGCCTATATCGCCCAAACCACAACACACACAGCCAGTCAAGCACCACAATCCCAAATCCTTTATACCATCCGCACTGACACCAAACAGCACCAGTTCAATTGAAACAACACAAAAATAATTGGCCATGCTACCACCTGCTACACTTGTGAGTTCATCAAAGCCTGGCACTGTACAAGCAATTCCATCAACAGACACATTGACCAATCCCAGCTCACAAAGCCCTCAGAATCCAAACCAACTACACAGCCAACAAGAGACAGCACCAACCCTCAATCAATCCATGCAGCCCACATTGGGAGTTCACCTCTTAATGACCCTAATCTGATATAATATCCTTATTACAAGACCTATCATAAGACTCACTGATGACTCACACTTGACCCATCACAAAATCCATCAGAAGAACTTCATTTGACATACCTACACATAAAACAGAAGAACAGAACATAAACAGAAGAACACACACTGACATCTCCTAAAATCTGCTGAAGATTTTACCTAGCCTTGTAATGAAATATTCAGAAACCAACCCACAGCTAGGAGACTGAATCTTTGCCCTCATATAAATATGCTCTAACATGAAGACCTAATGAATTTGTTGCTAGTCAGAGCTATTAGTAAGTTGAACTTAAAGAAGTTAAAGAGGTTCCTTTCTTGGAGATGGAAACACTTCAGGATTGGGATAGCTTTCTCAACAGGATCATGTCCTGAACAAATATAAATAACTTTCACAAGTCAACTATCTGATTAATGAGTAAGCAGTTTAGGCTTGCATGAAATTGTAATAAAGAAAAGGTTTTGTTATCAATTTGAACAGTGTATTGCAGAACTTTACAGAGGATGGAGCCATTTGCAAATATTCCATTCTAGAATGGTAACGAACCAGTACAGCAATGAGTGAATTGATCTAGTAACACTTTCAAAAATCCAAAACTGTTAATCACAACTTTCATAATTGCTACTCAGCATGGGAATTGTAGTCTAACATATCTGGAGAACACTAGGTTGAAGAAGACTGTGACAGCAGCAATGGTGTGGTGTAATTTTAGGGCCTGGACATACCCGTCTTTCAAACTCATTATAAGTGACCTGATGAATTTAGTTTTAAATTCATCTAAATCAGTTCATTATCATGACTAAAGGAATATAATAAATTTGTTCTGGCCTCGTAAGAAATATATTAGGGAAGAAGCATCATTCTCTTGTAGGAAGTATAGCATATTGTTTAAAGCAAACATAATATAATTAGCCTCTTTTGTTTTAACTAAGTAAATAAACAAATGAAAAGAGAGGATGTAATTGCCAATCTAATGAGCTCCAATGTGCTTGTGTTGAGATGCTAACATTGGCCCTGTTTGTTATCCCTCCTGCCAACGATCACAGGAAGAAAAATATTTTTGCAAGGGTAGCTGCTCAGTGCCAGAATTTGTTCTTCTAATTTTCAACAGCAGCAGCAGCAGCAGCTACAGGAAAGACTCTTGCAAAGATATTTGTTGAGTTTGGGAGATGGGAGGACTAACTGCAAGAATAGCAGTCAGCCAGCCTGTACAGCATACCTGGGATCTCATCAACTAAATGCAAGAGATCAATCATTGTTTGATATGATGTTAATGCTACAACTATGAATAAGTCCATGGCTAAAACACACACAAGGTGCTTTTAAAGGAACAGAAAAATTATTAGTGATAAAGCACATTAAAAAGGCTTCGGTATTTATTCCGCATCAGTGGAATTATTTGTAGAATCCAATTGTTACATTAGGCTTGAATGGTTCGGGTTCACCTCCAAGGTTACTAAATAGCAGGAACTGTTTAGAGTACTGTGAATTATGCTGGTATGCATCACTGAGGATCCCATGCATATATTTTCTGGAAGAAACTGTGAATAAAATGTGGCCCAGCTCAATTTGTCTTTGTTCAAATACAATGATAGCCCTATAACACCAAATACAAAGGGCACTGTGTCAGTATAGATCAAGGAAGGTCTGTATTTCTAAGTCCATAACAGTGTATGAGAATCATAAAAAGCTTACAGATTATGTTATGGAAATACTAAATTCAATTTGCTGGTCTTGAGAAACATGCTTGAAAATGGGTATGTGTTTAAAACCTTTCTTCTTCTTCCTTTGCTTAGAGGATGGTTAAATAATTGAAATGAAATTAATATAGTGAAATGAATTTATATAACATCATATAAATAAAATACAAATCCAATTAATAAAGCAAGTTTTAATATTGTCCTGATTTTATTTCAAAGTAAACTGGAAAAATGTAGAAAAATGTAGAAAATATCTATGGAAAATATATCAAAATATTACCATGCCTCAGTGTCTAAAAGAATACCCTTCCCCTCTCTCCAAATATTAGAATGGCAATGAGACCAATTAAATATATGTGTCAGTTTTGAGATATTCAGAAGCTCAAGTCTAATTAATCATTTGTAAATGTGATAATGGCTATTCATTTATAGTAAAAAAAAATGTAGAGAAGAAAGCTTTTATACATTCTTTTATTACTGATAATAAAGTTGAAAAAAGTTTTTAAACATTTTTTTATTACTGATGGGATGCAAGCGGTGGTGGTGATAGGAAAAGTGGTAAAGAACAATAAGCCCAAGAGAAATGTTCCAATCTTTGACTGTTTTGCATCAGAAGCCCTTCAGTGGCAATATTCTTCTGACATAATAGATGGTCACAAAAAGGAACTTCTATCTTATGTATATTTATAAGCAAATCAGGCAGTAGGACTGAGAAAAAGCAATTATAAAACCTGACATGCTTGTCAAAAACCATATTAGCCTCAGATGCTGTGTGTGCACATTCAAGGATGATATTTGCACACCTCTGGGCATAGAAGCTGAATTTGCCCATCTCTTTTCTGCTTAGCTGCCTATGCAATCAATTTAACCACATCCATGAAGGTGTAGTAATTTTCTGCAAACTGATTTGTATTCTGTCAAATTTCCTTCCTTCCTTCCTTCCTTCCTTTCTTCCTTCCTTCCTTTCTTCCTCCCCCTCCCTTCCTCCTGCATTAATCTTAATTTAGAACGCTGCTGTCTCACCCTCAATTCCAAACTGACTAAAAATAAAGTAAATCGATTAAAAAAGGTAATGTGAAAATAATTACCATTATTTTATCAAAGCATGTTGGTGGCCAGTCAAATTGAAACCTTAGTGAAGAGTTGGAAATGTCAGTGCCCCTAATTATGCTTAATTGCAAATGTGATTACCAGGACCTGTCAATTCATTAATTAAATTGTGATTTGCAAGTATTTGTTTATTTTTGAGAGTTACAGTTTATTCCACTCAATCAATGAATCTCAATAATAATAATAAAATGTAATAGTGAAATAACCATTTAAAAACCCCTTAAAAGCCGGGATAACATTAAAAACATCCTTATTACATAGAATAGCACTTTTTCATGCACAATGTAACTAAAAAATCTAGTCTTAGCTGCCTTACTAAGGATTAACATAAGGGGAGCCATAAGAAGAATATTTTGTGGCATAATTTTCAGAGACCCAAGAAGACCATCAAAAATTTCCACCTCTGAATTCCCACCATACTGACATGCTTTGTGAGAGGAATCTGAACATGCATAGAGGGATAGACTCCACTTTTAAAAGATGGTCCTGCAAGAACTCAACTCCAAATGCCTTTAAATTTACCTGGAAATACATTGTCAGCCAATCAAGGACCTCAGTATAAGTGTTACTCGGATAAAATAGTTTTCACGTACCAAGAAATAGATGCTGTGAGATAATAAGAGCATGAATTGGAGTATCCTATTGCCCACCCCCCGGCCTCCCCCAAACATCCATACCTGGTGCACCAACCAAAGCTGGAGAAAAGGTGCTTTGGTCATGTCATCTGTCTGTAGTTCAGAAGCTTTAAGTCCTCCATTTTATTCCTTCAGGGGGAGAACAACTCCAATCCAAAATAACATGAAGCCAGAACAATTAGCCACTCTATCTTGCTAGGATTCTGCATCTGCCTATTTTATCCCAGGTCCCCACAGCATTCAAATACTAAGCAATGATCTTCCACTCCAGCTCCTGGCCAAGTCTATGGTTACAAATATTTAGCTGAATATCAATTATCACCTTTAATTGTTTTATTAGCTTTTCATATAGATACAAAAAAAAATCCATGGTTCTTATCTTTCACCACTACTAATTGCAGCCACATATCTTAATATATTTGGGATTTCTTGGTTATATGATTGTTGGAAATCATCATAGGTTTCCTAGTGCTATGGTAAGAAAATGTAGTAAATAAATAAATACCTAATTATATCACTCAAACCATTTAGGCCTTTAATAATAATGAAAACTAACAACCTGAAGTTGGTGAGCAACTGAGAGTGAGGTTCTATAAGAACTGTTATGACAAGAGTCCATTCTAGACAAACCAGTCAGTATGTGAACAGATACATTTTAGTGATGATACATAACTGAATTGTTTCCAAGGACAGCCATAGGTGAACCAAAACTAATTTATACTTTGTTCACTTTGTGATGTGTAATTTCCAAATAATAAATTGAATGAATGCTGATAACTGAGGAAAACAATAAAAAATGTGAATTTTTCCTGCAATTGCAGGCTTTTTTAAAAAAATCAGCTAAGTGTAGATCCATTGTTGTGACAGGAATTGACCCACTGGCCTGACATTGTAGGTTGAGAATTTATGATTGGTCCTTTCATGCTGAAATGAGACTAGAACTCTCACTTTCCTGTTTTCTAACCTCTAACTTTAACAATTAGTCCAAACCTGACTCTTACTTGGAAAAATGTAGATTGATAAAAATTATGGATCAGTGAAATTACTTGGAAAATATCCATATTAGGCATACATACGCTCATAAGGATATAAAGATAAATGATCATATGTGCATTTGTTTTGAGTATGAAAAATATAGCTGATGTAAAACTGGACAAATTGAAAATGTTAAACTGGACTCCAATGATCTACCTGAAAATTTGAAAATGACAGAAACCTGTTTTTGACTGAGAATACCTGGCTTCAATTGAAGCAAGAAATAATATTAAAGCAAAAAATAAGAAGCAGTGTTTGGATTTAGGAAAAATAATACCAGCAATTCCAATTGCAAAATCCCTTTGATCTTTGGAATTTGACATCCACTAGAATTGTATTATTAGCTTAAGGGCAATATATGTTTCTTATCTTGTAGGATATGAAAATATTATACTACCTGTCATGATTTAAACTTTTATTTGATAGTTAATATGTTGTACCTTGGATTTATCAGTCCTGTAGCAAAAAGCAATGTGATTATAAACCTAACTATGGGATGCATAAATAATAGAAATTGCAAACTGTAGATACTGATCAATAGTTTCCTATTTTACAATATTTTAACTATTTTAATTTTTTCAGCTTTCCTATTCTGAATATAATTTCACCATAACGTTAGAACATTATTTTGAAGATGGTTATTCTATATACTGTATATTAAATTTTTATAAAATAGCTCCTCCAGTCTCCAGAATATTGAATATCTTTCTTAGCAAAAATCAGATTTTTCAGTTTATCAAAACCTGAGAGCCAATGGTTTTGTCTACCTTAATTTTGATGCAACTATGCTTTATAATCCAACAGGTGTTTATAATTGCATTGTCATATAAAGAAGCATTGGGTGTTTCTGATGTGCTAAGATGGGTATATGGAAATTCTACCACAGGTTCACACATTTAAATAATTGGGGTCAGTTCACTCAAGAAGTATATGGAATGCTGGTCAGAATCAGGTGGTGCAATTAGCCTTTTGGTGGTTAAACGCTATTTTTTTATATTGGCGAAGAACACTTAGTAGCTTTAAAACATTGATTCAAATTCATTATGAGGCAAAACAAAATCCCCAAGAATTTATATGAAGAAGAAATTGCTAGAAACTGTGCAAACAATTTTTTTTGCAGTCATTTTTAGCTGCTCCCAATGGAATTCCAAATGCCCACAGGTCAGAGACTGGGCTATAGCAATAGTACTGTATACTGACTTCATAACAATTCTTTCCGATTGGACTAACCCCCCAAGTTTTAATAATTTTTTCTTGGAAACAGACAAGGAGCATAGGTTAACTTCATATGGACTGTTTCTATATTATTTTTAATATCAGTAGGCTATTATCAAGACAACAATTAATTATCCAAAGAATAATAAATGTAGAATTTCAGATGTAAGTCAACAGGCTGTTCCAACATGACAGAATGCAGATAGATAGGAATATATGAGAACCAGTTTATTATCTTCAAAACCTAATATTATCTAAGTTTAAAATAGCATTTTTTAAAAGTCAGATGCAGTGTTCTTCCATCCAAGGCATGTATAGTAAAATCTGCATAGTGGAGTACATCTGTGTGGCAATAAGAAAGTTGAAACCAACTTGCACATATTATATTGCAAATTTTGTAGAGACATAATTTATATTTATATTTTACCCCTAGCAGATAAATACCAGGCAGGTTAAGCAAATTTTATATGAATTATATTCTCCAGGATTAAAAACCTATTACTTTGGCAAATTTTGTATTGTTGCAATGAAAACAAGACAAAAAAACATTAAAGAAGTATTATTTTAGAAAGTTCTTACTTTTACCCTGAATATCACTTTAGATAGTTATTGCATCAATTATACATTGCTAGGTATATTTATATTATTTTTAATTGTTAAATATATCATTATTTAGGTAATTAATGTATTAATACGGTAATAGAACTATAAATTTAATACCTATATATGGTCTTTTTTAGTATATGCTGTATCAATTTGTTTTACTCTATTTGCCGATCTAAATAAATAAATACTACTACTGTACCTCTACACTACTAAAACCACTGTTACCAAATAAGTATAAGTCACATTTGCTTTATTTTGAAACAAAAATAGTTTCTTGATAATGATTAATTATTCAACACTGATCTGAATGTCTATTGAAATTCTCATCATCCATGTTAGATACTAGCTACAGTTATAATGGTTTCCACCAAGGTGGAACAGAGGTTTAATGTCATTGGTCAAAGGGTCTGACAGCTCCCTATAAAAGGGCTGCTGTCAGACTCAACCTTTGCTGGATTGTATATACTTGTTTTGCTACAATAAAAAACTGTTGTTGCCTTTAGCCTGCGTGTGCCTTTTCATTACCCGATCTAACACTGGAGACGAGGATGGGTTTGGAAAGCAACTCGGCGAACCAAAAAGAGTGTAGCAATCCAGCAAGTAAATCCAGCCCAGAGCTTAGTGAGACTTCAAGGAGCCATTTTTGAGCGGCAAACTCAAAACGCCCTCAGAACAAAATGACCATGCACACCCCACCGACTCCGTATGACCCAGTCATCGAACACTGGGAATCGTATATGTTGAGGTTCGACTGCTTCCTTGAAGCCAACGACCTCATGGGCCTTTCTGAAGGCCACAAGAAGAACATGTTCCTGGGTTTCTGTGGACGGAAAGTGTTCAAAAACAGCCAAAGACCTATCTGAGCCAACGCCGCTACAATCGGTCGCTTGGTCAGTGCTCCAACAGACGCTGAGGACACACTACTCTCCCAAGCCATCTAAGCATGTCCCTCGGCACAAATTTAATATTCGTAATCAGAAGGAAGGCGAATCAATCAATGAGTATGTTGCGGTGCTACAGAAGGCTGCGAGTTCCAAGACATAGATGAACTTATACTAGACCGCATCATATGCGGTGTTCAGGACATTAATTTACAGAGGAGATTACTTGCCAAATCTAACTTCATTCTACAAATTGCCTTGGATGAAGCCAGGGCATCCGAATCAGCCATTAAGTCTACAGAAACCCTGCAGCACCAAAGCACTCCACAAAATGTGCAAAAGAGTGCAGGCATACATCACGATGCTGCAGAGGCTGAGAGCTCAGAAGACGAAGATGACAGCTGCCACATGCGCAGTAGCCACGCCAAGCCAGTGTGCAAATTCGAACCATGTTTCCCGCTTTGCGCAAGCTGTGGGGGAGACCATGCCAGATCATCTTGACGTTTCCATGACACTATCTGCCAGTGCTGCAAGCGAAAGGGAAACATCGCCAAGGTTTGTAGAAGCGAGCACCCCAAGATGACCTGGAAGCCCAGAAGCTGACCTAACCACCAGCAGAGGCCCAACCAAGGGCCATGGCAGCAGCCACCACAGTGCTCAGAGGGCGACACCAGTCATACCAACAATTGCCTATAGAAGGCGCTATGGTGGAGGCCCAAAACATTATGGCACACAGGGGTGCATTCAAATGTAACCGCCTGCAATTTGGAGTTACTATCGCTCCTGGACTGTTCCAAAGCGTCATGGAACGGCTTTTGCAATGGATTCCAGGATTCCTATTTTGTTGACATCTTGGTATCGGCTGCAAATGAGGTGCAACTTTTCAAATGTTTACGAACTGTTTTGACCAGAATTAGAGACAAAGGCATCCGCCTCAAAGAAAGAAAAATACCAAATTAACGTGCCAAAGGTTGAATTCTTAGGGTACCTAATCGATGGCTCTGGGATTCACCCAACACTAAAAAAATTAAAGCAATCCAGGATGCCCCTTCACTTCCCAATCAAACCAAGCTGCAGGCATTCCTTGGGCTCCTTAATTTCTACAGCTTTATTTATACTTTCTTTCTTAAACAGAAAGCCACTGTTGCAGAGCCCTTACATCGTCTCCTGGCAAAGAATGTGAAGTGGTCCTGGGGCAGAGCTGAGGCAGCTGCATTTGCCATAGTAAAAAGACTTCTGTCAGCAGACACGTTCCTGATGCAGTATAGCCAGACCCTGCCACTGGTATTGACTTGTGACGCTTCCCCGTTTGGTGTCGGAGCCATCCTCAGCTACGGCATGCCCAATGGAACCGAGGCTCCCATAGTCTATTACTCAAGGACGTTGTCCACTGCTGAGTGGAACTACAGCCAGCTGGACCGTGAGGCTTTGGCTGCAGTGGCCGGTGTAAAAAGGTTCCATGAGTACCTTTAAAGCTGTGATTTTGAACTAATTATGGACCACAAACTACTGCTAGGCTTGTTGGCTGGGGACTGACCTACTCTTGTGTCATTATCGCCACGGACGACCAGATGGACTATTTTCCTAGCGGCCTACATCTATCATCTCATCCACTGACCAGGCTCCACTTTTGGGGCATGCCGACACTTGATTCGCTGCCTGCTGCCAGAACATCTTGCAGACCCTACCCCCGAAATGCCAGTCCTTCTTATTGACTGCCTAGGGACTGATCCTGTCTTGTCTAGTGATGTTGCCCACCACACTGCAAAGACTCCACCCTCAAACAAATTTTGAACTGGGTGTGAAGGGGGTGGGCCAAGGGGCCTATTGGGTCTGATTTCAAAATATACTATTGTAAGAGAGATGAACTGTCTATTATTAATGATTGTTTGCTGTGGGGCGACCGGGTCATTGTTCCACTCAAATTGCGCATTGCAGTATTAGAGGCTTTACACATAGGCATCCTGGAATTGTCAGGATGAAGTCTTTGGCCAAGAGTTACGTGTGGTGGCCTAACATGGACAGGGAGATCAAAGAATGGGTGGTTACCTGCACACCGTGCCAGGAGTCCAGACCAGCTCCCCAGAGGCACCCGCTAAGGAGTGGGAGCGACTTCAAGCCCTGTGGTCTAGGGTGCACATTGCTTTTGCTGGCCCAGTTCATGGCCAGACATTCCTAGTAGTTGTGGATGCCTACTTGAAATGGCTAGAGGTAGTCCTGATGACCTCCACTATGGCAGAAGCGATCATCAAGGTACTATGAAGACTTTTCTCCACACATGGCCTGCCCGATGTCCTGGTCTCTGACAACGGGACCCAATTCAAGGCCATGCAATTCGAGACCTACTTAGCAGCACAGGGAATCAGACATGTCCTAGTCATGCCATTCCATCTGGCCTCTAATGGTCAGGTGGAGAGAATGGTGAGATCTGCAAAAGAGGCCCTATCTAGGATGGGCCCGGGAGATTGGCAAACAAGGGCTGACCATTATCTTCTAATTCAACACATCATGCCAAGTGCCACTACATGGAGAAGCCCTTCCGAGCTTCTCATGGGTCGCCGGCTAAGGTCCCACTTAGACCGGCTACACCAAAACTATTCTGCTGCATTGCCCCAGACTCCACAAGCAAAATTTGGAATTTTAGCATAGGGGATTCAATTTACTCCTACAACTACACCAGGAGAACTCTGTGGATTCCTGCCACAGTGATAGGTATCACCGGGCCTTGCTCTTATCTCATAGAACTCGAGGACGGTCGGAATTGGAGATGGCATGTTGACCAACTCCATGGCTACCTCTCCAACCCCACTCTTAGCCAGCCAGAGGTAACTCCTGCACAAGTTAGTCAAAGCCCTACCCAAAAGGAGCACAAAGTCACTCCTTCCACAGCCAACTCAAACCCGAAGACAGGGATACTTAGCTATTTGTGTTGCAGGCCCGCAGCAAGCTCCAAGTGAACCAGCTCTAGAAGCTCCAGCCGTGGCCTGTGAAAGGTTCCAGGAGCTTCCACCAAGCGAAGCTGCAGAACAAACAGGTCTGTCTGAAATGTCTGAAGAACACTCTCCAACTGAACTGTGCAGGTCTGGCAGAGCTACCAGAAAGCCCGCCTACCTGCATGACTAGGTTACCAATAAGATTATTCCATCTAAGAGTGGAGGGGTGTTAGATACTAACTACAGTTATAATGGTTTCCACCAAGGTCCTCTGTTCTGGCGGGAACAGAGGTTTAATTCCATTGGTTGAAGGGTCTGATAGCTCCCTATAAAAGGGCTGCTGTCAGACTCAGCCTTCGCTGGATTGTACATACTTGTTCTGTTAAAGAGCTGTTGTTTCCTTTAGCCTGAGTGTGCCTTTCCATTACACGATCTAACCATCCAAGTCATAGTTGTCCCAAAGATGCTTGGTTTTTCTGGTTTTTCTTTGAAGATGTTTCGCTTCTCATCCAAGAAGCTCTGATTGTATGGTGGGGTATCAAAGGATTTATATTCCTTGCAGACAGCTGGTTATTTGCATTTTTAGTGAATCATTTAGGCCAGTGATTTACATGCTAGACCTCTGTCTGACCATTACCTATTTTAAATATAATTAAGATTTCTACAGGCAAAAATGTCTCCACCTGTGTCCCCATTGTGCCAATCTCTGTATGGAAGAGGTAGAAACCAAAGCCCTAGACTCCTTCACAGGCATTTTACCCCTGACTGGTATAGTTATGTGGACGATATTTGAGTCAAGATCAAAACAGGAATTGGAAGCATTCACCAAACATACCAACTCTGTGGGCTGATACATCAAATTTACATGGGAAGATGTTAAGAAAAATAATCTAGTCCTCCTGGACACATGAAGGAAGACAGAAACCTTAACACTGAAGTTTATAGAAACTCCCCCCACACAGATTAATATTTAGATTCTGATTCTTACCAAGCACTGGAGCACAAAATGGAAGTCATCAGAACTCTACACCACTGAGCTGAAGGACCGCCTACCAGCAAAGATGGGAAAGACAAAGAACTAAAACACATCAAGGAAGCCCATAGAAGATGTGGCTATCCCAAGTGGCCTTCATAAAATCTCAACAAAGATCCTACAGAAGTTCTTCCATAACAGACATTAAAGAAAACAATAATCGAAGCAATATTGTCATTCCATCCATCGCAGAAATATCAGAAAGCTCAGGAAAATCTTCATCCAACACAACATACATGCACACTTTAAACACAAGAATACACTAAGGCAGAAGCTCGTCCACCCCAAGGATAAAACACCCAGTCACAAACAGAGCAATATGGCATATGCAGTACAATACAGCACAATGCAGTGAGCATGTGCAGATGTGTACATTGGAAAATCAACCACTTCATAAATGTATGGCACAAAATAGGAGAGCAATTGCATCAGAACTAGATTTATCAATCTATCTGCATTTAAAAGACAAAGGCCACTCTTTTGAAGACAGCAAAGTGCGCATTTTGAACAGAGAGGACTGCTGGTTGGAAAAAGAGGTCAAAGAGGCCATCTATATCAAAATTGAACAGCCCTCTCTCAACAGAATGGGAAGAATATGACATCATCTACCTCCAGTATACAACATAGCCCTTTCAACAGTTCCAAGAAGGCTCCACACCAATTTGCATCACTCAGGTGACCCTGATGACACAGATAAATCTCCAGATGACCTTAACAACTTGTTAAAAGAATGCAGATGGCAAGCTGCCTGCAAGGAGTATAAATCCTTCCATTCCTCACCATCCAGTCAGAGCTAAAAAAGCTTCTTGGATGAGAAGTGAAACTTCTTCAAAGAAAAACCAGAAAGTCCAGTTGCCTCTTGAAAAAGCAAGAGGTTCTAAATATAGAATGTTCTAAATTTCAGTAACGAAGCTGTGAAATGTAACAATTGGTTTTCATTTTTGTCTTAATCTATAAGGTTTGTTTTAGAGATGGAACTCAAATTGGAAGTTCATATAAAGAAAAATATATAGAGGGCCAGAAATGCTTTACAAGCCATAAATTATCCTTTCTCTGGCCATTATAACTTTGAGTAATTGTTACCTGTACTCCAGAGATCTTGTCCTTCCCAGTAATATTTATTGTCTCTCTCTTATCTACATTTTGTCTTTACTGCTAGACACAAGTTTTGGTTTTGGTTTTCTTTAATATTCTTATTGGGCACTTGATTTTTTACATCTTCCTGTTTCTCTTCAACAAGACAGTCATCATGGCACGGTGCAAGTTGAAACTGTCCTTATGAATTAAGTTAAAATAAAGAATAAAGGAAAAAGAAGATAAAGTTGGTTTAGTGCATAGAGCCTGCATTTTCAAGTAATAAACAGAGCATTTTTAGATTTACACGTGGTTTCAATTTTGCAGTATATTTTCAACTGTTTCTATTCTATGTTTAGCAACATGGGAAATTAAGCGTACAGCCTAAAGTTTTGAAACTCAGCTTCATACTGGGAAAACTACAAAAGAAAGTATAAAGTGTATAAAGATGTGTAAATATAGAAGCAAAATATTATATACATGTACAGGTATGATGTAAGGTATTGTAGAAGGGAAAAAATTAAAAAAAATCTGCTAAAAAAAAGAAAGTGAATGCTAAAATAGGAAAAAACTAGGAAATACCAATAGTGGTATTTGGTGCAAAGTTATAGTTCTGACAAAAAACATGAATTTGTTTCCATTAAACTATCCTCTCTTAATTATAGATGACTGATTTAAATGAAAATTAAAAAGTACACAATATTCTTTTTTTACCTCTTGGAATCATTTGGAATTTCTAATACTTACTTTTTCTCTTTGTCAAGCAGATATTATTTTAAATTTCCGAACTACATATGTCAGCAAGTCTGGCCAAGTAATATTTGAAGCAAGATCTATTTGTATCCACTATGTGACTACCTGGTTTATCATTGATTTAATAGCTGCACTTCCTTTTGATCTTCTTTATGCTTTTAATGTAAATGTGGTAAGTATAGATTTTTGAAACCACTAAAATAACAATGATAGTATTTACCTCAAGAAATCCTTTTTGTGAATGAATGTATTGCTCTATGCAGGCAAATAAAAAGTGTACAGACTGAACTGTGTGTGCATATGCATATTGTTTGTTGAATGCTGGTATTTTTCTATTTCAGATGAAATACTAGTCTTATCCGTTTCCTATAAAATACTCAATAAACAATTAAGGGGGGGGGCATAGTGAAAGTAAAGTTAAAGGCATGCAAATAGAAAGCTGAAAACATTAGAACCTTTGAATAAGATATACCAAGAGCCCTTAACTTATGAATGTAATTCAGCCCATATACAGTATGTGATCATAAATTGTGCTCATGTATAATTTTACAATTTTTTTTCTGATTGTTCACTTCTTAAATGAACACGGGCTGTTAATCAAGCCCGTTGTCCATAATAGGAGGTTGTTTTTTTTTTTTTTACTGGAAGCAAGCAAATAATAATGTCCATTTCTGGCAAAAAATATTCATAATTGTGGGCCTATGACTGCAAATTTTGTAAATGTAGATCAGTTGTCATTTAACCAAAATCACATGACTGCATGGAGTACAGCCATAAAAACTTTAAATCTGGGTCAGACCTTTTTGGGAGATCTGCATAACTTTGCCTAAGCAGCAGATCATAAGTCAAGGACTGCCTATATCTAATGGGTACATTACATTTTTAATCATCATGCCATGGTGGTGCAGTGGTTAGAGTGCAGTACTGCAGGCTACTTTTGATGACTGCTGGCTGGCTGCAATTTGGCAGTTCAAATGTCACCAGGCTCAAGGTTGACTCAGCCTTTCATCTTTCCAAGGTGGTAAAATGAGGAGCCAGATTGTTGGGGAAATATGCTGACTCTGTAAACCACTTAGAGTGGACTGGAAAGCACTGTAAAGTGGTATATAAGTGATATTGCTATTGCTATCATCCAAACCTAAAATACTTTTGATGGATTGAACTAAACTTAGTTAGTGGAAATAATTTATTTTCTTACGTTAAAATAAACAAATAACATGAATGTTGTGATATTTAATTTTCTGTGAATTAGAGACATTTATTTTCCTTAATAATTGTCCCTGCCCACAATGGTCTCACTACCTCATCATAATAGGGCAGTCGGAGGTGTTCCTGGGAGGAATGAGTAAATAATGACTAAATAAGAAACTTAGGTGTGGCTTCGGCTGCACAGACCTCAGGGAGAAATATACATTCATACGGGCAAGATTCTCTTAAGGTAATCTTGCAAAAAAGTAGATTAGTACATCTGTGCCTGCAAATATGAAATAACATTATTACCCTGTTACCTGTCTAGCTCAGGAAATTAGAGAATTCCTTCTGAGACATTTGCTACTCCATATTCCTTTCGCAGCCAAACTTACCTTATTGTGACTCTTTTCCTTGTCTCCCATATCATTCCCACTTCCATTACAACAGGCAGCTACTGTGGCAAGAAATTTCAAAGCAGTTTACTGTCTTTTGAAGATGCCCACACTGTCATTTTCTGGCATGCAGGAGATTTAACTCCATCTTTAAACTGGTTCCCACTCACCAATGTTCAGAAAATCAATAAGATACATGTATTTTGTCAGGCTTTTAATTGCTTAATAACTTCAGTCAGAACAGTGACAGCACTTAATTACCTCAACTGACCTCAAAAAAGTTAAGCAGTGTCAGATTTATTTAGTAGTTTGATTGTAGCCACCAGAAAATCCCAGAGCCCTTTATTGGTCTGAAAAGTTAAAAAACAAAGGAAGCAACAGAAAACTATTTCCTTATTGTTGCTAGGAAAACTATTTGAAATTAACTCAAGCGGCTGCACTTTAAGTATTCACTCATATTTTAATCCCCCCCCCTCTCTCTCCCTCCCTCTCTCTCACTGTGTGAATTTTTGCCTTTTTTTCCCTTATGGCTCAGAGAGGTGGCAAAACATAGCCAACCTCAAGAAATCTGAAAATGTTAAGTAGTGTTTGATATTACTTGTAAGAAAAAGTTAACCACTTGCTTAATATTTGGATAAGAGAGTAATTCCATGATTTAACTAGAGATACTGACAAAGTGGGAGGAGGGAAAAGAGAGATCCTGAAAAAAGAAATATTTCTGTATAAATGCCAAGAAAATTCTATGAATGTTTCCATGTAATCACCAGTAGTTAAGCTCAGTTAAAAATAATATTTATTTAATTTGATTGAATATTGGCTAAAGTCACTCAAAAAACTTTCATTCCTATATTAGGACTAGAACTTACAGTACCCTAATTTATTGGCGAACCAAATATAATTATTACTTCCTTTGAAAATATATTCCAAACCAAATCAAATGCCTTTTCTATGTGATGAGATTCAAGTACAACAGAGTCCAAACCCAGACTTGAGAGGGTGGATTATACATAAGAAAATGTCTGCCACTACCAAGCCAATAATATAGTTAGAATCTTACCATAGTATCCACATTAATTAATTAAATAGACCTACAACTAGGATAAGATTTAGGTTCTTTGCTTGATTTTAAAAAGCAGCTTTATGTAAGTGTTACAAAATGATGGAGCCCTTTACCACTCTTCAAGGATTAATTATATATCTTCAAAATTTTCAAACGCTTTGTACAGTTCTTCAGTTTTACCACTTTGCAATGTCTGTATCAAATCAGATATTTTCAGAAGTGACAGAATTGTTCACTACAAACCTTGAAAAACTCCTTAATCAATGATGCATTTTCCTGCAACAATTGTAATATAGAATTTCCCTTTCAAAATCTGCAGAGTTTGGATCAGGCATAAAGGGTAACAGCCCCCTGTGTGGAAAGAAAGCTAAAGATGATTCTTGCTCCATGAGGTCATGTTATCAACATTATTATTCTCGCCTGCTGTTTTTATTTGAAGAACACTGTTGCATTTTATGGATTTTGAGAGTTAGAAAAGTCACACGGTGTAGGAAGCAGCTTTTTAGAACATGTCTTCATTTAATGACTTCAAAAAAATTCTAGTCTATTCTTTCATTTTATTGTAAATTTTTCATGTTGTGAGCTGCCCAGAATCATTGAGAGTTAGTGGCATACAAATTTAACACATTATTTTTATTGTATATTATTATATTATATGCCTTGCAAGGAAATTTGTGGGTCTTTTAAAAGAATTTATATTGGGAGGCAGTGGGGGACAGAGAAACTATTCATTGCTTTTACCCATCTTGATTCAGTGGTCTCTTTATTAGAGTTAAAGCAAGCTTTCCTAGAGTATAGGTCTGCCTCTTGTAGTGGGGTACAGGCAGAATCTAAGGAAAAGCCAGGGAAGAATCTTTTAATTGTACATGGTTACATGTACAATTAAAAATTATTGTAAACAAACCTGTACCAAATTTTTAGTGGCCCCAGTTTCTGTAAGTTGGAAGAAAAGTTTCCAATTCCATCTCTGTGAGTACGGGTTCCTCACAGGACTTTGTCTTGAGTCTGCTGCTGTTCACCTTGATGACCCATGACTGTTGTGCCAAGTCTGCTACGAATCATATTGTGAAGTATGTGGACGACATAGAAATGGTGGGTCTTATCCAGTGTTAGGTTTCAAATTTTTTTAGAATCTATTCTGTGGGTGTAGCCTGTTTTGTGGGAGTGGCTCAGCAGTCATGTGACTGAGTGGGAGTGGCTTGGTGGTCATGTGACCTGGTGGGCATGGCCATCTTGGAAAATGTGGTCAAACTCACTTAACAACACTCTTGCTTAGCAACCAAAATTTTGGGCTCAATTGTGGACATAAGTTCTCTTTCTTTCTTTCCTTCTTTCTCTTTCTCTCTCTTTCTCTTTCTATCTTTGTCTCGCTTTTTTTCTCTCCCTCTCCCTCCATTCCTTCCTTCCTTTCTTTCTTGTGTGTATCTCTCCCACTTTCTTTCTACCTTCCTTCCTTCTTTCTGTCTCTCTTTCTCTGTCTCTTTCTCTGTCTCTTTCTTTCTTTCTAAATCACTCTAATGTTTGATGAAAGCAGTCACAGGTTTAGGGTGAATTAAGTCTTTCTCCAAAACTTAAACCAGGATTCCAACAAAAATCTCTAGGCTAGCATCAAATTAAGGTTTTGACTTTTATCCAGAGCCCACCAGCTTCAAGAGTTCGTTACAGACCAGGTCTCTCCAGTTTAGATTTCCCAAATAGCCCTTGCAATCAGGAAACCATGGGTGTGTGCCACCTCTGAACCCTCAGCCACCCTTGATACTACAAGAAAACTTATTGATGCTCAACTATGATGTGCTTTGGGAGAGTGGCCACCACAAGGATAGAAGGCAAGGAAGGCTAGGAGGCATCAGAAAGGAAGGCTAGATTGAAGGATGTCTATGAGGATTATCAGTCATCCAGGATGTCCCCAAGAGGCAGCTGGACTTTCTGCATTTTCTTTGAAGACCTTTTGCTTCTCCTCCAAGAAGCTTCTTCACTCATCCAGAAGCTTCCTCAGAGCTGAAGAAGCTTCCTGGAGGCAAAGTGAAACATCTTCAAAGAAAAACCAGAAAGTCCAGTTGCTTCTTGGAAGAAAAAAAGCACCTTTGGGAAAAACGGATAAGGGCACCCGGTCCTGGTCTGTGCCCCTCATGTCCAGGCATCCATCCCAAGGAAGGACTGAACCCGGCTTGAAAAAGGGCTCATGCCCCACAGCCAGCCAATCCGCAAAAGCACAGAGGGTGGCATGGGGGGGATGCACATGTCCTGCATTGAAGACCAATCACGCCCAAGTTCCCCCAACATAGTGCCGTACATGGGAGGTCGGTGGGTGGCACTGAGTGGGTGGGTGGCACTGAGGGATAAAAGTTGTGGGATGGCATCTCCCCTCCCCCCCAAAAAAGTGTTCCCGCCTTTGCATTGGGAACCCTTGGCTGTGCTGTGCTTTTGCAAAACAAACCTGCCCTCAAACAAAAAATGGGTGGGTGGGCAGCCACCATTGCTACTCACATTGTTGCTGAGCTCCTGAAGAGTCATGCTCATGCTGGCGATCCAGAGGGCAGGGGGGAGAAGTTTCTCTTCTGCCATACGACCTCCTCTCCTCCTCCTTTACCCAAAGTGAGATGCAGCTAGCAGAGAAAACCTCACAGTGGCCCAGGGCCAAGGTGCCCTATTTTAAAGTTGAGCCCATTTCCTGTGCCAAGCGGGAAAGGAGCCTAAGCAAAGAGGTGGAGAGCCAGGCAGAGGAAGGTGGAAACCCTAGAGAGGGCTGCCTGCTGCCAACTATAAGCCAGGTTGATCAGGTGGCATGGTGCTGCAAGAAGCCACGATGCTACTGCTGGAGCTGTGTTGCTCCACTGGGTTCTGAAGACTTCTGCCCCTCATGCCACACTTTGCAACCACAGGAGCCGCACGTGGACCTCTATGGGGTGTTGGGCAACCTAGTTCTGGGATCCCCCTCAAAAAAGACCGACCACCTGTCACTGTGGTTCTTGCAGCTTTTGGGGGGGGGGGTTCTTTTAAAAAACACCTCTCCAGACAATCTTGAAAACCTGCGAGGCTGCTTTGGGGGGGGGACGGATGGGCAACATTTCCCCCCAGGCACCTGCAGCCTTGGAGCCTGCAGAAACTTGGACAGTAAAGGCAATTAAGAACTTCTCACACTCACAAGAAGATTTTCTTTACTGTGCAGAGGCTTGCTTTAAGGCTACAGGCTTTGAGGCTGCAGGTGCCCAGGGATGGGGGGGAATGCTGCCCATCTACCCCCTCCCAAATCAACCTTGCAGGTTTTCAAGATCATCTGAATAGGAGAGCCTAAGCAAAGGAGGAGGCAGAGAGCTGGGGAGAGGAAGGGGGAAACCCTAGCGAGGACTGCCTGCTACCAACTCAACTCCCTGCAGAATGGACTGCAGAGGGTGCCATAAGGCAGGTTGATCTGGGGGGAGGGATTCCCAAAATCAGATTGCCCAGCACCCCATCTGTGCAGGGCTCTGGTGGATGCAAAGCATGGCATGAGGGGCAGAAGTCTCTAAACCCAACAGGGCAATGCAACTCCAGCAGTAGCAGGGCAGCTTCTTGCAGCAGCACGCAGCCCTGATCAACCTGCCTTATGGCACCCTTTGCAGCCTGTTCTGCGTGGAGTTATGTTGGGGACAGGCAGCCCTCACTAGGGTTTCTCCCTTCCTCTGCCCAGCTCTCCACCTCCTCCTTTGGTTAGGCTCCCCACTGGGCTCGGGGGCTTCTGCCCCTCATGCCATGCTTTGCAAGGGGGAGAGAGAGAGAATCAAGCAGAGACTGGGGGGGAGAGTGACTAGGGGGGCAGGCCAGAGGAGGGAATGTTCCGGTACAGTGCCACCGGACCAATGGGTATGGAAAGGCATGGTAAATTTCACCATCCGGTATGCCCATACTGATGCATATCGGGTGAAACCCACCCCTGGTCTTATCCAAGAGAAAAAGGGAGTTTCTTATAGGCAGGAGGTGAAGGTTTGGTGGACTGATGCAATAAAAATAATCTGGTTTTGAACAAAACAAAGGAGATCATTGTTGATTTTAAAGTCAGCATAGTCATATTCCACTTTGTATCAAGGCTGCATCTGTTGAGGTGATCAATAGTATTAAGTATCTGTGGGTGCAGATAACTAACAATCTGATTTTGTTCTTCATACATTATCTTTAATGAAGCATGCAATTTCCTGCATCAGATGAGCAGACACATCTTTTTCCTTCTGTCATAGCCACTTTTTACAGAGGCATGAATGAGGAGCGTTTTTAAAAACTGCATCACTGTTTGGTTTGGTGGGAGCAGTGCCTCAGATAAAAGGTCCATATCTGGCATGAGGACGACTAAGAAGATTATAGGAAGTTCCCTTCCAGTTATTCAGGATACTGCTTATAAGTTCTATGTACTTGAAGCATTGTTAGATACCCTCCACATCCACTTCACGGTCTGTTTCTGTAACTCCCTTCTGGGAGAAAGTTTTTAAGCATTTATAGCAGGACTATAGATTCTGTAGCATCTTTGTTCCTTATGCTATCCGTCTTATAAATTCACAGGATTCTTTTCCCCCCATATATATGTATACATTTGAACTAGACTGTGATATTTCTCTGTATCATATATGTGAGTGTTTGTGGGTATACGCATAATGGTTATCTTTTGAGAGCTGAATGCAACAAAAGTTCATTTTAATGTATGCTGATTAATGTCCATTTTAAGTGACAATAAAGTTTTTATTCTATGCTAGGCTACGCTACACTATGCTATTCATTGCATTATTTTCATTGTTCATTGGTGTGAGGATTTTAGGTTAAGTATGTACATTAAGACTTTTTTTCTTTTCTACTCAGTTATGCCTGGTTCTTGGAAATTGCCTACACAAGTCCCTGCAGTTTTTTTGGCAAGATTTTCAGAGGGAGTGACTGGACCAAAATCACTCAGCTGGCCTAGAACTCACAATCTCTTGATTTCTAGCTTAACTTTAACCACTACCCCAAGCTGTCTCTCAGACTAAGTTTATAGTTTATATACTAAGTTTATATACTAAATGATTCCATGGCAAAAGTTTAGAAACTCCTGAGATAAAGACTGAATTGAAGGGGAGGTACATTTCTCTGATAGTTATATCAGAACTGAAAAGAATCCTCACCTTCCAATCTATGTTCAACTTATTAGGAATGGAATTAAAGTGGTTGGCTTTGTAGACTATGCTGCTGATGTTGTTGTTGTTTTGTTTTTTGCCCTTTCTGGGGTCAGATTTTAGTTCTATCTGATTTTGCTGATATAAAAGTATGAGACATTATTTGGAATGCAATCCTTGATTGGAGAAGATTACCTATCTAGCTCATCTAGAAATCACCCCCTCACTCTAAATCAGTTTCCTATTCATCAAATTTAAGACATGATTCATGCTGTGTTCATGTTCATTCTATAAAGGAAAGAGAAGTTCTAACAATAAGCAGCAGAAAATAAAGGAAATCATGGCACTAAAGTGATTCCAAAAGAGATGGAAATACAACAGCTTTATTCAGAAATTATTTTTGCCTTTGAAAATAGAAACTGATTTATTCTAATAAAAATAAAATCAGAATTATTATGTCCCATGAAAACTATTTTTAAAAGCCTAAATCTGCTCTGATCTTTTTTAAAGAATCAGATTACAATAAGTTAAGTTAAAATAATTTAGTTTGTAACTTCACCCTGTTAATAGACCAGGGTTTCCTATAAATCCTGAAAGGTACTCAGTTATAAGCTGTGATGTTTATTCCCCCATCTGGTTATTTTAGTTTCAGCTGTGATGTCCTTTTTCCTTTTCCTATCCTTAAAACTACAATGCTTCTTTGATTTATTAGAATTCCCAGTTGAGGTAAAATGCACCCAAGTTCTGATTACAGGAAGTTCTGGTTTATTGACCATAATAGGGACTGGTAATTCTCTTTTTAAGCAAGGCAGTCACTAAATGGAAAAGCATGAGATTGTACTTTCCTTTATTCCATTCCCCCATCCATAGGAATGCTTAACTGGCACTGAGGTAGCCATCTCAAAACCCTCAGGACTAATCAATTTCATAATTTCTGCTTTTGTTTGCCACCCAACCATTGCCCCACCCTTTCGAATGCTAAATTGGGTACTGGGATAATTAGGAAGAAGTAAATTAATATCTGTAGTTACATTCATAAGAGAGGAAGGCATTCCAAGAGCATAAGCAAGAACATAGTGGGAAATACATTTTAGAAACAATGTTCAGGGCTGGCAACAGTGAACACATGATTCAAACAACCAGTTTATTCCACAATGTGTCTTCTTACTCTCTTGTAATCCCTTCTTCACCAATCTCTCCACTCTATGAGGTGGAAGGAAAAAATGGGTCAGACACAAGAAAGATTTTTGAAGGAGATTGCTTGCTTGCTTGTTTGATTGTTGTTGTTGTTTTGATTTGTTTTCTTCCTCTCTAATTCTACTGGTTTAAGCAACCTTACCATTCTGCAAGAGGTGGTGGGGGGAGCAGAATAAAGACTACCAGTGCCACTGTAATTTTAATGTGTATTCCTCATTGTGTGCTTGTTTACTCTCTTGTAATCTCTGCCACTGATCTCTCCATTCTGTGAGAAGGGAGGAAAAAGCAGGTCAGACATAGGTCAATGTGTCCTAAATATGTTGAACAAATAACCGAGGGATGCTGTGAAAGTTATAAATGCAGACACTAATCATAAATTTATTTTTTCAGGATCATTCTAATATCAAATGGTTGTTGAATGAAACTGTCAGTAAGCAAGGTCTACTGTACTAGAATTAATTTACATCATAATAGGCTATTGTAGTACATTTCCGACAATGCATATTGCATTGAAGGCCAAATGTTTCCCATGAAATAAATCTTCCATACGCAACAAGCAGCATCCAAACCATAATGACATGAAAAGAAAGAATAAGCATACAGAGACATTATCTCACAAAATTACTCATAACATATTATAACGTTTGATGCAAATGCACAGTATTTGAAGGATGATAATACACTTATTTCATAAGTGGCCTTTCTTGTGACAAAGCATACATATCTAAAAAGCTCCATTCCTTCTCTATATCAAAATTGATCTCTGATCTGTGGTATTTTTACAAGATCCATGTAACAAGCTGTGCAATGTTACTTAATTTATTCTTTTATTTAATCATTTATTCATGTCCCTCTGTATAAATTAAAAATCCTGTGGTTAATGAAATAGCTTCTTGTCTGTAGACTGTTATAGTGGCTGAACTGCATGGCTATTAGTTGCTTTTGTCTTACGACATTTTTGCTTGAAAAGTTTAACCTAACTGATCAAACTTGATGAACCATAAAATGAAGTTCAGCAGGTCTTGTATTTGTGAGCATATCAAATCCAGCCAGGCACAAGAGACAAATGCTGACTCTTTATATCTTCTTGTCAAATATATGGTTGTGAAAATGTGCTTCTAAATGTGTTTTAGACCTTACAGGAAGAGATCGAACAATGAAAACAGAGAAAAGGCTTTGGGAATTAATAAAAAGAAATTAGACTTGATTTATTCATTTACATTTCATTTACAAAATTGCCATCATTATTTTTATAAATTGGTATGTTTAGTTTGGTCCACTGCAAAAAAAAAATTAAATTAACTTCACTGAAGTATACAGAGTCCCATCCTATCCTTAGATTTGCTCTTCTTCCTTTTCTATTGTAACTTTCAGATTATAATATAATATAATCTGTGCATTGAAACATGCAGAGCAGAAAGGCTGTTTCAGTATATGGGAAACCTACATCCTCATAGTTATATCCCACAATCCCGCACATTTTTGCTTTATTATATTAATTGGTGGGAGATGTTCCCCCTGGAGATCCCGGTCACCACTATTTGCAAAAATCATCAACACTGTTTTCCACCAAATTGAGAAAAACTGAATAGTGTACCATGATCCATGAAATAAGATTACCATTATTGCCTTAAAAGAAAGTCACAAATCAGGTAGGGAAAAATCTCATGCAGCTCTATATGCACTAATCTGTCACTTACCAGCACCTTCCAAAACAGAAAGTCTCTGAAGAAAAAGGAGACTAATGTAGTTGTAGGCTATCAAAAGATTCTTAAATTTTTTATATATGTATAAAAATTCAGGATATCATGTTGAGGGCAGCGTCTGTGTCTTTTTTCAAATTGTGCTAAGTGTACACAAATTCTAGCTTTGAGTATGTATTCAGAACAACAGAGCAAGAACAAATGGAATCAGAATTGTTAAGATGGCATGTTATCAGTAGCAATTTTTGACACTTTTTTCAATGACTATGTTAACACATTTTTCATGTTTTTTTAAAATGCAATAATATTTATATTTTACCTTGGTTTTGGTACTATTTAAAAAAAGCAAATAGAAGGGATGCATTTTATAAAAAGACAGTATCAATTTATAAATATAGTTGATGTAGTTGATGTTCATCCTAAATTATAATACATGCCTAAATGAAAATAAGTGGGCCAGTTTTATTCTGTTTGCAAATGCATCTATAACATGATCTCACTTTCTTGCATGTTTAGGTATCAATTGTTCACCTTCTCAAGACTGTACGTTTACTACGCCTTTTACGTCTACTTCAGAAATTGGATCGTTATTCCCAGCACAGTACAATTGTTCTGACATTGCTGATGTCTATGTTTGCACTGCTGGCTCACTGGATGGCTTGCATTTGGTATGTCATTGGAAAGAAGGAAATGGAAAAAAAACCACTCACATGGGACATAGGTAAAGATAAGCTTTTTATTGAAATTTAAAAAAAACTGCACTGTAAAGATTGGAAAATTATAGTTTTGCATAAGCCACTGCAGATGTCATTAGAGACATACTCACTGATTTTGTGGTACAGTTGAGTAAGCCCTGTAATCATGCAACATTTCAGGCTTTCCAGTAAGAACAGAGATCAATATAACTAATGTGCTCCTACAGTCGTCTGAGTAGGTACAAAACTATGTTAGCTTTAGAGGCAGAAATTACAGCCATTTCCATCTATGTACTCTGCAGCAGTCTAAGACAGCTTTGTATTGTATCTCCAATATTTTCTTCGTTTTCAGGAAATCTTGCTTCATCATATCTCAGGGTTTCCTCCTAAGCAGGTCTATTGAGAGGAATAATATTTTGTTGATCCTCTGTTGATATTGAGTTTGGCAAAAAAAAATGAAGATAATCACAGATTGCATTCAAAGTGTTTGGAAGAACTGGCTTCAGGCCAATAGCATTGGTTGCTCTTGTTGATGAGTTCTGGCAAGAGTGGAATAGGGATAGTGCATCTGCCTTTGCTTTCCTTGCCCACAACCTTCAATATCCTCAATCATGGTATCCTTTTTGGCTAACTTTGTGGTTGGGTGGTCCAGTCTTCTGCTGGTTTGGCTCCTTCCACCAAGGCCAGTCCCAATCAGCATTGATAAGGAATGAGAGGTTCAGTTCATTTCTTGAGGCATGTCACAATGTTCAGTATTCTTTCCACTCTTTTTTAACATTTACATGAAGCTGCTGGTTGAGATCATCTATCACCATGGGATGAGGTACCATCAGATTTGATGATAGTCACATTTAAATTTCCTCCACCACCCCCAGTAACATAAATGAAGCTGTCATTGCCCTCTTGTGCCTGAAGGCTGTTGATGTCTGGATGGGAGACAACAGGTTTTGGCTGAGCCCTGATAAAACTGAGTGGCTTTTGGTGGGGAACTTTGGGTATGGAACTTTAGTTCTAGATGATAGGGTTGCACTACATGAAAGAGATTTAAAATAGAATTATATTATGATGCTTTAGTTGTGTTACTAACACATGTTGGTATAACAGAAATGATAAATTCAAATCTTTAATATATTACAGTGTGATGTAGTTATGAAGGCTTTCTAGATAATTTTTGAATATTATGAAATGTAATTAAAATTTTGGCCATTATTCATAAGTTACTTGGGTTTCAAAATCTGTTAAATATATTTTACAAATATTGATAATTAATCTGGTGCTATTGTGTGTATATAATGAATAAATACTGATAACTAATACAAATATAGCACCATTCCACCAATTTTAAGACTTACTTAAAATAAGTTATTTTAAGCAGGACGCTCTGAATAGTTGATTAGAAGGGAATTCAAAATATTGTTTTGTTATTCTAACATTCTCATCAGCATAATTCTGTTAACAAGCTTTTGATTTAATGCTAGGAACTAATACCTTTTGACTTTCCTGGGCCTTTTATTTTTTTAAAAAACTATGAACAGAGCTATTGGTTTGTATAATAAATATAATTGACAAATACACTAGAATCTATACATTTCATTTTTGTTGATTGCAAGATTATTTGTTTTATTATTTATTTACTGTATATAACACCTTCATTATTTTTACTAGTAACTCAAGGCAATGAAAGTATTAAACACATCTTCCTCCTCCTATTTTTCCCACAACAACAACATTCCTATGAGAGTGATTGGCCCAAACTTACCCAGCTGATTTTCATGGTTATGGCAGGACTTGAACTCATGATATTCTGTTTTCTAGCCTTCATCCATAGACTAAGCTGGCTCTCTATAAAATTATGCCTATAGGCTGCCATCAATTTCAAAAACAAATTATCTATTATTTACTTTTTATACTTCCTCCTTTCTTTGACAATAATTAAGACAAAATAAATATGCTGTTAGTTTTTCTTAAACATGTGATCTGATTTCAACACTAACTTTAATGGCAAAGCTTCTATTTTATCATAATATAGATTGAGACTTTTGAAAAGACATTTTGAAATTTAAAAAAAAAACCAGCCCTCTGGATTCTTAGGAATATAGCTATATGTCAGTTAGATCTGTGCCAGCCAGTGAATTCATTATTTGGAAAATGTTCTTTGCTAATAACTATATTCTGTGCACTAGAACATCATGATCTTTTTAAAAATGGACAGCCATGGAAAGCAGGTTAATATGAGGTCAAAGCGTCAAAAAGCCTTTTCCTTGGGATCAGCAAAGCTGCCAGAAATAATTTGTATAACGTCTTATAATTTCACCACCAGCTTTTCCTTCTTTCTTTTTTTTAAGAAAGTTTTTTAGAAGTTCACCCTGAATAACATTGGATATGTAGCGATTACAGAAAGATACATTTCAGAAGGATTGCACATATATCTACACTTTTTCTGAAATATTATAGTTTTTGATACTTATTACTAATACATTGTATTTTCTTGATGGTTTCTTTTTGAGCTTTAAATCAGGGGTCTCCAACCTTGACAACTTTACGACTTGTGAACTTCAATTTCCAGAATTCCTCAGCCAGTATGTGAATACACACACACAGAGGTTGTAAATTTGTAATGCTTCTTACATCTGTTCTGTCAAGATACTCAGGACCTCAGCTAGGCTAAATTCCTTTCCATAAGCATTATCATCACATACATCATATCCTAAAAATACTGACAGAAAGATTTTAATGGCTAGAAAGTTGTCCCAGGTGAATGCTAGTAGAATGTGAAGCATTCATCATTCCCTTCATTAGTAGTTTTGCAGTCACCAGATATTCTTGTCAGCAATTCTGAGGAGGCATTTTGAATATATCCTTGAGGGCATGCACTTGTCTTTCTATCACCATTAAAATTCAATCATCCCACCCACAACTAACCCCTTGTCCTCAAAATTATAACCCGATTAAGCATATCCAGCAAAGCAAGAGACATTATATCATTATATTGTTTTTAAATGTGGATTTCAAATATAACATCCACAAATCAGACTCATAGGAACCAGTAATTTAGTCTAGTTCAACTGTTATCTTTTCAGGTTACCAATGCATACAAACGTTGGAATTCAGCAATGTGTGTTTGCTTAGATAAAGAAAAGCTTGTCTCTTCCAATGTAACATATAAGAATATAATAGCACATGCACCCTATATTTAGAGCTGATTTTCAGGTTCATAAAATGCATGGTATATCTGTTTCTAATTCCTGTATTATCATTGAACTGCAAGATTTAATATTCATTCACACCCAAACTCACTGATTATGAAGACGTGACCTATAAGCTAGGGGTGAAATCAACTTACCTTTGCTACTGGTTTGCAAATGTGAGCTCACACACCACCTCTGTGCATGCGCAGGACCTTCCATGTATACGCAGAGCATCAAAAATGGATTGTTATGATGTCCAGGTAGGTGAGTGGAGCCTCCCATCACCAGTGCAACTGGTTCGTCTGAACTAGACAGAACCGGCTGAATTTCACCACTGCTATAAGCTTGAGCTTCTCTTCAAGTGTTCTTAAATATGCACATTATTGTGGGAAGGTCATAAGCTGGTTCCAAAATGCCCAATAATTCCTGGAATGCTGAACCATTTAAAGAGATGCAGACTGATGGGCGACTTTGGATGTCAGACTTCCCAGATAGACCAGAAAAGAAACATAGTCACTGAGCTAATCTTCTTTGTTGAACAGAATCATGCAAGTGTGAAAATACAAATCTCTCAATGTCTTATTTTACAGCCTAATTAGTTAGGGTGATTCTCTTCAAAGTTTCTTTTTCTGCCTGTTATTCAGCTACGGGTTCCCAACCCCTTAACTGATTTCTCCCTAGGCAGAATTTTAACCCTGTTCTCATTTCCCAAGGTTATTCCCACATATCAATGCACCAAGACAGTCACTGTTAGGCACCACTCTGGCAATTTTAAGAAACAAAAATGAAATAATTTTACTTTCTCAATAAGACAAAAAGCATACATGGATTCAAGAAAATGTTCTCTATGATGATTGGATATTTAATAACTATTTTCAGAACAATTATGTCTCAATAATATAATCAGTAGATCTTATTCAAAGTGTATGTAAGTCTAAGTGCCATTGCTATTAGAGAAAAAACAGTTCCATGGCTATCTCTTTCATATTTTTGCTAACTCCAACTCCAATTCTTTCCCAATTTTTCCTTAGTTGGCTTCCAATTCCACTTCTGATAAAGTCACTTGAGAAGGCAGGACCTTTCTTTTTTCATGTTCCACCTATATCATTACAATTATGTCATAAGATGATGTATCTTAGCATTTAAATATCACCAAAATCTTGGCATAATAATCTAGTTTGGCCAGCAACAACAATCTAAACTATAAATAAACAAGTAATTTCTATTATGCAATTTTCTGCTTTGCATAAACCTTCAAATGATTTGTTTCAAGTGCTTACTTCACCTTTCTTGATAGCTTTTGCATTGGATGGTATTTATGGAGAGCTAATGATCCAATAAAACTGGAATGGCAATATTAATTGCATTTCCAATCTTAGCAATACCTTATATAATTCATCACATTTTTTGATTACCTGACATTCTTTTAATTCCAAAACATTAGTTATGAAACACTCTGCAAAGTGACAAATTCGTATTTAGCAGGACATTGATGAGCTTCATCTTATTAAATTGTTAGTAGTGAGGGGAAAATCTGTCCAGCTGCCATTTATATATTGAATGTAAAAGATTAGGCTGTATATTTAAGAAGAAGAATACATAGAAAAATGTAAATGTTTTCATTAATTTGTATACCATAGACATTGAAACAAAATATATTTTGAATAAACTTCCACATTTACTAGATTGATCTACAGAAAATAAATATAAAGGCTGAATATACAGGCTGGATAATATTCTGCTTTGTTTCAAGGCCATTTTAAATACAATTTAAAAATATTGTTTCTACTAGTTGAAGAGCTGTTAAAGTTTAATTAATGTCAGGTGCAAAAAATCAGGAATCAAGGTTATTCAAATGAGTGCAAGTTTACTCCATGCTATATCTTCTCAACAGGGCTGTCAAACTTGTGGCCCGCAAACTGGATGCGTCACACGCTGGCCACACCCACAAACAATTTACTGAAGGGGTAAAACCTTGATTCTTGATTTTTTGCATCTGACATTAAAAACTGATGCTTGCTTTTCTAATTTCTCTTGTTATAAATAAACTCCATGCATTTAAATAAAGAAAAATGTTACATGTTTTATTATTATAATTAAATCTTTTCTTGGTTTTCAATTACTCTGAGTATAGATACAAAGCAGAAGCATGAATTCATCTTGAATATATAGTATTTTACTACTCCAGGTTGTAAAATATCAGGATTCAAGTGTTTAGATGTTCCTTTGAGGTTCAAAAAAATAAGCGCAAAGAAACAAGTTTATGAAAAGAAAGCCTGAACCAAGAGCTTTTCCTTTGATCTGTTACCTCAAGCAGTGACCACAGAGACTCCTGGCTCTGACACAGTTGAGGCCTTTCCTTGAGGCACACCTTTATAGTATACCAAGGTACTCGGTAGAAAAAATAATTATGTTTTTAAAGAAGCCTTTTTCAACAAGCACTTGTTTAGCTGTAGAGAAAAGAAACTGACAGGAAAACTAGAAAGCAAGGAAAAACAGAAAAGCTGAAGGTATAGAATCAGTAATAGGAAGATGAGTTGGTTGATGGAGAAAGAAATTACCTGCAGGATAACCAGACTGGAAATAAATAAATTATAACAGAACTTATTGGGGCAGAATTTGACTATGTGTATGTTGTTGTCAATGTGTAAAATTAGGTATTTTATGGAAATGCCTAGGAAATCTATAGAATGCCAAAAATGGGATGTCAAAATAAGAAATCTCTCACATTTTTGAGGCATTCTATACAATGACAAAATATAAACAGGCAAAGTATAAAATACTCCAGCTAAAATGCCATTCTAGCCTTCCTTGTTACAATAAGTAGGTCAATACTGGTATTTTGTCTTGTTTTTCTTCTTTTTTTTCCAGTAAGAATGTCGTGTACATTTATTTTGCTTTTCTTCTGTTCATTTTCATATTTGTCTTTTCAATAAAGGGTTCGGGTTTGCCTCTAACCCTAACCTTAGCCCTAACCCTTTCCATTAATATTTTCTCATACTTTATCTAAATAGTTCTTATCATTGTGCATAATGCCTATATACAATGCCTAAGGAATGCATATTAAAATAACACAGACATTTCATACTTTGTCTAAAAACTTCACACATCCTATAGATTTGCTAGGCATTCTATGTAATGCCAGCTTTTCACACATTACTAATAACATATATAAATCTGGATAAAAATAATGTAATTGTGATGTAATGATGTAGTGGTTAGAATGCAGTATTGCATGCTAATTCTGCTGACTGCCAGGGGTTTGATCCTCACTGGCTCAAGGTTGACTCAGCCTTCCATGCTACCAAGATCAGTAAAATGAGGACCCAGATTGTTGGAGGAATATGATGACTGTGTAACCTGCTTAGAGAGGGCTGTAAAGCACTGTGAAGGAGTATATAAGTCTAAGTACTATTGCTATTGTAAACCTCATATTTATTTGAAAGATAAAAATAAATTTAGAATAATTTATTTTGAGATTATGAAAAAAATTAACAGGCTCATCTTCTGTAGAATTGGGCAATCTGCTGGGATACGAGAGTAACAATTCATATTATGTGAAGAGAATCCTGCCTTGTTCTCATGTTCTTGAATGTTTAAAGTTCTTTCAGCTTCACCAGTTTTCTTGCTTTTGTAAACTTGTTGCACCATAGTACTATATTGAATGTACAGCACCATAGCACTATATTGATTGTTTGTTCAATATAGGTAGTCCTCTACTTACAACCAAAATGGAGCCTGCCAATTATGGTTGTTGGTCATGACAATCATAAAGACATTCATCCCGTGTCTGATCCAATATTAAACTTTTATTTATAGTTTAGCAACCATGATGGTCATAAGGTAAACATCACAGTTGTAAAGTTATCACAGCAGTCACTAAGTAAACTTGTTCTCTGTAGCACATTTTTAGCAAAAACTGGAAAATATCAGTTTTCAGCAAAAAAAAATATCATAAATTGCAGTCACATGACCATGGAATGCTACAAATAGCCATAAATGGCACCAGTTACTGAGCAAACATAGTCACGTGACTATGAACAGAAGCAGCTGCTGGCACTTTGGAACAGAACTGTGTGTTTTGGAGTCCATCATAACTTCAAATGGTTTCTAAGCAATTGGTATAGGATTACTATATGATTTGATATTAGTTTCTAATATATGTGTGTGTGTGTGTGTGTGTGTGTGTGTTTATTTTTGTATATATATAAAATCAAGTTATTTTAAATCTTAGCTTTCAAATCATTAAAATGTAAACAATGATTATTTGATATAATTCAAAGAAATGTAGTTGGAGAATAATAAAGTTGTAACATACTTACTGAAGAGTAAGTTTCATTGAAAACAGTTATTTCCATATAAATAGAAACGAAAGTGGAGTGCATGATGGAATCAGTTACATCACAGATGTCTATTTTATTATTTATCTATCTATTATTTATCTATTATTTATCTATTTATCTATTATTTATCTATTTATTTATCTATCATTTATTTATTTAATTTGTATTGCTGCCTATTTGCCCATGGCAACTCAAGACAGCTTACAGAATATCAAACCACATTTAAAAAACTAACAAAAAGAATCAATAAATTAATATAGTAAAACATAACAAAATCACTCCCACCCACCCCATCCCAGTGACAGCAAATCACATGAGCCATTTAAAGTCTCTGTGCGCATGCCCAAGATGGTGTCCTGTTGTGTTTGAGGAGAGCTTCAGGGAGATGATTGTCCTTCTTGGGGGCTTGCAGGGGTACCCTATTCCATCGTTGGTTCCAGGTCTAGCTATGATAACTTCCTGGGACCTCGGGGATACCTTTGAGCTGTGATTTACTGCTTTGTAGCCGGAACATCGTGAGTGAAAGGGGGCGGCTGGCGGTGAGAGGAGAATGAAGAGCATCAGTGGCTGCCAATGTGGGTGAGGTCAGCAGCGGCGGCGGGATGCCCGGCTTGGGATCTCTGCAGCCGGTGTGGATGGGCTCAGCACCAGCTTCCCGCTACCTCCCTTGAACACTGTCGGCTCCCCTCCCCGTGGACAAATCATCTCCTCATTCCATTTCCCTGTGATGTCATCCCATTTGGTTGATGCCACACTCTCTTCTATGCTATACTGCGACAGAACTTTATTCCCTTCGGGAACTCCCCCTTTCCTGGGGGGCCTTCTTGCCTATCAAGACAAGCTTCCTTAATGACGGATCTTGGGATCCCAAGAGGTGGCATGCGAAGAAGAGATTTTTAGGGGTTTTTTACAGGGGTTTTTTAATCAAATTTTAAGGGGAGGGTGGGGGTTGATACGGATTGCTCAGACAGGCTTGGGGAGGAGTCTGCCAGGGCACAGGGCAGAGATAACTAATGGGTGCGGGTCAGGAGTGTTGGGAAGGGTAGGGATTCCGAGGGAGACATTAAGCCATTCCATTGGGGGGGGTTCACCATCTCTACTGCTTGAGAGGCAGATATGGTGGGGGACGAGGACCAAATTATGTTCGGGGGACACGGGTCCACTGTTTAAGAGCGATCGCGCGTTCCAACCCTCATCACCCTTCTCACACCCCTGGGTGCTCGGGATTACAGGACCCTGGTCTCCGGCTGGTGTCGCTTAACACCAGGTCCGTGGTACATAAGGCTCCCCTCATTTATGACCTCATATGAGGGTAGAGCGAACCTGGCGTGCATTACGGAAACTTGGTTGGGCCATGAGGGTGTTCCCCTTAGTGAATTATGCCCACCAGGCTTCCAGGCATTTCACCAGCCGAGAGCCCAGGGCAGGGGTGGGGGGGTGGCGGTGGTTATTAGGGAAAGTCTCAGACCTCAGGAGGACACTGTGCCTCAGATAGGTGGGTGTGAGTCCCTTTTTGTGAAATGGGGCCTTGGAATTCAGGTGGGCCTTTTTGTTATGTATCTGTCTCCCTGCTACGTTTCATCAGCCCTGCTGGAGCTGCTGAATCTGTTAGCTGAATTGGCAGTTGATTTCCCCAGGCTAATGATCCTGGGGGATTTCAATCTGCCTTCCATTGGTGAGACATCCGAGTCAGCTCGGAAGTTCATGGCTTCCATGACGGCTATGGACCTAACTCAGTTAATTCAAGACCCCACCCATAATGGGGGACACACACTCAGCCTGATTTTTGTCTCTGGGCAGTGGATGAATGATCTAGATTTAGGGGATATTTCTATCCAACCCTTGTCATGGTCGGATCATTTCCTCATCAGGCCTGACTTCCATACTGCTACCCCTCACCACAGGGAGGCAGAACCAACTAGATGGTTCCGTCCCAGGCACCTGATGGACCCTGAAAGGTTCCTGATGGAGCTTGGGACTTTTCCTGAATCCCTTGCTCACAACTGACTGAAGCCCTAGTGGAATCCTGGGATAGGGCGGCCACTGGGGCTTTGGATCGTGTTGTGCCTTTGCGGCCTCTGACCTGGTGTCGATCCCAGGTAGCTCCCTGGTTTACCGAGGAGCTCCGGGAGATGAAACGCCAGAAAAGACACCTAGCGAGTGGTTGGAGGGCCAGCCGGTCTGAATCTGATCGAACACTAGTAAGAATTTATATTAAATCCTACTTAGTGGCGATAAAAGCGGCAAAACGGCAACATTTTTCTGCTCTTATCACGTCCGCAGATAACTGCTCAGCCTTCCTGTTTAGGGTGACCCACTCCTTACTTAAATGAGGAGCTGGGAAAGACCCCTTGCAGGGTAGAGCTGAAGAATTTGTTCAGTATCTGCAGGAAAAAATCGCTCAGATCCGGAGAGGCTTGGGCTCTGACTGGGTAGATTCGGGCGAGTCAATGGGGATGAATCTTGTGGAGACTATCTGGGATGAGTTTGATCCTGTGACCCCCGAGGGCATGGACAGGATTATGGGGAGACTCAGTGCTGCCACTTGTGTGCTGGACCCATGTCCCTCTTGGTTAGTCTCGGCTTCCCGGGAGGTGACATGAGGCTGGCTCCAGGCAATTATCAACGCTTCATTGAGAGAGGGGTTCTTTCCCATCGCCTTGAAGGAGGCGGTGGTAAGGCCCCTCCTTAAGAAGCCTTCTCTGGACCCAGCTTCTTTAGCCAACTATCGTCCAGTCTCCAACCTTCGCTTTGTAGTGAAGGTTGTTGAGAGTGCGGTAGCAGTAGCATGTCAGCTTCCCCAGTCCCTGGATGAAGCTGTCTACCTGGATCCGTTTCAATCAGGTTTCAGGCCTGGATACAGCACAGAGACGGCATTGTCGTGTTGGCCAATGATCTCTGGCGGGCCCGGGACAGGGGCTGTTCCTCTGTCCTGGTCCTATTAGACCTCTCAGTGGCTTTCGATATCATCGACTATGGTATCCTACTGCGACAACTTGGGGGGTTGGGAGTGGGGGGCACCATTTTACGGTGGTTCTCCTCCTACCTGTTGGATCGGTCGCAGTTTGTGTTGACTGGAGGGCAGGGATCGACCCCAAGGCACGTCACTTGTGGGGTGCCCCAGGGGTCAATTCTCTCACCCCTCCTGTTCAACATATATATGAAACCACTGGGTGAGATCATCTGTGATTTTGGAGTATGATAGCATCAATATGCTGATGATACCCAACTTTTCATCTCTACCCCAAACCACCCAAACAATGCCCTCGATGTGATGTCCCAATGCCTGGAGGCTGTGCGGATCTGGATGGGGAGGAACAGTCTCAAGCTCAATCCCTCCAAGATGGAGTGGCTGTGGTTTCCTTCATCCCGATTTGTGCATCTTGTTCCATCTTTGATGATAGGGGGAGAAATTTTAGCCCCCTCAGAGAGGGCCCACAATCAGGGTGTCCTCCTGGATACACGGCCGTGACCAGGGGGGCCTTTTACCAGGTTTGCCTGGTACGACAGTTGCGCCCCTTCCTGGATCAGGATGCTCTGTGCACAGTCACTCATACCCTCCTCCTTTCTCACCTGGACTACTGTAATGCTCTCTACATGGGAATGCCCTTGAAGAGCACCCGGAGGCTTCAACTGGTCCAGAATGTGGCTGCGTGGGTTATCATGGGGGCACCTAGGTGCTCCCATGTCACACCCCTTTTAGGCGGCCTGCACTGGTTGCCAGTTGTCTTCTGGGTGCGATTCAAGGTACTAATTATGACCTTTAAAGCGCTCCATGGCTTAGGCCCAGGGTACCTGCGAGACCACCTACTGCCACCGGTAGCCTCCCATCGTCCAGTGTGATCTCACAGAGTTGGCCTCCTCAGGGTGCCGTCGGCCAGACAGTGTCGGCTAGCGACCCCCAGGGGGAGAGCCTTCTCTGTGGGAGCGCCTTCCCTCTGGAATGAGCTGCCACCGGAGCTTTGTATAATCCCCGACCTCCGGTCCTTCCGACGCGCCCTAAAAAGTTGGCTTTTCCAGCAAGCCAGCCTGGCCTGAACAAAACAAAATAAATTATTGATCATTGTTAATTTTAATTTGAATTTTTTAAAAAAATGTTGCCAATTCTAATTGGGTTTGTTTGGGATATTCTATTTAATTTTTTTTAACTTTTGTATTATGTGTTTCTTTTAATGTTGTATGCCGCCCTGAGTCCTTGGGAGAAGTGCGGCATATAAATCTAATAAATCTAACCTAACCTAATGGGTTCCATTTCACTGTGGGTTCCCCAGGCCCACTGGTAGAACCAGGTCTTCAGTGTTTTCAGAAGAGTATTAGAGTGTGGGCCATTCTAATCTCTGGGAGAATGATGTTCCAGAGAGAGGGAGCCACCATGGAGAAGGCCCTTCTTCTGGGTCCCATCAGGTGTATCTCCCTTGGGGATGGGACCCACAATATTCCCTGCCTCCCCACTTTGATGGGTTGGGTAGATGTGACCGGCAAGAGAAAGTCCCTTAGATACATTTTGCACACTCTTTAATCATTTCTATTAATTCAGTGGCCAAATTGCTGTAGGACTGGAAGTAGACATCTTACATCTTTAGTCAATTTCTTCTTATCAGAAATAAAAGGGTAAAGGCTGAATATATTCAGTTCCACTCTTCAATAGTGTCAGCATATGACTGGAACCAACAAAAAGCAAATTCCAATCAAGAAAAGTAATTGACCCTACATTATTATTATCTGTAAAACAGTAGGAAATATTTTTATTTCATTAATTTTTCTATAAATTTCAATATCATCTTGTTTCCTTGGCTTCAGTGATAAAACTATTAAATTTCTTCATCCTCCTACATATGTTAAGCTCTTTCATTAAATGACTTAGAATTATGCACGGTGGATATATCTTTCTGCCTGACAGAACTCTAGCAATTCTTTTTCTTGGATTATCACTCCCTCCAATAAAAATGTGGGAAGAGTGGGTGTAAATTATGGCCAGTGGAAACAAGAGATAAATATTAAGCATGTTTATAGATGATCAAAAGATTAAAAATGAGCAAGAAAACCCATCAATAACATAACTTAATAGGTTTTATGTATTCTGCCACCATCACCTTCAGAAAAATAATAATAATGGCACTGACAAAATCACCACCAAGCCATTGCAAAAGACAGCTGTATACAAAACAGCTCATATTTTGTGATGATATCTTTAACACCATCAAACATCTACATCTATCTATCCTTGGGAAGGAATTGATAGGTAGACAAAATCCAGTCTGAATATCTAACTGATTGTATGATAAACCATAATAAAGCCTGTTCAATAAAATAGAGCCCTATTGCACTTCAAATATGTCTAAAGGAATAAAATTATTCTGGAGACACTTTTCTTGATGGTAGTGGATAATGTTATAGATCATGGTGTCAGTAATGTCACTTTTAATCAGGGATGATAATGAGGTCATAGCTGGTATGATGTCCCTTTCAGCTGTAGTCTTTTCATTCTTTTTATTTCATTCATTCATTCATTATTTTTCAAACTTGCAAGTTTTGCTATGAATAAGAATCAGAACCATATACAATTTATTCAAATGTGTTCTTATCTTGTCATATTCATCAGGTCCCCAGGCCATTTCAGAGACAATATTGAGTACTACCTAACTATTTGACTTTTAGAAAAATTGTTTTTCTATTTCCACCTTTTGCCTTGGATATAATCTGGTACATTTCATTGACCACTGTATAGTTCACATGAGTTGGCTTCTATGGACTATGGACTTCAGTTGGCTTTATGGACTATGATAAGCCAAGCTCCTACTTACCATTTTAAACTTATCCCATTGTTAACATTTATATCCTCCCCAAGCCCATACTAAGAAGAATGACTGCTAGAGATTTTTTTTCTCCTGATGCAAAGGGAGAAAAAGAGAGCTGGGGAATCCAATAATCCCTTCTCCTTAAAATGCTCTATAAATAAAGACAGAATCATTTGACTGCATAATAGCTGTGGCAAAATAGGGATTTCCAGTGATACTAGTGCATTTTCTAGCAACATTGCTTTCCTCTGGCTTAATGTAGGTTGTATTTTACCTCTTCCTTGAGGAAGAGACTTATGTTGGTCCAGAATACAACAAATGTATATCAAAGATATGCTCTGACTTTTTTTCAATGTATTTTTTTTCATACTGATTGTGGGAACTATATAATTATCTGATTTAAGACTCTTTCAAGTTAAAATGCTAAAGACTAATGCAAATCAAGTCATGTACTAATTAGTGCAGGAATCTGTTCAACTATCCTACCTCATGAATCCAGAAAGTGTTTGTGACCTAGTGATAACTTCATTTCTTTATGGTCCTTGCTTGTCTGATTTCTATGGAACTTCATGTAGCTTTATTGAATTTTTTTAAATCATCTTCATGCTTTTCATTGTCAGACTGTTCATGCCTGTGTTGCTCCAGTATTGGGTTATAGCAAGTTTAGATTCAGAATTCTCTACTTGATGCATGCACTCTCTTAGTGCTTTTATTTCATACTTCATAAACTATCAAATGCAGTTAGTTATAAGCTTTCAAAAAGTGTGAGCTGCAGAGGGAAAGCAAGATAAAATTATTCTAAGAAGATATGAATGCTAACTCTACAAGCTTGAGTCCAGAGATATCATGTGGCATTATCTATCAGTACAATAACTATGTTTTGTTACGAAAAAGACTTAAGACTACGCACTTGTATAAATTTACAATTCTGTTTATCCAGTTTTTAAAAAAAGCCTCACATAACAATTTACCACAAATATATTGTTGATGTTTCAAATCAATGAATTCTGCTACTGTGAAAGAAAGAATGTAGGAATTTTAAGTTTTGCCATGCCATACAAATAATTCTAAAAGAGATTTTTGAATTCTAAGCATTTCGGTTTTTCTGTCTGACTGTATGTTCAAGCATTAGCATTTTCAATCTTTATATACAGTCAAAAGTAGAGTACCCAGGAAGGAAAAGCTCTGAAAGATTTGTTCAAAATAGGTCAGAATATTATGCTTCCAATATAAGATATGCAGAAGCTAGGCCTCCAAAACACAAAAGGAACTGTTCCAGAAAATCAAATTGTTCTTCATGACTTTCACATTCAATTTGTTTTGTGAACCAAAAATCCTTGTAATATTTTTTCTCATGCCTTTTCTTTGTTAAATATATAGAAAGGCTAACTTCTATACTCAAATGCTGATTTCTCTGTTAGCGTAAGCATTCAAACTCTAGCTGAGGAGCTTTCCCTATCTTCATGTGACAAATGTACAGAATAGTAAATTTTATCCAGGCTCGCTGATTTTGTAACAATGATTAAAATGAATCTTTTGATGGCATCATAAGAGCTTTCTGTCTAATTGTGATTGCTCTGGTTCTGATACTTTTTCAACATATGTTTGAAATGTAAGAGCTAATTGCCCTTTAAACCTTTTGAGCAAGTACACAGGGCTGATCTGTGTGATTTGCAATCCATTATGTAGCTTAGCTGATCCCTGAAAGTCACATGCTTCAGATGAAACTACATTTCATTTCCATCTGCCTGTACACTGGAAAATAACCAGGATGATTGTTAAGTTATAACCATACTCAATTTGATTGCCGCCCAATGTACAACAACAAAAAATTTCTCACTTCGGATTTAATTTCTATCTATTCCAATTCCATTTCTCTAATGTTTTCTTTTAGAAATGAAGTCTTTTTGCTTTTCTTTCAGAATGAAGTCCAAAGAAGAGTCATATTATCTAGAACAGAAAATATGGAATAGTATATTTATTTTATTATGCTGTTTGGGGTAAAGAAATATTTGGAATTAAGTATTTGGTAACAATGAAGTAGAAGTATGCACGTTTCTATTTGACTTTACTTTTCAATACTTTTCATTGGTAAATAAAATAAAACAAGCTAATATAAAAGGGTTGAAAGATAATCTAGGTAGAGTTTGATAGAAAATAGAAAAGCCTTAGAAGTATATAATATTAATAATTCTAATGGGTTATGTACTCTACACAGCAGTTTTTTCAATGTTTTTAGCATGATACGGATGGACATATTTCTTTTCATAACCCTTTTTTCAATAATGTTGTTATGCTGCAACAGGTTGGTTAGGTATTTTGAAAATCCTATCTGCTCAATTGTATGTATGTATGTATGTATGTATGTATGTATGTATGTATGTATCTAGCCAATTATTTATTTGGCTGACCATCTCACAAAAAGTTATGCAGGTAGACTACAATAGCAGCCACCAACCTTTTGGCACAAGGGACTAGTTCCATGCAGAAAGGTTTTTCAGCAGACCAAAGGGGTGTGGTTTAGCATACAATGCAGTGGTGGGATTCAATTTTTTTTATTACTGGTTCTGTGGGTGTGGCTTGGTGGGCATCGCATGGCTTGGTGGGCATGGCTTGGTGGGCATGGCAGGGGAAGGATACTATAAAATCTCCATTTCCTCCCCACCCTAGGGGAAGTTTACTGCAAAATCCCCATTTCCTCTCAATCAGGTGGGACTCAGGAGGCAGAGAATAGATGGGGGTGGGGCAGTCGGAGGTGGTATTTGCCAGTTATCCAGAACCTGCTGAATACCACCTCTGATACAACATGCATCCCACAGATGGGGCTTCATTTGTTTGCATGGTCTGGTTCCTGGCATGCCATAGCCCAGTGCTATTCCATGATCCAAGAGTTAGGAACCCCTGGCCTACAACAATAAGTAGAACAATACATATATAAATAAAATCACTATTAAAAATAAAATAGTAACTATTTTAAAAATAATACAAACATATCACTTACTAACTTTAGAGTTATACTTTTTTTCAAAATCACATCAAATTCATGTGCATTCTGTTTAATTTACTTCTCATTCTGTAATTTAAAGCACACTAATATATAAATAAGATCAACAAGGAAGAAATCATGGTCTTCTTTGATATTACCTCAATTGACATTGACCAGGCTAAACAAACTGTTATATATGCAAATGTTCCCTGTTACCAGCTCTCTGATTGGCTGGTCATTTGACAGTTGCTTTGGGCTCGAGTATAAATACCCTGGCAGTTGCAGGGACATTTTGAATCGCTGTCATCTCGCAATAAACATCTACTCTCTGATTCCATGGCTCCTGCGTCTTTCCCCTCACAAACTTATATAACACAAACCATACACTATCTTCTCAGTAAACACCATACCACAAAGGTAATGTCACCACAGAGCATTCACTGTACACAGAAATCATCATGAAACTTCTTGATCTATGTCTCAACATATCCTTCAGATTCAATGGGAAAATCTATACGCAAGTACAAGGTACTCCAATGGGCTCATCCATATCAGGCCTAATAGCAGAAGCAATCATGCAACTACTTGAATCCATAGCTGTATTCACATCCAACCAAAATTCTGGACATGCTACATCAATGACATCTTCATCATCATCAAACACTCCCAAATAGAAGAAATACATTATCTATTCAATAACATATTCCCTGGGATCAAATTTACAAGTGAAGTGGAAACAGACAATAGATTTCCATTCTTGACATCAACATATGGAGATTAGGCAACAGAGAACTGGAAACCCCATCTATTGCAAACCTATGCACATAGACTACATCCTCAGCTTTGCAAACAACCACCCCACTGCATACAAAGGAAGCTGTGTCTACAGAAGGGCCAGGACACACTGCAGCACCAAAACACTAAGAAAAGTGGAAGATAAACGGTAGCTTGACATCTTTCTCTGTAAAAAACTTCATCTTCTAACACATAGCACCCAAACCATCACACAGCCAACCACCATGCAAAAACTAAACCTACCATACACAAAGGGGGTGTCAGAAATGATAGTCAGAATTCTCCAACCTCTAGGAATAACAATATCCCACAAACCCACTGCCACACTCTGCCAGGAATTATCCAGAACCAAAGAAAAGATACAGAAGGATGAAAGAAACAACATAATCTACAAAATAAACTGTAACAATTGCAACCAATTCTATGTTGGACAAACATCACGTTAATTAAAAAAAATAGGATCCACGAACACTGGCAGGCTGTCAAGCGTCACAATCCGTAGTCCTCTATCTCTACTCATACCAGTACCAAACATTACCAGTTCAATTGGAGTAACACAAAAATCATCACCTACACTACCACCCAGAACACTCATGAGTTCACTGAAGCCTGGCACTCCACAGGCAATTCCATCAACAGACACATTGACCTACAACCAGCCTACAAACCCCTCAGAATCCAAATCAACCACCCAGCTAATCAAAGATAGCGGCCCTCAACCAACCCATGCAAGCCCCCCAACCAGCACTTCACCTCCCAATGACCCTCACCTGATGTAACATCCCCATCACAAGACCCATCATAAGACTCCCACTGATGACTTCCACATGACCCATCACAAGACTTATTGACCATATGAAGCCTTTATAAACAGAAGAACACTGACAATGACATTCCCTAAAGTCTGCGGAAGATGTTACCTAGCCTACTAATGAAGCATTCAGAAACCAACCATAACCTTGGAGAATGAACCTGCACTTTTATCCTACACCTGAGCTACAGATATTCACCACTATTGCAAAAATAAACACCACATATTTGCAATTACTTAATTATATAGTCTTTCCAAATCCATACAGTAGCGCATGCGATTTTCTTTGATAGATCATGTCAGAGCAGGTTACTTAGTTTTTTAGCCAGCAGTTTTGAGCTGAAATTTGTGTAATTGAGTTTGAAGTGTGTAATCTGAGATACAATCACATTCTAACTGATATATCATTCAGGAAGTGCAAATGAGGTTAAATCATTTTAAAGTAATTGATTAAACAATATTTTGTCTTTTATATATACTATGACAATTTTGCTTCCTTTTCCCTAGGTTGGCTTCATGAACTAGGAAAACGTTTGGAATCTCCATATTTTGGCAATAACACATCAGGAGGCCCATCACTCAGAAGTGCCTATATTGCTGCCCTGTATTTTACACTTAGCAGCCTCACCAGTGTTGGGTTTGGCAATGTTTCAGCCAATACGGATGCTGAAAAGATTTTTTCCATTTGCACAATGCTGATTGGGGGTAAGTAAATGAGTTTAAAAATATATTAACATCATTTCATGATGTTTTCATTCAAAGGTGTAGATGAGCAAAAGTCATTTTGTTTTTCCAAAACACTATTTTTTTTAAAAAAAAAATCCAAATGGTAAACAGTTGATTCTAAACTAGGACCATTCATTAACACTGAAAGTAACATTACTTTTGCAGGGCAAATACTACCTTATCACTCTTTCAAGAGATATAGGTACATATGTAATATATTTTCTAAAATACTATAGCTAGGAGCATTCTAAAATGCTAGTTCATGTCATACATCTAACACCATATATTTGATTAATCCATAGCCTATACACAAGAAGCTTACACAATCCTATACATTTACAGGAATTGGAAATAAATTTCATAAATTAATCTTGACACCAAATGTATTGGATTTATATTTACTGAGAATTTGAAATGGAAGGTTACAATTCAAACAATTCCTGTCATTCTATGTGTTGCCAGTTATAATTTCAAATATATTTGCTATATTTGTTTCCTGTATGAAATCAGCATGTCCAGTAGTCTTTTAATAAACAGAAAGTAGATATGGATGTCAACACAGTAACAGAAGTATTAGTTTAGCTACTCTTTTAATTTCTATATAGCCGTGATGGCGAACCTATGGCACTCATGCTACAGGTGGCATGCAGAGCCCCCCCTGTGGGCATGCAAGCCGTTGCCCCAGCTCATCTCCACTACACATGTATACGTGTCTCCTACAAGCCACCTGATTTTCAGGTCTCTGCCACACATGTGTGAGACATGCACACATGTGTGGAATGTGAGACATCATGTGTGCATGCGTGGGAGCAGGGTGAAGTCCAGGGTGTACTGTGCATCCCCCCATACACCCCATTTTTGGTCCCAGGAGGCTGCAGGGAGGCTTGCTATGCATTAGGGGGGTTGTCCATGTGCATTGCATTATGGGTATGGGCATGAGCATGTGTGTTGATTCATGCATGTGTGCACTTTTGGCATGCAAGGACAAAATGGTTAGCCATGACTGGCTAACGGTTAAGACAGTCAGTCATCAACGTCTTTCAGTTAAGGGATAATAGTATACCCAAAAAATCATGCTTTCTTAGTAGCTTAGTAGCTATAAACTCAGTAGCTATAGACAGATTATTTAGCTTGACATTTGCCTTAAAGTTAATCCAAAAGTCTTCACCAAGAGCATATGCAGAACCAAAAAGTCTTGGAACAAACTATTAGGTAAGCTCCCTGTTGAAAGAGCGAGTGTGTTCAGAGAAGCATTGTGAGAGTGGTGTTGGAGAACACACAAACCAGCATACAGAGACATTGCAGTTTAAATAGGCTTTTACTTTCGTAGAAATAGAGGTATCAGAGTCCATCAAACAATCCAAGTCATACACGGTTAAGACAGTCAGTCATCAACGTCTTTCAGTTAAGGGATAATCCAAATAACATAGTCCATAATCATACAAACAGTCCGGTACACAAAGTTTGCTAGCAGTTGCAAAACTTACAATAGCTCAGGCTGATCACTATACAGCACTTCCAACAGCCAGCTTCCAAACACTCAGATCAGATCAGCATCTAACACTGATTCTGGCTCCATCTTATGGCCAATTGAGGAAACAGCAACCAATCACATTTACAGTATGATTTAAAGAAACAGGTACAGCATTGTTACATGATTTATATATTGCCAACCCAACCGTTAGATTATATTCCTAATACAAACAAACAAACAAATGCACACATTAAAAGAAGAAATGAAAACTCACATATTTGTGTGGATACAGTTTAATGGAGATAACATATGGTTTGGGGGAAAATTATGAAATAACATTCTTGTAATTTTATAAACAAGTAAAATAAATCATTTCTTTGCTTAGAAATATGTATGTGAAATTATTCATGATTAGACTTTATTGTTCAGTGGTTCCTGATATGCAGAACATGATGGATATTTTTTGTTAGGTTCTAGCTAGAATAGCTAGGATAAATCAGTGTTAAATTAAATATTTATCTTTTCTGAAATATTACGTAGATCATTTTATACATACATATTGGCAGCAAAGCAAAAATAAACATTTTCTGAACAATTATATATTTTTACTACATATGAAAATAATTGATCAACAGAGCAAGCATATACAAGTAGTCCTTGACTTATGACCACAGTTGGAAACAGAGCTCCCATTGCTAAATTATCCTATAAATAAGCAAATCTTGCTTTCCCATTGACTTTGCTTATCATAAGCTTGCTGGGAAGGTTCCAAACGGTGGTCACATGACTCCAGAATGTTGATAATACATCTCAATTGCCAAGCACTCAAATTTTAATCATATGACCATGTGAATGCTACAATGGTTGCAAGTGCAAGAACTGATCATAAGTCACTTTTTTCAGTGTAACTTTGAACAGTCTCTAAACAAATGGTTAAGGACACCTGTAGATAACATACTTCGTCCCATTTAAGTTAGTAATATGTTATATTCTACAATTTTTAAAAATAGATGTACATTATTTAATGTTGTAAGTCACTTCAAAATGAGAATGGTGGCAAATAAATTTATACATAAATAATAAAAATAAATATCTGTCCCTTATGTCCTATCTTCTTGTTGTCTTCATCATGATTAAGATAAACCTACTAATTGGGTGAGATGTGAGATCTATTGGATTGTTTTGTAACTTGCCCAGAATTTTTATAGATAGGGTAGCCGATAAATATTATGTGAGACAGTTTGGTGGATGAGAGTGTTTAAAGGCAAATCATTATATGAGAATTATATAATAATTGCGTAATAATATAATAATTATTCAAATAATTTACCAATGCCATAATAAGTACTGATAGACAATATCTATAAGTCTGTCTGGTGACAACCATTACAAAGAAGAATGGAAGGGGAAGGAGAAGGGAAAAGGAAAGGAAAATCAGTTGGTCTTAGTCAGAAAGAAAAAGTATAGGCTTATTATCAATAAAATGTATGTTAGAAAATATGAACTTCAGTTATGTATGCATTTTTAAAGGAATATAACTTTAATGCCTGAGTTGGTGATAGTTGCATATTATATTCTATGGAATGTTGTTAACAGAGGAACAAGATATGATTTTAGCTACATTCAGAGTATATGTGATCCAAGTGAAAAAATAAAAGTTAACTGAAAAACATACAGATCTAGAAAAAATACATGTAATAAAATGAATGCTTAAAAATGAAGATAAGGAAAAAAATATTATCTAATATGTTTAAAAAAAAAGTAAAAATGGTTGCCAATAAGGACATGTTGCTTCCTGATTTGTTATATGCAAGTGAGGAAGAAACTAAAATTAAGTTGAATGCAGTGGGAAGGGGATACCGAGAAAAGATACGATGGCATAAAACAAAACTCACTGCACCATATTGGTTAGTATCAGAAACAGAGGTGGTATTCAGCCAATTCTCTCCGGTTTGGGTGAACCGATAGCGGTGGCTGCAGGAGGCTCCGCCCACCCACCCCAACGTAATGCGCAAGCAGTGTGCATGTGCAGAAGGCAGTGTGCATGTACAGATGTGGCATGCACGCTCACATGTGCGGACTGGTAGGGAAGCTAAGTGAATCCCACCGCTGATCAGGAACAAGTGGGGGATGAATGACCATAAATTAATACAAAACTGAATGATCCATATGAAAGTGCATTTCATTGTATACAAACAATGATCCAGGATCTAATTTCAAAGCAAAAATATATGAAGGAATTATAAATAGGTTAAAAACTGGAAAATTGAAATGATGAGTTCAATAAAAACAGATAATTTTTAATACTAAAAGGTAATGTTTGATTGGAATATTGATCCAATGGAAGCAAAATGATTTGCAAGGATAAAAAGTTATGAAGCAGGATAGTTTGCAAGGAATAGAAAATTAGTGAATGTTGTAAAATTCAATTATATTTTCTTATTATGTGTTGTAATTTCTTTGGCTTAAATTTCTCACTGCCTTCTCCACTGCATACCAATATTTAGCTCAAAAGAAAGTAACACAGCAAAGTAATGTTCTGAATATACATTCTATATATGTAACTTTCCAATACTTTAGGTATTTTTAAATCTCCTCTGATAAGTTATTTATAAAATTCATAGACATATTTACGAATTTCTATTTTTCAGATTGCTTTCTTAGCAAATCATTAAATGGTATAACTCATCTGTAAAAAAATTCTGTGAAAATTCTGTGAAAATGAGAAAGGGACAGGGAGGGAAGGAAGGGAGGGAGGGAGAGAGAGAGAGAAAGAAAGAGAGAGAGAGAGAGAGAGAGAGAGAGAGAGAGAGAGAGAGAGAGAGAGAGAGAGAGAGAGAGAGAGAGAGAGAGAGAGAGAGATTCTACCATTTCTTATCAGTTGAGTTTTAGTTGGGTAATTTTTAGTTATGATCAGCTGAAGGGTGCATGGCCTCCCTTAGGGCCCTTTGATTAAAGCATTGCCTTCCAGCAACACAAAGATTTGCAATTTTAGAAAGATTCAGAAGTGTTGGTGTTTATAAGCTTTGGTCTCTAGGCCAGTGCCTACTTGGCCTTAGTCTAAAGTCTGGCCTGTTTCAATAATGTCGTTTACTCTATTAATATACTTTCTATATTCATAGCTTTAATGCACGCCTTGGTTTTTGGTAATGTGACTGCTATCATTCAGAGGATGTACTCCAGGTGGTCCCTTTATCACACAAGAACTAAGGATCTCAAAGATTTTATAAGGGTCCATCACCTGCCTCAGCAATTAAAGCAAAGAATGCTGGAATATTTCCAAACCACTTGGTCTGTCAATAATGGAATAGATTCCCATGAGGTAAAAGGTTTTTGCTTTATTATTTCAATTTTGGAAAAGATCTATTTAGTCATTTTGGTTGAATGTTATAAGCAGATATAATAAATAAATAAAACAGATATATAATTCCAAATTTGTCCCCCAAATTTGGCCGCTTCTCTTCTCATTGAAGAGCCCTTTCAATAAATCAGTAAATGCAACAAAATTTTATTTTAATAAATGTAAAAATAGGCAAGTTAGCGTAACAGGGTTAACTGTTCCGTGCATTAACCATTCAGCTACTGAATTAAAATATGTCTTCCCCCTCTGGACAGCTTCTTAAAGATTTTCCAGATGAGCTGCGCTCAGACATCACCATGCATTTGAACAAGGAGATTCTGCAACTCTCCCTTTTTGAGTGTGCCAGTCGGGGTTGCCTCAGGTCTTTGTCTTTGCATATCAAAACCTCCTTTTGTGCTCCTGGGGAGTACCTCCTCCGGCAGGGAGATGCCTTGCAAGCTATCTATCTTGTGTGCTCAGGTTCCATGGAAGTTCTAAAAGATAGCATGGTGCTGGCAATTCTAGGTAAGCTTTCCTCTGTGCTCATTATTGTGAAAAATGATAAAGGATTCAGTGTGCCTGTGAGAGAAATGAAGAGCTTTGTACTCAACTTAGAAGAAATCCCCTAATTGTCTGCACATTGACTACCATCAGCAGAGCAACAACACCTATAGTAACCATTGTTGGACCTTTCCATTTTACTGGTGACCCTTTCCATTCCATTCTAGTCCAGGGCCTTTCCCTTCTACTGGTTGCTAGCTATTTGAGTTGAAAGGGGAATCTTGGAAGTTGAAATGTATCATTCTCTTCCAACCAAGAATTATGCCCTGCTACATGGTGACTTCAGTCAGACAGTTGTGGCTACGATCTTCACTTTTTCTAATCTTCCCTTCCCCCAATCCCACGCTGAGATTATTGCAGCACTGCTGGTTTTAGATTGGATTAGTTTATGACTCTATATAAAACAGGATAATTCACTAGACAGATGTTTGGCCTGATATCGTTGTGTTTTACACCATGGCAATGCTGCAATGATCATATGGATTCTCTATGTGTCAGCACTGCTTTAGTCACTAGAAATGATAAATGTTACAAACAGAAAAGACATCAAAGCCACGCCATAATAGTGGGTAAGTGAATTCAATTGCTATTGTATTCCATCCATGGAAAAATAATAAAACTTCGCTTCAGACTCTTTCTTTTTTAATCAATGAACTACTTGGAAACTCTGCAGTGAATCCATGTCGAGTACTTTTTTTTTGTAGTGAAATATCCATTTTTTTTCGGTAACAGAATCTATAGTAGAACGCTTTCTCTTTTTGCCCTCCCTTTTCTAATTTCTTCCTTCCTCCTCTCCTTCTCCTCCCTTCTTCCCTTCCCTTTCTCCTACTTCTGCTCTTCCTTTTCCCCTTCTTACCCTCTCTCCTTCTCTTTCTCCCCCTTCCATCCTCCTCTCCTTACCTCTTTCTTCTTTCCCCCATTTTCCTTCCTTTCTCTCCTCCTCTCTCCCTTTCTTTTTCTATTATTGTTGGTGTATGTTTCAAAACTCAGTTTATATTTCCTTGGGATGGTATTTCCGCCAACCCAAATATAATTTAGTATCATTTCTTATTCTCTTACCTTCGCTAGTCTACCCTAGTTATGTTCCCCCACTTTATATTTCACTATTGAATATATACTTATATGTTTAATATTTTCTTTTCTGTTTTCCCCTTCTCCCCCCCTTTTCCATTTAATAGTGCGTCATCTGGGTACTTTATCTTCTCCCTACTTTCTTTTCTAGTTTGCTTTTTCTAGCCAGTCATAGAACCTTCCCCATGTCTTGAAGTACTCTGATTTCTCTTTATCCTTTGTTCATTGTCAACCTATTCATCTCTGCACAATCTAATATCTTTTTTATTATCTCTTCATCTGCTGATAGCTTATTTAATTTCCAATTTTGGGTAAACACAATTCTTGCTGCTGTAGTTACATGTATAATCAACTAAGTATCCACTTTCTTGAATTTCTTTGGGATAATACCTAGTAAAAATATATCTGGTCTCAATTGTAACATTTTCTTTAACCATACTCTTATTTTAGTCCAATATTTCTTTGCTTCTGCACATGTCCACCACATGTCATAGTATGAACCTATTGCTTGTTGACATTTCCAACATTTCGCTGACTTGTCTTTAAACATCTTAGCTAGTTTTCTTGGTGATATGTGCCAACTGTAAAACATTTTGTATAAGTTTTCTTTGTAAGCTGTTGGCATGGTTAATTTATAATTCCTTTCCCATAGTTGTTGCCACTTTTCTAGTTCAATCATATGGCCAAAATTCTTTGCCCAAGTTAACATTGTACCTTTTACCACTTCTTCTAGCATAGTTCTTAATAGGTAGCTATATAATTCCTTGATTATTCTTTCTCCCATTCTCATAAGTATCTTATCCAACTCTGAACTTCCTAAGTTAAAACCATACTCCCTTTTATCTTTTTCATATCTTGATTGTATTTGCAATTTGCAATTGTGAAAAACAACCTATATCAATCCCTTGTTTTTCTAATTCTTGTTTTTGTTTTAGTTCCCCCCTTTCTGTTAAGATATCTTTATATCTAATAATATTTTTCATACTACTAATATTTGGATGTGTCAATGCTTCCATTGTTGAAAGCTACATTGGTATTTCTGAATAATATTTCCCTTTTACTCTTTCCCATATTGTTAATAATCCATTCCTTACATGTCTTTGAAAATAGCCATGTGCCCTACTTTTATGAAACCACAAAAAAGCATGCCAACCCAATTGCAAGTCATGCCGCTCCAGTGTCAATAATCTTGTATTTCTCAGTAAAATCTATTCTTTCATCCAAGCTAGACCCACTGCTTGATAGTACAATTCCTAGTTTGGTAATCCAAATCTACCTTGAATCCTTGCATCTTATAACATTTTTATATTAATTCTTGCTTTTTTCCCCTTGTCACATATATTTCCCCACTATTTTGTTCATACTTTCAAAGAATTTTTTCTCTAGTTTTAGTGGTATTGTTTGGAACAGATATAACAATCTTGGTTATATATTCATCTTTACTACCGCTATTCTTCCCATCAGTGATAATTGTAGGTTTTCCCATCTTTCCAAGTCTATTTCTATTTGTTTTATCACCTTATAATAGTTATCTGTCTTTAGTGTTGCACCCCTTGATGTCAATTGAATCCCAAATGTTTCACTTTTTTCACCACTTGTATGTCCAGTTTCCCCATCCGCTCTCTTTTCTGTTTTTCTGTCATATTTTTCACCAGAATTTTTGTTTTATTTTTGTTAATCTTCAAACCGGCTGCTTCTCCATATTCTTCTATTATTTTAACTATTATTAACTATTAACTATTATTTTGGCCCTGTTCTATTGGATTCTCCATAATAAACACCAAATCATCTTGTAATTTATATTCTTTTTTCTTTACCCTCATACCTTTTACCTCTTTATATTGTTGTATTTCTCTATTCAAAATCTCTAGTGTCAGTATAAATTGTAATTGTGATAGTGGACATCCTTGTCTAGTTCCCTTCGTAATCGCTATCTTTTCTGTCATATCACCATTTACCATTACCTTTGCCTATTGGTTATTATATATAGTTTTAATCATATTTATACATCCCTCACCAAATCCCATCATTTGAAGTTGCATTATCATGAATTGCCAGTTCACATTATCAAAGGCTTTTTGAGCATCTAGAAACAACAACCCCATTTGTTTTTCTGGGTGGGCATATTTAATACATTCTGCATATTGTCTCTGTCTCTTGGGAAGAAATCCATTTTGGTCTATGTGTATAAATTCATTTAAAAGTCTCTTTATTCTTTCTGCCATTATTGATGCAAAAATTTTATAATCCACACTTAATAGTGAAATAGGTCTGTAGTTCTTTACTAGTTGTGAATCTGACTTTTCTTTTAGTACAAGCATTATATATGCCTCTGTCCATGTTTCTGGCATTTTTGCCTCTCTTAATAAGTTATTGAATAGTTCCAACATTACATTGCTTAATAGTTCTTGTAGTGTTTGGTACAGTTTTGCTGATAATCCATCTGGTCCTGGTGTTTTCCCCTTCTTTTACCTTTTGATGCCTTCTGTTATCATTACATCATTGTAATTGCATCATTGTAATTCTAATGCCTTCTTAAATTTTTCTGGGATTCTAGTTTTCTCTAAATATTATCTTATTTTCCCTTCTGGAACCCTCTCATGTTGATACAACTTATTGTAGAAGTTCTCAATTATTGTTCTCTTTTTTTTTCATTTAAATGTTGTATATTACCTTCTTCTTCATTTTCCTATGTCCCTTCCAAGTCATTGTTGTTGGATTATAAGCCCATGTGCTTATATCTGTGTCTATCTTAGTTGTTTTGAGCATCAGCTCTGTTGACAACCACATCATATCAATTCTTGACCACTATAAATGTCTATTCGAGTAGAATGTATATTTTCTTTCAGGTCTTCTTCTCCAAGCATCTTGCAAGTTTAATTTTTTCATCATTGTGAAAAATGTTTTAGGTAGAATTTTTCTTGGCCTCTTGTTCATCTTTGTAGATTTATAGTCTATTTCATTATTTACAATTGCATTAAAGTCTCCTAGTATACATATATCTTCATAGTCATATTCTGTTATTTTTTTTGTAATTTCCCAAAAAATTCTTCTTGTTTGGCATTTGAAGCGTATATTGTCACTAATAATATCTTTCTCATGTTCATCGTTATTTCCACCATTAGTATTCTCCCCTCCCATCTTCAAAAAATTTATTTGATTGTATTGTCTTTTTAATATATAATGCTATTCCCTTTTTGCTTTGGTCAGCCAGGGTCGTGTATAAATTACCAAGTTTTGCCTGTTCCAAAAATTTTCTACGTTGCTTTCTAATATGTACTTCCTGTAAACACATAATGTCCAATTTCAATTTCTTTAGTTTATTGAATATTCTTCTTCTTGTTGCCGAATTTAATCCATTTATATTAATGGAGATTACTTTTATTTCTTCCTCCATATCATTGGTTTATAGGTTTAGTTGATCTAATCATTCTTAACTCCTTCTGCTCCTTTGTCTCTTTGTCCCTTGCTCCTTCTCTTAGAGCTTTCGCTTCCTGTATTTTCTCCATCTCCCTTTGATCTTTCACCTTAGCTTCCTGGCATTTAGCTCCTCTCTCTTCTTTTACCAGCATTCCCTCCTGTGCTGCTATATTTTGTTCATAAAATAATTCTGCTTTCTCTAGTGTATCTAATCTGTACCTTTGTTCGTGCCAGTTTACCAAAATCCCTTCTAGAACAAGCCATCTAAAACTCACACCTTCTTTAATCAGACTCTTAGTCAAAAAGTGATATTCCTTTCTTATTTCTCTTACCTTCCTTGGAACTTGCTTCAACAATACTATTTCTCTAGATTTGTATTTTATTGTGGTATTTCTTGCTGCTTGCAATATTTCATTTTTAGGGTACTTTTTTGACAAATCTTACATGTACCTCTCTGGGCAAGTTGTTTCTCATTGCATATCTTGTATATATTCTAAAAGTCTCATCCTAGAGACATCCTCTGCCTAGAATATATTCCTTACTCATTTCTGTAGCCGCTGAGAGAGTTTCTGCAATCTTCTCTGCTAAATTCTCTCCTTTCTTTTCTTCTATGTTCTGGAGTCTTAGATAGAATTCGGATCTTTCCATCTCCCGCAATACATTGGCTCCTTCCTGTTTTTTATCAAATGTTGTCAGCCTATAATCCATCTCCTCCATTTTTTTCTCTGTTATCTCTGCCTTTTCTTCCACCTTCTGCAGTCTTTGTTCATTTCCCCCCATCATTTCCTTGACTTGTTTCAATTCGTCTTCCACTTTGCTGATTTTCTCTTCTACTCTGTTTATGTGCTCCTTGATATCCACGTGTATGTCTTGCAACATAATTTAGCTCCAAAATAGCTTTGTCTTGTTGTGTTCCTGTATCTGCTGGTTTCTGTGTCACTGAACCAGGTGGGGTAGCTGTTGCAGATGCATATGCTGTTATTTTCTTCATCTTGATATTTGGATCTGACATTGTTGTATTTAATTTGTAATCAAGTTTTGTAATCCAAAAAATAGGTTAGTAAATTAATTACTATAGTAGAACTCTTTATAACACCTATTTGCCTGCTGGCCTATAAACACATTCTTTTTGCTTATTGACATTCTGCTTTTTCTATTTTTTTGCATAGGTAAAGGAGATTTAATTGGAGCAAACCTCTCAATTAAGGACCAAGTGATTAAAACAAATGCTGATGTGAAAGCTCTAACCTATTGTGACCTCCAATGTATTATTCTCAAAGGACTTTTTGAAGTGTTAGATCTTTACCCAGAATATGCTCATAAGTTTGTTGAAGACATTCAGCATGATCTCACTTACAATCTTCGGGAAGGCCACGAAAGTGATGTAAGTAGTGTCAACATGACTGCTGCTATATCTAGTTTCAAAAATAGAACTTGTTTAGCAGTTCATTTATCAGAATAAACAAACTATCATTTTCTTGTGTTTGATAATTCAATTGCTGCTTAAGTTATTTATTTTTTAAGGTATCTAAGATTATTCTTTATAATAATTCCCTCTAGTGTGGGTTTTGTGCTCATATGCTTTTATTTTGCTATTATTTCCAGCTCCATTAAACATGAATTCAAAGTAATGTCAATATAAACTTTTTCATATCCTGCTGAAAAGCATAATGCAATTATTATCGCTGAAGGGACCTGTACTGACAACCTCATGGATTTTAGAGTAGAACCGCCATAATATAACAGGGTAAAATGTACCTGTTAGTATATTGTCATGGGAGAATCACAGTACAAAGGATGGCTTTTAAAGTGTAATGAACTCTTGCAACCTAAAAATCAATTTATTATTTGAAAATAGTCCACTCAAGAATGGGAAGGAGATTAGCTTTGTAGCTAGAGGGTCTGCAATTCCAATAAAACCCACTAGCCAGAAAAGATTAAAAGTAGGTTTTGGGAAGTAAAGAGATTTCTTCAAATCAAAATTGGCTTTTTGCTTTTCTTCCAGTTAAGCTGTACTCTGTGCCCCCAGAGTCTTAAGGGTTTCTCTGAAAGGCTCAAGGAATATTGTAACTAGTTTTTAATAGTAAGTTAGAGTCCATCTATATAAGCCATGGATTTTAGGTATCAGCTACACTCTGTTATATTTTTCTAGTAGTAGGATGAAATGTGTTAGAGGATACAGTAATATTTTGAGCATCTCAGGAACAGCTCTTATATTACTCCATAATGCTTGGCAACTGCTATAAATGTTCCAGTCATTGTCACTCCACTAACTTCAAAATATGGAAATATATAGGCGGGGATATGATGCAATGATTTCCTTCAGTTTCATCATCCCATCCTATTCCCAATAATCCCAAGAAAAAATAGTATCATCATCTTCTTGAACTAAATCTCAGTTTTAAGATTCAACATACATCAAGCAGTAATAAACCATTGTTATAAAAGAATAGGGAACCCATGACCACCTAATTTTGGTGAATCATAAATCCGAACAGACTTAACTAGCATGGTCTAAGCTGAGGAATGCTGGGAATTATTGTTTAGCAAGTTCTGGAAATTCATGTTCTTCCCGGGTTTGGAGAACTCAGGAGCTGTTCTCTGGTAATTGAAAGATGGAAATATACTGTAATAATACTCTAATTGTAAATCAGAATAGCAAGTAATGTTTATCACTAGTCAGACTAATTTGCTGTGAAATCAAAGTTGAAAAAGGTATATCATATCAGATATATAGATATGAAAGAACAAAATTATATCAAGTCTTACTCTCCCTGCTGATCTTTAATTGGGTTTTTATATCTGTTTTCCAACCATATAGATTTCTCTCTGGTATTTGTTGATCAGAACAAATTTGCATAAATGAATTGGCTAAATCTAAATCCAATTGCTTCATATATTTCAACCAGATAGCAGCAGGCTGATTTAGAGAAACCAGCTAGGTTGCAGCTGGGAATAGGTTGAATAGGGTGGGGCTACTCTCTAGAACCAGTTACAGGGCTATCTATTGGTATGAACAAAAACCTAAGGAGGTAAGAAAAATAGTATAATCGAAGCTTCACCTAATTTTTATGTACATCATATGTGCAACGTGATAAAAATAGGCAGAATTTTAATTTCACTGTTATGGCCATCATCTTGACTACTATATTTTTTGACATCCCTGTACTTACTTGATGCAATTTGCATCACACAGAACAAGTCAATATATGAACAATATGTGCATATTTTTATGCTTCCCAGGATTTGTCTCATGAAGAGTTTAAATCATGGAATTATCTTAATTGGTCTTTATGATTTTCAGTCCCTTTGAACAGATTGGTTCTTGCATTATGACAAAAATGGAACTGCCAGATGACCTGATCATATCTGCCAGTTATATTTTTAAAAGGATTTGTGCATAACATAATTTTTAAAATAAATATTGAACATATTAATCTGATTCAGAAGAAGCAGATTTGAAAAAGAAGTTACAAGATAAAAAAGAATATAAGCAAAAGTAAATAGATATAAGATGTACAAGTTATTAAATTAAGTACATATTCTCAGAATAATATCTGAGTTCTATATATTTAAATACATTAAATCATTTAGAATTACTGATCATTATTAAAAATGTGTTAGTGTACTCATTATTGTTGACAGTAATCAGTGTAGTACATCAAATGTAAATTAAAGTGAAAAAATAGTCATATCTAATAATCAATATAAATCCTACTCTTGTTTAACAAATTAGCCACAACTTAAATGTTAAAACATTAGGATAAGTAAAGTGCAAACCAATGTCTAGAATTAGAGTCCCAAATAATTTCCATGTTGAATTAAATTCTGTGTCAGATGTATTGTTCAAATACAATACAATATTCTTTGAAAGGACAGAGTATACAGAACAAGCCAATTTTAACTTCTCTGAGAAAACATACAAAATTAAAAAGATGAGCCAAGAGGCCCTGATGATACAAAGAAACAATAAAGTCCTAGTGGTTAGCAGACTTTGCAGAAGCCAGGATACCACCCATGTAGCATTTTTGTTGTGCTACTTTCCTGCGGATTATTGGGACAGTTGAAGACTAGAAACATTCTTTTTAAAGAAATGCACATGAGGAGATACATATATGCATTATTTCTATGTAGAATATATTATTTCTACAAGTCATTCCTATATTTATATTGGTGCTACAACAATTATGTTTGTGTCTATTAAAAACATCCTTTATTCCTACTCTGTCATTTCTAGGTTGTTGGGAGTGTTGATGGCTTTGCAAATTTTGATTACATCTAGATTGTATTTTTAAATTGATTGCTGGTAGAGTAGCACACTGAAATTACAGATACTTTTCTGCTTTCAGTGCTGCCAGGCTGCTTTAGTTCTACCAAGCTGCTGCTGCAGTCACGTGATCCTCATTTTCAATTTTCCGAGGCAGTTTCTCAGCCACTCTTGCAATCCCTTGCTTCCTTCCCACCCAACTGCAGTCACTTACCATCGTACTGGAAAGGGAATGGAAAGGAAGAGAGAGGGAAGTAAAGAAAGCATGGAAGAGAAGAAGGAAGTGGGAGAAGGGAAGAATAGGGAAGAAGGAACCAATACCACCCATCCCAGCTCACACCATCTGTCTGTGTACTCTTCCAGCCTAAGCTGCCTCTGTGCAGCTTCTGTAACCTGCACAGTACCTCTTACATATTTTCAAAAAAACAAAGGGACAAGATTGAATACATTATTCTTAATAAATGTTTTTGGGCTATTCAATCTAGATTAAATCATTAAATACAAGTGGCCTTCCCACATTGCCCACTAAATTTTCTGCTCATAACTGAGAATTTGTCTGAATCCCCCCCTCTCAAAATAAAGAACATTGGAATAAGCAAGCCATGTTAGTCTAGGAAGACAAAATAAATCTGGAAGTACTACTTCTCAGATTAATAACTACTATTATGCATTTAATAGCATATGTTATTCTGAAAAGGTGTTTGCAGGCGCTTTCAATTCCAGATGAAGGAGAAATAATCCAGTATTTTCTCAAGGACACGTCTCCCATTAATGATACTAGTAATGGTACTGAAAAAGCTCAGTGGAATAAGTTTCTTCATTATATTTCTTTAGGAGTAGGAAGCCAGAGGTGCTACAGATGATTGAAGAGATGCCTGAACAATTAAAGAAAGTACATTCACCTACAGTCTGCACTGTGCAGGAAGGCTATATTCCACCCATGAGAATTTCTCTGAAATGTTCTCCTTTGAAAGAAAGGATTTCTAAAGCAAATTGCTTTTCATCAAACTGAATGTGAACCGTTAGGGGGGAAATACAGGATAAATTATTTTTAATTTATCTTTAAGATGTTATGCTGTTTATTTATTTTTCAATAAAAGCTTCTAACCTCTGGATTAAAAAATCAGGGATGGCAAAATAAACGATTTGACTATGTTTAAGTCTTTGACAAAATTTAAAATAAGTTTGCAGATAGTCATTATTAACTATTCCTGGTTATGAAATTTTCTAATTCTGCTTGGATACCTGCTGTTTTGCTGACAATAACCTTGAATTAATTAGTTAGAAGACACCAAGTGAAATTAATAAGATACTCCAAGAAATGTAATTATTACACTTTCTCCTATTGCTACAAGTTGTAATTCATATATTAACACCAAGCACCATAGCGTTCTGAGTGACTCACAGATTTCAAATGCCACTCCACAAGTATTAATGAAGTCCCAAAGGATAAAAAACCTTGGGGAAAGACACTACTCCTTTGCCTTCAGTTCAGTTGGATACTATCAATATATATGATTTTGTGGTGGAATAGAGGGCTAACTTGGATAAGTAAGCTACATCTATGGATTTGATGCTTATTCAGAATGATCCATTTCTCACATATTTGAAAAATGAGACTGCATGCCATGTACTGCTTCCTCTGCACTAACAAAATAAGCCATTTGAAGTAGAAAAAATAGTATTTGTGTAGGGTTGAACTTTATTGCATTTTATTTCATTTTTTTCCATTTTTATGTTGAAAATAATTGTTGGAAAGGAAAGAACAGGTATACCTTATGGAATGTTTCAGTTGTTTAATTGATTATTGCTTTTCTCAGGACATTCTTTTCAGTTGTGTTTTCTGTGTTACTTGTGTTTAATATTGCATCTTGTCAGACACCCAGATTACAACAATTTAATGAATAAATAAGCAAAATTCTCATCGGTGGAAAGGATGCTGGTCTTTACTTAAGTGATGAAATGACCAAGGGATTTGATATACACTCAGTCTTTCATTCTATTATCTTCTTTCCAGCAATCTGAGATTTCTCAATTTATTACACTTCAGTTAACTCTGGAGGAAACACATCTAAAAGAAATTCCTCTCTGGAATGCTTTCCCTGGAATGCTTTCAAACCAGAAAGGGATGGTGGTGATAAAGGAGGCTCCAAAGCACTGAAGACATTGCTGGGGGGGAGGGGAATAACCACCACCACTAACATTGAAAGAAGTTCCATTGTTCATGTGTGTAACCAAAATTGGAGAAAAATATGAGCTATGTTTATATGGGCAGGTGGCTAAAAATTCTAGGAGATGTCATCTGAGTGCATCTGAAAGTTATCAAATGGGGAAAAATGAGACACATTATGCAAAATTATATAATGTGTGATCTCATGACAGTAAGAAGTCTGTTGGGTTGAAGGATGATTTCACCTAGATTGTATTTATTTATTTTATTTATTTATTTATTTATTTATTTATTTATTTATTTATTTATTAGACTTATATACCGCTTCATAGGGCTTTCAGCCCTCTCTAAGCGGTTTACAAATTTTTTTAGCAAATTGAGTCAGCAACTTGCCCCCACAGTCCGGGTCCTCATTTCACCCACCTCGGAAGGATGGAAGGCTAAGTCGACCTTGAGCCGGTGAGATTTGAACCGCTGAACTGCAGATCACAGTCAGCTAAAGTGGCCTGCAGTACTGCACCCTAACCACTGCGCCATCTCGGCTCTTATTATATTATTATTATTATTATTATTATTATTATTATTATTATTATTATTATTATTATTATTATCTTATGTATTATATTCTAGGTAGCCATTGTGGACAAAAATGCTGTAAATTGGTAAATAGCTGATATCAAATTTCTATTCAGTAACTGCATAAATGCTTAACATGTTTCCTGGAAAGAACTACTGTGTTTCCCCAAAAATATGACATGTCCTGAAAATAAGGCCATGCCACATTTTTCTGGTAGGCAAAAATATACGCCCTCCCCCACATATAAGCCCCCTGGACAACTCCCTACTTCCAACCAGGCAGAGCACAGCGCACCAACCTAGTGGTATCCCGAAGGTGCCAAGCCACAGAAACTGGGAGGGATGCAAAGGTGATCGCATTGCTTGGTGCCTTTAGGATACCACCAGGGTGGGGAGTAGCACTGTGCCCAGCTGTAGAGGGGGGTTGCCGGGTGGCTGCTCTCTTGCAAGCTGGCTCCGAAAGAGCCTGGCACAGTAGCCACCCAGCAAACCCCCTTTCCAGCCAGGCACAGTGCCATTCACTGACCTAAGTATATCAGCAATACGTGTGAACACATGTTCAACGGCACCCAGCTCCCATGGCTTGGCGCCTTCAAAATGCCAGTGAAAGGCTCTCTGCATGGCTGGAGAGGGGGGTTGCATAAGCAGCTGTTCTGGTCTCACTCACGCACCTCTCAGCCTCATGATGCCCTGGCCCAGCTCTCCCCACAGAGCCAGAGCACCGCCGCTGCCACCGCCATCCCAGCATGGCTTTTTTGGCAGCATCCAAACCAAGTCTTCCAGCAGTGGCCGCTCTGGGCGTATGCTCTATGGTTGTGGGCCAGCTGCCAGCAGAGTGTTCAACCATAGAGTGTATGCCCAGAGCAGCCACTACTGGAAGACTCGGTTTGGAAGCTACTGAAAAAGCCATGCTGGGATGGCAGTGGCGGTGGCAGCAGTGGAGGTGCCCTGGTTCTGCAGGGAGAGCAACAGCGCAACACAGCCATTCACCCATGAGGCTGTGCCCAGCTCTCTGGGAGCCCGCTTGGAAAAGAGAAGACACCCGGCAACCCCAAAACAATAAACCCTCCCCTCATAAAAAGGCCCAAGCCATATTTTGTAGGTAAAAAGAAAATAAGACCCTGTCTTATTTTCAGGGAAACACAGTAGAAAAGCAACAGAATAACCTGTCTTAAAACTTAAAAAGTTTTAAAGAGGATAACTAAACATAGGCAATGGAAGATGACATGGTTTGTTTCAAGAAATTGCAAGTCTTATCTCTAAATTTAAACTTACACTGTTACCTGTTTTAGCCTTGGAGTGTAAATGTACTTGGAGAGCTGCAAAGAATTAGATGTTTTTTTTAAAAAAAAATTATAATACTTTATTTATTTCATTGACATATTTATACAAAGGACATAACTTTAAATATCTTAACTCATACATACACCATCTCTTTTGCATTAATATCTCCAGTTTTAATATACCCTTTGACCACTTTCTCTATAAATGTTCATTATGAGCATGCTGTGAAATGGGGCGATGAAGTACTTTTTTACTTGCTGTAATTCTGCCTCCAGCAACAATAAAAAAGGGTTTATTGAATAATCAACAATTGACTGAGTTTCATAAACAAGTGCTTACATTTACATATTACAGATGGATCGCACCATATAATAGATTTGATTGGGAACAGGATTAAGGAGTGGATAGTTTGCAAGTAAACATGCTGTGAGGCGTTATCTATTATCTAATACATTGTTTGAATTAGGCTTTTAAACATAACCGCAATATAGCTAGCAATTGCTTTTGTCAACCAGATTTAGGGTTAGCTTGTTTCATGAACATAGTTAGCCTGCTTGATCATCCTAGTTCAAATACAAAGTTGGAGTCTTTGTTTGCAACTGACTCTGCATTTCTTAGCACAAATGACTTCCAGCATACACTCTTTTTGCTTTCAACTCAAAGACATCAAGCTAAAACAGCTGCCACTTGAGTTTAGTCCATATTTTTTGCTTCCCAGCCTGTCAAGTGCAAAGAATAAGGATTTGTAAGGTTGTAGCATAAAAAATGTATTCAAGCTTATAAGTATCTGGTCAACTAAAATTCAATAATAAAATTGGTGCCAGATAAGGGTCAATGGAGTTCAGGAGAGGTTGGACTTGGAGTACTTGTGGTAAAGCCATGACTCTAAGCTGATGATGGGATTAATTCTGGCAGTCCAGCTCTGCAAGCTCATCTTGAACACATTCCCTTTTTTGGGTCTCTGGGAATGGAGGCAGGAGGACAGGCAGTCATTGTATAAGGGAGATAACACTATCCTTATTCATTCCACAATGACTCCAATGTCCAATCCTGCTCAAGCAATCAGTTGTTTGTTGTATGTTAAAAAGTAAACCAGAAATGGCAATCTGCCAACTACCACAAGGTTGTTAGGGACCTTAAAAGGTGATTGCACTGATATACACGCCATCAGTTTCCTTGATGTTTTGCTTCCAAATCACTAGATAAGTAATTTACTTCAATTTATGCCAGATAGGCCCTGACATTGATGCAAAGTTGGCCTTTGGATTAGCAACAGTATATTAATGTTTCAAACTCTTATGTTTAGTAAAATATATCTTTTAAGGAATCAATCATTTAGTGTGCAACATATCTGAGAATGCAAGAAATGTATCAAAATGTTTATCAAAAGTAGTTAACATTGCCCAATGTATCTGAGAAGGAGGGGAGGCACTTGGGAAATTTCTGTTCCATTTAACTGAAATAGATATTTGAACTGATCAGATTTTGGGGATGCTTCAAACTGATAAATTAAAAATGTTATTAAAATCCGCATACTAGATTAATACTGAAACTCTGCTGGTAATTGAAATAATAACAAAGTTTGGGTATATTAGTTTTAGCTTTTCAACCAGTCAGAATTTTCTCTTTGATTCAGCTCATTTTCTAGGATTATGATTGAAGCATCTGATTATAAAGCTTAACTAGAGGGTTGTGGTATACGTGCATGTATGTGTGTTATTTGTGTGTGTGTGAGGAAATCCACAAGCTTACAAAGCTGCTTATCTATGTTTTAAAAACATGGTACCCGAGAGGCTGTAATGCACAGAAAAACTTATCTTAGCTCCATTTTTTTGCATTGTAATGCAATTCTGTTCTACAGGCATTGCTATTACAAAATTAACTGCAGTATCTCAAGAGCCTTAAGTGGATTGCAGCACAATATAGGATGGGAGGGAGGGAGGGAGGGAGGGAGAGAAGGAAGGAAGGAAGGAAGGAAGGAAGGAAGGAAGGAAGGAAGGAAGGAAGGAAGGAAGGAAGGAAGAAAGAAAGAAAGGATTGTACAACTAAAGGGCAAGTAATCAATGTTCTCAGATATCCAAAGAATCATTAAATTGCTTTCCTGTTTTAAAGAGCTACAAGCTTTAATTTTCAGATTATGGCAGGATAAACTACAGTCAAGAAGTAGAAAACAACCTCCAGTCTGTATAGAAGATAAAACAATATAAATGAAGTTTCTGTCACTTTTATACTGAAGGGAGAGTTGGAAGACTGCTGCCTAATAAAGTCTAAACTGTCTCCATCTCACTGAGACTGTTTTGTCAAAGAAGTGCTCTTTGATAGCTGTGTTGTCTGCAACATTGAGCTCTAACTTGCATGAGGCTTGTTTATGTCTGTGTACAACAGTCCCAAGATTTGAGCTTGGCTGGTTCTGTTTTTGCCCATAGAATGCTGATATTCCTACAAAAGCAAGAGAATGATCTTTCTGATATACAGTGGTTTAATTGATTAATTAAGTGCAATCCAGGTGTTGCTCACGGTTAGCAACTACATTGATGGATTTTCTCTATGACAATTTGCCCCTAACTTAAGTCTTTCAGGTTTTCAAATGAAGCATTCATAGCCACTATAACTGAATTCATCCAACTTGTTCCTGGCCATCCCCATCTTCTCTCAGGTCTACATTTATCAGCATTGGCAATTTGGTAGTAATTATTATATATAAAACTTCCTTTTCTACAACTATTGCATATGTTTCAGCAGAAATACTGTTTGGACCAGAAAGTGTGTCTTGCTTTATCTCAGGATTAGTAAAATGGTGACCTTAGGAGATACCCCTGGTAAACATCTTCAAAATCCAAAATAATATTTAAAAGTAAATGTATTTGAGAGACTAGGGAGATCAGAGAAAAAACATGTTATAAGAAGAGAGTTAGTAAGACAAAAATATGGGGATACTGAAAAAGACATTCTCAGTCTTGATACTAAAACTGACTTATCCAGGAGTTAAATGTCTATGAATTCATCCATTTATGAGAAACAAAGGGTTATCTGAGGACATTGGAAGCACACCAATCTCCTTTTTTAGATAAACACCTGTGCAAAAAAAAAGCACAGGAAAAAAAGTTCTAAAATTAAGAAGGGATTTATAACAATTTCTCCAAACATCTAATTGTCCAATTATGCTTTAATAACTTCACTATAAAATATAATTATCGATTGAAATATAAAAGAAACTGCATTTTGTTCTTTTTAAATTTACACCATTTTTTATTTGCTAATACTAAGGAGCAGCTGGAGTGAGGCATCAGCTTTGTGTTATCTTACCCATTGGAGAGCATAACAAAGCAACAGAATAGAACAGACGCTACAGTACAGACAGAGCAAGCTGATGAAGTAAAAATTAAAATTCAGAAGGTGCTCGACTGGGAAATTATCTTGAGAATATTATATTCAATTATTGACTTTAGTTACATTAATAATTCTAACTCACCTAAGAGGTCCTTCAGATTGTATATCTCTCAATAGAATGCAAGTACAGGATTTACATATTTCATTAAAAAAATCACTCTTTCCTACTTGAAGAAAAATTGGAGAGATGAGCATGTATGAGTCATTAAGCTTTTAGGTAATACAATAATCCCTTGTCATACGCTCCTGTAATTTCCATTACCACACAGGGGGGAAACTATCCTCAGGTTCAAAGCGTATGGCATTTGATCTACATACTATTAACAAGGTTCACAAACAAAAATGGTTGCAGTTTTTAAAAAAATATTAACCACATTAGCATCCCAGTTTAAGTGTAAATCTAAGTGTAAGGCTCATTTTTATTTGTGCATATTTGTAATGGCATAGAAACATGCAGAACACAAAGCAAAGAATTTAGTATATATTTTAGATGACACTTCACAAATCCTTCTTTAACATTTTATTTAAAATGTGACATGATTGCCTATTTGGTACAATGCTCTTAATATACTGTACTTTAAAAAAGACCCAAAGTAATAAAAATCAAGGACAAAGTAAGACATCTGCTTTCCAATAATTGAATCAATAACAATACAATATCAGTCAAAACTATAAATTATTTAATATAAAGCATAAATCTGAAAGAAAGTCGTGAAAAGTCAATGATTCTTGGCAGTTTTATTGAAGCTTTGGGAGAAGCCAGTACAAAAAAAAAAAGATTTTCTTCTTCAAACTCAGGGAGTGGATTGCTCCTCAGAAGCTAGTTAATGAATAATTTAAAATATAAATCAAAAATTGATAGTCAGCCAATGCAAGACACTTACAACATACTGTAAGTGTTCATATCAATACTCAGATGCCATATTCTGTGCCAGTTAGATTTTCCAAACCATAAACAGAGCACTTACAGGGATATAGCATGAATGTCACTAATGGAGGTATATGAATGGATAAATAGATTTTTGGCCTTATCTTATTTCCAAACATATTTTCTATGTTCCTTACTGATTTAAGATGGCTTTGCTTGATATCCATCAGATCCATCTTTAAAAAGTTTATTTATGAGCAAGTCAATCAACATGAACAAGAAAATGTCTTAAAATCACACTGTTCACCTGGGCAGTTCCCAAGAAATAAGCAATAGTTAATTCATAGGATTAGATCCAAGACATTTTGCTGCCTGAAATAAAGACCATGATGATATCTGTCTTTAATCCATGAAAAGGCAGAGATAAAAAAGAATTTGAATTGTGGTTCAATGATCGCATGATTGTATTTCTAGGCTAAATAGTACACACAACTCATATATTTAGTGGATACAGAGAAGATGTATATGCTAAACATAGATCCCCTTAACAAGTACCAGATAAAGTTCTATCTTGTTTTTTACTATTTCACTTCACTAAGAAATTACTTCAAGATGAGTGTAAGATCTCTCCATTCACCATAAATACAACCCTCCTAACAAAAAAAGGAGCTTTGGTATAAATTGCAAGTCCATTACTTTTTAGTTTTTCACTTTCTGCAAAAATATTTTATTACTGTCAGAAAGAAATTTGAAAGGCATTGGACGTGAGATTTCCCTTTTACATCATGCTCAAAATTCATTCTGGAAACCACTCGTGTGTACAAATTCTGGTATTCGCCATTTCCTCTATCTGTTGTTCTTTCAGGTAATCACCAGATTATCAAACAAGTCTTCCATCTGTCAGGTATGAATGTCCACTTTTAATATGAGATTACCTATATAATTAACCCCAATCCCTTCTGGGGAAAAAATGGATACTGTTTTCAGAATCTACCAGGGACTGGATTTTTTTTAAAAGGACCTTATATTTAATTGATGTAATTAAGCCAGCATGGATAAGCTTGTGTATTTGCATGTACCATTGCTACCCTTCCCATTTGAAATTTAAACTCTGCATGTTTGCCTATTAATATATGTGGACCAATTTTTATGTACAAAATCCTTTTAGTTGAAAGTCTGTCTCATTTCATGGTACTATGTGGTTATTTGCCTGTTGGTTCTAATGTTTATCCTTTGCATTGTCTATATGACTGTCAAATCTGAAGTATTAGGTTTTCCAGGGTTCCTAAGCAAGGTATTCTTAATGTCATATTAAATCAAAATATCAAGTTCAGCATCTTGAATGCTTTGAGAAAAAAGGAAGTACTTAAAATTTACAACACAGCCTCAAAGTGGCTGAACTGAAGACAGTTTTCAAATGATCTGAGTAATATTTACAAATGAACTGGTTAATACTTACAAATATAAATCAAAATAAGTAAATATTTCTTTCCATGCAGGAATTTTCAGATGAAATTAGATCATTTCAGATGAGGCCTAGATAATGTGTTATGATTTTCGGTATATAGGCTGTATTTCAAACTCTATTTATATAGATTCAACCAAAAAGAAAAGTGTAATCTGGAATGATGCTTTCCATCCATAGACAAATCCCCATATTTCAGTACATATAACAAACACAAACAAGTATCTTGGCCCTAAATCCTAAATATAGCATTAGGGTTAAATAGTGAGGGTTATCAGATCTGGACTGTAAAATTCCAGACAATCACCACATGGGAGCAAATGACTAGAATTTCCTATTTTTTCTACTGTCTTTCAATGGCTACATTATAGTACATTATAACCATCTAGTGAGTAAAAAAAGAAAGACATTAAATGCATAGAAATATTAAAATCTGCCTATTTTTGGATCAACTTATCAGTCCTTCTAACCCAGAATTATCAGCACCATTGGCACAATTTTCCATGATTTTAGATAGGACTTTAAGTCTTATCTGGAGATACCAGTTATTTAAACTGGGCTTTCCTTTTTGCACAGAATAAGCTTTGTAGTGCTGTGCATGCTTCTAAAATGATTCAGAAGTAGTGCTGCTTTAATCCCTCCACATGCAAAATGTTTCTGCTGCTCATTAAACCAGCCTGGCTTTTTAAATTTTCCATGTAACTCAGGGAGGGAGTGGAGGAGAGAGATGATAACGTTTTAAGGAACCCAATCAGCAAAGTTAATACAGCTATTAAAACACCAGGACCATGTTTTCAGTCTACTACAGGAAGCTGAAAAGAGTTTATCCATTTTAATTAATGGCAGAAAGGTCCCCCACTCTCACCTGCATGAAGTCCAAAGCATTTAATCTACCAGGATCCACAATGCTCACAGTCAGCAAAACAGAGTATTGTCTGATGCAGGCTCCGCCTTTTTGTATGTGCAGCAACATGGCACTCTCCACCCACCATATTGCCAATTTTGACACTGCTATAAATGCCACCTGCCTAACCTGAATCATTTCAAAGCATGTTTGGTCCCCATGTTCTGTTCTGCACATGCTTTCTCTTCCTCCTCCTCCTCCTCCTCCTCCTCCTCCTCCTCCTCCTCCTCCTCCTCCTCCTCTTCTTCTTCTTCATCATCATCATCTCCTCCTCCTCCTCCTCCTCCTCCTCCTCCTCCTCCTCCTCCTCCTCCTCCTTCATTAGATTTAACCTGGATACCAAGTACTGATTTTTACATTAGCATGCTAATGTATTTGAATACGTTAACAATTTAAGATGAATGTTGCTGGCTATAATTCGATATAAGTTTCACAGTCTTTTTTTTTCTAGCTAAATAACTTTTAATCAGAGTAACATGACCCCTATTCATTTGTCCATCCATTGTCATGATGCTATGGAAATTAGAATTGTAATTGAATTATAGTGTGTATGCAGAGTTAGAAATATATACATATAGATTAAAAACAATGCAAGTTTTGGATTAGATTTTAAACTTTTAGCAAAAATCCACTTCAAAAAAGTTTGTTTACCCTTCTTTATTATTTTTATCAATAAACTCAAGAGCACAATTTTATTATTCCCCCTATTTTCACCATAATAGAAACCCTGTGAAATTAGTTGGGCTGAGACAGAGTGATTGACCCAATCACCCAGTTGTTTTCAAGCCTAAGGTGGTGCTACAACTTACAGTCTCCCACCTCTAGACCTGGTGTCTTAACCACTAGACTAAACTGGCTCTTTTAATGTCTATTTTACATATTAAGAAAACTGGAATTGAAGCCATTTTATTTTTCTTTAGAAGTACCGGAAATTGTCATAACCTAATGTATTTTGTAAGTTACTTGTTAATACAAAGAAAGAGAGGAATCTTTGCCATTTCCATAAAAACACCCTCATACAAATATGCTATTTAAGGATTGAACAGGTCTTCACAAACTATTGTTATAGTATTTGGTTAACTGTTGCATTTAATGAGTTTATAATACAGTGTGGAGTGTATAAGAAATGGGTACAGAAAATGACACAGAGTTCATTGAAAGAACTAAGGTTATATGTAATTTTAAACCAAATTCCATTTGTAGCATTAGTCATCTTAACATACAAATGTTACCACTTTGATTCCTGCATTTCACAATATCTCTGTTTTGAATTATTTTTCATGAATACTCACAAATTGTAATGAGACATTTTGCTATTCAGCACTACTATATTATTTTAGTAAGCTATCAACCTTTCTGCAGAGAATCTTAATATAGCCTGAAATACAACCAATTGTACTTTTTCTCAAAGAGGCCATTCACCTGCTATTAGTATCATGGAAGGTTCTGGTTTATGCTTATGCTCCCTTTGTTCAGGATATGAAGACCTGGAATACGGAACAGGATTTAAGGGGCTGTCCCAATTAGAAAGCAACTCCTCCCAGTGCATTCGTCTATATTAATTCTTTTTTTTTTTATTTAACAATTATATAATGGCTACCTCATGCTACTTCAAATGAAATGCAAGACTAATTAAAATGTTGATTATAAATTGTTATTTTCATGTTGATCTCTTTTACAGCTTGGATTTGTTTTAGGACATATGGGGTTTTTTATCGTAACAAAACATGACCAGACATAGAAAGTTGGTCTGATTGCATGTGCCAGGATTTATTATCATTGACTATATGAAGAAACCCATTCACCAGGCCAATATTCCCCTGGTCTGCTGTTTATTGTCTTTCATCTTGCTATTGCCACTTGTCTACTTGCCTCCCCAAAGCAACTGAATATTAATGGAAGGGGCATCTTGTCTTCTTCCTCTCCTCTCTATTTGCATACATTATGAATTGAGTTTAAAAGGAAAGAATAACAACATAGGAATAGATAAACAAACAAGAGCAATGAAAGTTAATTTGTCCACACATTTAAATTGGAGTCAATGATGCTGTAAAGACAGGATATAAAGCTTTAATTTTTATTATTGAGGATATAAATCTATTAGAAGGCACTTGTTTAGTTTGAGCTAAAATTATAAAGCATTTCCAATTAATGCATTGATTCTTTTCGGAGATATGTTTCATATGTACTTCATTCTTTTAAAAAATTCCCCAAAACTGATAAATGCATAGAAACATTTCCTGGCTGGGAGGCTGGTTAGATTCAAGTGGTTATAGCTCAACAACTTATATACCTATAGAACAACTAGCTTCCTTTCTTTTGAAAAAAAAAAGTTTAATATAAATGATTCATTATTTTAGTCAGACTCCAAAGGAAATGGCAGCATAAATAAAAGACTTCCATCCATTGTGGAGGATGAGGAAGAAGAGGAAGTCATGACAGACGAGGATGGAGCAACTCTTTCCCCAATTCACACAAGAAGCACAGCCTCTCAGCAAAAGAAATCGGGAAGCAATAAAAACTATCTGGGGATAAACTTGAAACAGTTGGCCTCAGGTACTGTTCCCTTCCACTCACCCATCCGAGTTTGCAGTGCAACCTCATCAAGAACCAAGCATGAAACTGAACTCCATTACTATTCCAAACGAAAAGAGAAGAATCTGAAGCTGCATCTTTCATCACTTAACAGCATCATCCCTCCTGACCTCAGCCCTCGGTAAGCATCAGGGAAGCCTTGCTGAAATAGACACATTCATGTGCCATTCTTTTTTTTTTTTCATTTCACTAAGACATATTTCTGTTCCTTGGTGTTAATTTCAATTACATTGCTGTTTCCACAGGTCTAAATGATGTGCATTATTGGTATTTCATTTTGGTTGCAAGACTACAGTGCAGAGTATCATTATAGTCATTAAATGGGGCTGGAATACATATAAGAGTGGGCCCAAAATTTATTATTTGACCACACCACAAAATTTGCCAATGATATATTTTATTAATAATCAGAATAATTAAAGCTCTTATTCATTTTTTTGAGGTGTTAGAATGCCATGTGCCTTAGACAACAGTATGTCTTCAGCCATCACTTATGGAACCTTGCTTTTAAATACTGTGGTTATTTCACGTGTAAATGTGTGTGAAGAGAGAGAGAGAGAGAGAGAGAGAGAGAGATGCCTACAAAGAATGGAGGTTTTGATAGCTATGATAAAATCTAATTAAAATCTATATATAAATCAGTAGAATATTGATTTGCCTCATTTTACTTTTAGTATTCCTTTAAAAAACCCATTGCAATCTGAAATGCAGCATCCCACAGATTTATCAGAATGGTTTTCAGAGAGAAAAATATCCCATGATGTATGATAATGACAGGTTTTAAATAAATTGCTATAATCAGGGCACAAACAGGATTAGTGGACGAGTATATTCACACGGCTGGTTTTGTCATCCATAATATCCTGTTGCCTAGTTGCTGTTTAAATTTGCTGCTTGTGACAGAAAAACAAACCAATAAGGCACTGCTAATTGTAGTTTCCCTTTCTATCTGAATCAGAAAACTATGGCTAAGCATTTTGAAGTAAGTTGGAATATAAAGCTGTTCGCCTCCACAGCCAGATTTGTTTATGAGATATACACTGCAATTTTCATCTCAGACTAAACAAATATATATTATTAACTCTGCTTCTTGATTAATTTTCCCATTCATAACAGAGCAAAGCAAGTGCATATGGCTGCCTCAAACTAATTAATTTCACAGCTTAAGCCAATTCTTGATCATTTTCATGCGGCCCTATATGACCTCATTTGAAGATGCAGTTATGAGTCTTACTGAGCCTACTTTGGGGGACTCACTCCAAGCTTAATTCATGATCTAACCACATGTAACATTTGCACTGCTCTATGATTGGCTCCATGCCTAAAGGATGGCATATTGTTATTATCACTAGCAGCTCAGCTGATTAATTTCTGGCACAGCAAGAACATAAGCAGAAATAGCTGCAAGCACCACGTTGTACCTAAAATACCAGTGCCTGGAAATAAGTGGTTTCTCATTAGTAATTCTTGCTTCATGTGTCCTCTTGACTTACCTTTTGACTCTCCTACATTTGGGGTTAAATTGTACATAGAAGCATCTATGGCCGGTTTGCCCATTCTCTTAAAATGAGTCAAGGATGGCCTTGCGGCCCTACTCACATCAGTTGGTCATTTTAAAAAGCTACCAAACTAAAAGTAGCACAAAATTGAAAAGTGTCTGGCTCATTATATTTTTGGTCTATGGTCAGATGTTTGGAGCATCTGTTAGGTCACAATGGTGCAAAAGCTCTGCCTTTAAGCACAATAGGATGCTGTAAAAACACTTGAAAGGTTGATTCATAAGCAAGAAAATCATGATATATACAAGTATCGCATTCAATCAGAATGGAAAGGTTCCTTAGGTTTTATTGAATACTTGACTGCATATTTCTCTAAAGTCCAAAAACAAAATTGTATGTATTAAACAAAAGTTTACATATGAGTAGCAATTAATTAACCACATCTTGAACAAAAGCCAAAATATTCTTTTTTTGGAATCTGCATAGTTCTTGTTTAAAATTCTATCTTTCTTCAATTAAATTGAATTCCAAATTTATCAAAATAAAAAATAGTTATATATGTATGTATATGTATATATGTATGTATAAAGTTACTATATATATATGTATGTATGTATGTATGTATGTATGTATGTATGTATGTATGTATAAAGTTACTATATATATATATATATATATATATATATATATATATATATATATATATATAAAATAAACTTTATACATACATATATATATATATATATAGTAACTTTATACATACATACATACATACATATATATATATATATATATATATATATATATATATATATATATATATACATACATACATACATACATACATACACACACACATACATACATACATACATACATATATTAGATTTTTTTATTTATTTTTTATTTATTTTTTTACAACCCCTGGTATGCCCAAATATGGGAGGAAGATCACTACTTCCATTCTCTGTCCTTCGGCTCGTCACAAGAGACCATCCAGGCAGAAACCCAATATTTTTACTGTTGCCTTTTTGTTACATTTTTGTTGTATTTGTGCTGATAAATAAATAAATAAAGGGAGACTAGTATAGATCTATTTCAAGCTATTTAGCTCTCATCAGCTAGCCATACCCTTACTGGGATTTGAACCTGGGCTATATTACATACTAGGCAGACTTCTTAGCCATTAGGCCACAGGCTCTTATCCGTTATCAGCGAAGCCAGGGTGAAAGGTATCTATTAGATTTTATATATATATAAATGTGTGTGTATATACACACACACACACACACACACACATACACACACACACACACACACACATACATACATATATATATATATACATACATATACATATATATACATATATATATATACACACACATACATTTTCCTGGGCTTTTGCTGAGACATTAAATGCAATTGAGGAGGAAGTTCATCTGTGAAAAGTTCACTGAAATTATCAGAACTATGAATGCATATGATGAGACACTCCCTTTTTCATTTTAAATTGACTGATAGAGCATAAAATAAATTATACAACATAAAATAGTTAGAGCGATCTCCACGGCTATGTTGCTGTATTTAGTTTTAGACAGATAGGAATTAAAGCAATCTTCCTTAATGAATATTTTGTAATCTGTGTAAAATAGTTCAAGAAGTTATTATTCCATCATGCTACTATTCTATTTTCATTATGCTAAATATAGTTGAAACCATAAATAAATATTTATCGATAGATACACATTTCCAAAGTTTGCATAAATATTCATCAATAGAATCTGCTTCAACAAATGATGATGGCCCCAATGTTGTACCTTACAGTAGAGGGTATTGTTGGTTACCTGCTGCATTAAAAAGGCATGTTTTCAATGTGTTTGAGAAAGAAATGTCTCCTTATTCTCAATACAGAATTGATGTTCAGTTTTGATAAGGTTTAATAGCAAAGGGTATATTTTCAAATGAATTGGAGAAAGTATAATAATCAAACATGTTTTTAAAAAAAATATCTGTCACGTTCTGAGCATGCTCAATAAAGTTGTGTTTAAGCGGGAGTTACTCTACAGCTGATTGGCTGATTGTCTGACAGCTCCTAGTATAAAAGGGAGCTGTCAGATGAACAGCTGTTGTTCCTGTCTGAAGCTGGTTCCACACTGTTAGCTTGTTACTGTTAGGGAATAAACTTGTTAGCTTCTTTATTCCCGTCTCCGCCTCAGTCATTACGGCTCAACCCAAGGTCCTGGTACACAATACTGGCGACGAAGGTGGGATTGCCGAACTGAGGTGTGAGTGAGCTGGTCACTACGGCTGAAGTCACTAGCTGAGTCACTAGGAACCGTGTTTCTCTGCTGCGACAAGACGTCGCCGCCAGCCTGACAGGAATGGCCACGTTAACTTTCGCACCGTTCAACCAAGGCTCCGAGACATGGGAGTCCTATACGGCCCGTTTTGAATGTTTTCCTCCCCGAGTTGACAGATGAACGAAAATGCGTGTTTTTCCTGTCAGTCTGCGGAATGGATGTGTTCCATACAGAAAGGACTCTCACAGCCCCTGAACCTATCAAGGCTGTCCCATGGCCAGCACTGATGACTAAGCTGAAAAGCCATTATGCTCCATCGCCTTCCAAAATCGCCCGCCGGCACGCTTTCCATCAGTGTAACCAAAGTGAAGGGGAATCCGTCAGTAATTATGTTGCTGCTCTGCGGTCAGCTGCCCTTCACTGCAAGTTCAGGAACCTTGACAAGGCCCTTCTCGACTGCCTAGTTTGTGGCATTCGTGATCTCAAGCTCCAGAGATGCCTCTTGGCAAAGGCAGACCTATCGTTCCAGTCTGCTTTTGATGAAGTTCGTGCCGCTGAGATGGCTTCCTCTTCTCTAGCCATCATCATAAAACACCAGCCTGCTGCCGTCATTCACCCCTCCGGCACCTTCAGCATGGCTGCCGAGCCCCAAGGGGATGAGAGTGAAGACTCAGACCCCAAGGGGGAGGAGGACATTAACCGCCTTCACGAGGCGAACAAAAAGAGCTCCCAAAGATGAAAGGGCAACCCTAGATCTGCATGTAGTGGGTGCGGAGGCAACCACGAGAGAGCTGAGTGCAGATTTAGGCAAGCCCTCTGCCAACGATGCGGCAGAAAAGGCCACATCGCCAGGGTGTGCCGGGCCACCCAGCCTATGTCCTCCTCAGAATTCCAGAATGACATGTTGCAGCAGTTCCGGGGCAGAAAGGACGGTCCTAAGAAGCCGAGAGTGGATTGCCATGCCATTCTCCGGCGCGCCGCACACGGCGACCTGATCAACTGGCAGTCATGCCACAGTCTCCAAAAGAAGATCCAGCTGATTGTCAACATTGAGGGAAGCCCGTGCCTGATGGAGTTAGACACCGGCTCTGCAACCTCTATTGTGTCATGGAGCACCATCAAACGCCTCATTCCACATCTTGCTAAGCACCAATTACAGAGTGGCAATTTGACTCTTAGAGACTATCAGGGCAACCTGATTCCAGTAATCGGCGCTAGCAAAGTTAGAGTGAAATTCAAGGGGTTTGAGGGCCGGTTGCCATTCATCATTGTTGAAGGCAAGCTTCCCAGCCTTCTCGGGTTGGACTGGTTCAAGTCCCTCGGTTTGCAAATCAGCGGCATCAATCATCTCGGAACCACTGATCTGGACTGCCTCGTTAACGAGTTCCCTACCGTGTTCGATGGCCAGCTGGGCCAATACACTGGCACCCCAGTGTCACTCAACCTCGACCCCTCTGTATCACCCGTGAGAATGAAGCCACGTAGGGCGCCCATCGCCCTCAAGCCAAAAGTGGACAATGAGCTCGACAGGCTCGTGGCTCAAGGGGTCCTGGAGCCAATGGACCATGCGCAGTGGGAGACCCCCATCGTTTTGCCCATTAAGCCAGATGGCAGCGTGAGGATCTGCATTGACTACCGCTGCTCCATCAACCGCACCCTGCCATCCAACACCTCCTACACACCTTGGGAGAAGGGTCCATCTATGCAAAGCTGGACCTCGCCCAAGCTTACCAGCAGCTGGTAGTCAATGATGCCGCAGCTGAAGCGCAAACCATCATCACACACCGGGGCGCCTTCAGGTGCCACCGGTTGCAGTTTGGGGTCAGCATCGCCCCAGGACTCTTTCAAAGTTTAATGGAGTGGCTGCTCCAAGGACTCCGAGGCGTCATCCCATACTTTGACGACGTCCTCATTTCTGTGTCCAACCATGAGGAGCTCATGGCACGACTACAAGCTGTACTACACAGATTCCAGCAGGTCGGGCTTAAAGTCAAATGGGACAAGTGTCAAGTCGCCGTCCTCCAGGTGGATTTCCTGGGGTTCCTGGTCAATGCCCAAGGCATCCACCCTACTGCTGCCAAGACCAAAGCCATCGTGGAGGCTCCTCCTCCAACAAATAGAGCTGAACTACAGGCCTTTTTAGGCCTCCTGAACTTTTACGCTGTGTTCCTGCCCCACAAGGCCTCTGTGGCCGAACCGCTCCACCGCCTCTTGGACTCTGGTGCGCCCTGACTCTGGGGCCGCCGAGAGGCTGCCGCTTTCTGTGCTGTCAAGTACCTCTTGGTTTCTAATGCTGTGCTTGCCCAATACAGCGAGCACTTGCCTCTCATTCTCGCCTGCGATGCCTCACCCTACGGGGTGGGCGCCGTCCTTTGCCACCAACTGCCCAGCGGTGTTGAGGTTCCTATGGCATTCTTCTCCCGCACCCTGTCTGCCGCTGAATGGAACTATGTACAGATAGACAAAGAGGCCCTCGCCATCGTGGCTGGGGTGCACCGATTCCACCACTATGTCTATGGCCGTCGTTTCCTCATCATCACCGACCACAAGCCGCTCCTTGGGTTGCTGGCCAGTGGCCGTCAGGCTCCGCAGGTCATGTCCCCTCACGTTACCCGCTGGTCTGTTTTCCTTGCCGCCTATGACTACTCGCTCCAGCACCACCCTGGCAAACAAATCACTCACGCCGATGCCCTCAGCCAGTGCCCCCTATCCGACGCCCTTGATGACCCTGCTGCCATTTCCCTGGTGTTCCTGGTAGACGATCCCAACCTGCCGGTCTCCGCTGACATCGCCCGGTCGTCTGCAAAGGATCAGGTAATTTCCCGAGTCCTAGATTGGTTAGGCAGGGGTGGCCCAAAGACACCGTGGGCCCTGAGTTCCTTCCCTACAAATTGCGACTAGCGGAACTGTCAGTTCAACGCGGCTGCCTTTTATGGGGCTATCGCGTTATTGTTCCGGCCTCACTGAGGACTACTGTCTTGAGGCAGCTACATAGCACTCATCCCGGCATTGTCCGGATGAAAGCCCTGGGCCATAGTTATGTATGGTGGCTTAAGTTAGATCAGGACATTGCTGCCCACGTTGCAGGATGCTCTCAATGCCAGGGAGCCCAGGCATTCCCCCCAAAGGCCAAGCCCCATGTTTGTGAGCCGCCCTCCACACTAAGGTCCCATTTGCATGTGGACTTCGTGGGTCCGATTCAGGGTCGCATGCTCCTCATTGCTATGGATGCCTTCTCCAGATGGGTGGAGGTCATCCACATGCTCTCTACTACCTCTGATGCCCTGATAGGGGCACTCCAGTGGTTGTTTTCCACCCATGGCCTCCCGGACGTTCTGGTGTCCGATAACGGACTCCAGCTTACATCCGCCAAATTCGAGGCTTACCTGGCCTCGTTGGGGGTCTGCCATGCACTTATCTCCCCGTTCCACCCGGCTAGTAATGGGCTAGCGGAGCGCATGGTGCGCTCCGTTAAAGAAGCCCTTGCTAAAATGGGCCACCTGGGTTGGCAGGAACACATTGACGCCTTCCTATTGGCACACCATACCACCCCGTCCCCAGACACTAACACCAGCCCCGCGTAACTCTTAATGGTTCGCCGCATCAGGACGCCCCTAGACCGCCTGCATCCCAATTATTCAACCCTGACACCTCTAGACTCCCATGGGGGTGCCCGTTCCTTTGGCCGCAGGGAGGCAGTGTATGCCAGAAACTACGTAGGGCATCCCTTGTGGCTACCGGGCGTTGTGACTGACCAGACCGGACCCTGCTCCTACAGGGTGAAGCTGAACGACGGGAGGACCTGGAAGCGCCATTGTGACCAGTTACGGAGCAGGAAAAGTGCACCGACTGACCAGCTTGTCCCGCAACCAACAGAGAACAACACAGGGCCCAGAAATGCAGAGGCCGTGACCAGTCAAGAAGCCAACGCTGAAGCCCGAAGCGGCGACTTACCTGGTGGGCCAGCCCAGTCCTTGGTGCCTCTGCGACCCGCGCTGCTGCTATCCTGCGAAATAGAGTCCTCGGCAAGTCGACCATCTTCCCCAGGTGGCGACAGAGGGCCTCGCATTTCCAGCCGCATTAGGTGGCGCCCGGCCTATCTTCAGGACTACGCTTGCACAAGCGTAGGATAAAGGAGTATCACATTCTGAACATACTCAATAAAATTGTGTTTAAGCGGGAGTTACTCTACAGCTGATTGGCTGGTCGTCTGACAGCTCCTAGTATAAAAGGGAGCTGTCAGATGAACAGCTGTTGTTCCTGTCTGAAGCTGGTTCCACACTGTTAGCTTGTTACTGTTAGGGAATAAACTTGTTAGCTTCTTTATTCCCGTCTCCGCCTCAGTCATTACGGCTCAACCCAAGGTCCTGGTACACAATACTGGCGACGAAGGTGGGATTGCCGAACTGAGGTGTGAGTGAGCTTGTCACTACCGCTGAAGTCACTAGCTGAGTCACTAGGAACCGTGTTTCTCTAAAGAGCCGAGGTGGCGCAGTGGTTAAATGCAGCACTGCAGGCTACTTCAGCTGACTGCAGTTCAGCAGTTCAGCTGTTCAAATCTCACCAGCTCAAGGTTGACTCAGCCTTCCATCCTTCCGAGGTGGGTAAAATGAGGACCCGGATTGTTGTTGGGGGCAATATGCTGACTCTGTAAACCGCTTAGAGAGGGCTGAAAGCCCTATGAAGCGGTATATAAGTCTAACTATTGCTATTGCTGCGACAAGACGTCGCCGCCAGCCTGACAGGAATGGCCACGTTAACTTTCGTGCCGTTCAACCAAGGCTCCGAGACATGGGAGTCCTATACGGCCTGTTTTGAATGTTTTTTGGTCGTACATGACCTCACCGAGTTGACAGATGAACGAAAATGCGCGTTTTTCCTACAGCTGATTGGCTGGTCGTCTGACAGCTCCTAGTATAAAAGGGAGCTGTCAGATGAACAGCTGTTGTTCCTGTCTGAAGCCGGTTCCACACTGTTAGCTTGTTACTGTTAGGTAACAAACTTGTTAGCCTCTTTATTCCCGTCTCCGCCTAGTCATTACGGCTCAACCCAAGGTCTTGGTACACAATAATACAATTTCAATGATAGACAATGATGAGAAAAGCTTTCTTGCTGTATCTCTTATAAGTTAAAGGCAAGGCAAGGCAGAAGGGAAGGAGGGAGGAAATAAGAAAGGAAGGAAGGGGGCATGTGTGCTAAACTGTAATGATTCAGAATACAGTGAGTGTAATATAGGTAGCAGTGCTGAAATTCAAATGGCATTGAATTTCAGTGTTCTATTATACTTACTGCATGTACAGCTGTATGCATATAGTTATGAGTGAAAGGCAGGGATGGGCTGCTGGGGGTTTGCAGAGCTTTGGGAGAACCTCTAGCTAAGATTCTGTATGGTTTGGAGAACCCCCCAAATCCCACTCCTGGCTGGCCCCACATACACGTCCTGCCCCTTCCAGGAGTTCCCACATGGCCTGTTTTGGATGCAGGTAAGTGCAGAGCATGCATGGAGACTTGAGGAGGACGAAAAACGCGCCTAGCGGAAGTTCAAGAAGGCCAGAAATATTTCCAGAGGCCCTCTGGAGCCTGGGGAGGGCAAAATCTTCCCCACAGGATGGTGCAGCAGGCCGACTAGGCCACGTCCACCATGGGCCAGACCAATCCAGCAACCAGACAGAGAACCCCTTGCTAAAATTTTGAAGCCCACCCCTGGTGAAAGGGTCTTATGTGAGTAGATACTCATAAATATAAGTGCACTGTGTTGAGATAAAATTGCCTCTGCCATGTTGCATTTTACACATAGGTAGTCCTCTCTTAACAATAAGTAACTTAGTGACAGTTAAAATTTATACCAGACCTGCCCAGAACCCAGTTCCAAAATTCCAATCGCTGCCCATCCCCATTGGTAGTCATGTGATCACATTTTGTGTCCCTTCATGCATTTATAGCATTTGCAGGATACTGCAAATCACATGTGGTCTTTTGTATTTTGCTGGCTTCTGGTATTTACTTCAAATTTCTCATTGCAAAACTTACAAGAAAGTTTTTAAAATCAGGCAATCACATGGTGATCCATTAACAACTGCTACGACTTACAGCTGTAATTTGAGGCTCAATTACAGTGGTCAAGGATTACCTGTACAAGATTATATTCAGTTTTAATATTTGCAGGCTAGAGATAGTTCTAAAATTCAGTTGAAACTTCATTTGTAAACTTCCATTGTGGCTTGAAAATATTTTGAGAAATTAGAACGTCAGTGAATTACTAAATCAATCAATAAATGTCTGTTATACAATGAAGTTTAATATTCATTTGTTTGCTATTTTGCAAACAAAATATTACATGGCAAATAGCTATTGTTTTCCTGCATGAAGCAAATATACCTGTGAAGCCTCAGGCGTTCTTGTAGCATTCATAGCACAGTGATCAATTTTCCAGCTGAAGTTCTCATAGGAGTAACACAGCTGCTTCTGTGCTTAGGGCAATTAGTTCCTCTAAGAGAAAACTTTTTGCCCCACATTTACCTCTGTTTATGTACCAAAGTCTGAACAATCGTAACACAGGAATGCAAACATTGAAGCCACTGGAACATACACAGAGCCATTTCATTTAAGAACCTTGAACACAGTTCAACCCTAGCTAACCCAGGATATCAGGCAAACAGTAAATATCTACATCAGCTAGAATAAGCTTTTCCTATTCACTAATAAATAAAGAAACCCACCATCATAAGAAGGGCCAAAAAAAAAAACCACCAGCATGTACAATAGGCCAAAGTTCGAGTGCTGCTCATTCTTTTGGTGAGAGAGGAAAAATCTGTGTTTTGTTTTGAAGATCCAAGCAGTTTTTTTTCTAAGATCAATTAGAAAAATAACTTGAGACCCATATTTCTGAAACCTGTAAGAAGATAATGCTGAGATGGAGAGGGTGGGGGGGATAGAGAAATCTGGTCTCTAATAGCTTCTGATTAAACCAGAATTTCAGGGGAAATAGAGAGCCAGATTAAATGAATCAAGGAGTAGCAGGGAAGGGTTAGCTAGGATGGTTCTCCGATATTTGGGATCGGATACATATTTTATAATCTCTATACACACAAGGTTTAACTAAGACTGATATATCATTAAAAGCTTCTGTCTAACTACCTCTGAAAATACTTGGCGCTTATTATGCTCTCATGATCTGCTCTCAATCTTGTCTTTCTGGATAGTTATCCTTTGAGAACTCTTCAGATACTGTGATTTTTAGCTGCACTATAATCTTATTTCTTCAACATTACTTGTTTTTTGCATGAATCCACCTAATTAATTTTTTTAATGTTCTCTTAATGTTAATAAGAAAATAATTACCTTATATCTTTATATATTAAAGGAATTTTTGCACAAATGTTTTGCACAAAGATTTTTATTGTTTGTATATTGCGGCTCAGAATTCTAAAACATACATTTTAATTTAATGTTGTCAGGTATTGCTTAAAAATGAAAAATTCTATAGGTCACATTCAAATGCAAAATGTATATTTCCTTCATCCCTAGAGGACATTTTTAAATGTTTTAATTGGAATTTTAATAATAGTAGTAATAATAGAGAAACCAAATAAAACTAAGCCTCAAGATTAGCATTATTGATAAAACCTTATATGATACCAATAATATTTCAGTAAGATGACCATAATCCATCAATGATAATTGCTTTAAAAACATACAAATTGAAATATCACTAATCATCAGTCTTATTTTACTTTGTTCTTGTAAGAGTTTAGGTGCAAATAATGAGATTCATATTGTAAATATTATATTGCTCCAAAAATATATATATGTTGTTTATACTATATTATAGCATGATTGATCAATGAGATTTCTGTAAAAATAGTTCAAGCTTATGTTTTGTTTTGTTTCCTTTTTGTTTTTTTTTGGGGGGGGGGCAGGATTGTTGATGGAACAGAGGATGATGGGAACAATGAGGAAAACCAGGCATTTGAGTTTGGCTCTGAACAATTGCGGCAAGAATCCAGATCATCTCCTATCATCGGGGGTTAGTACTGTATTGTACCTCACAAATTATTCATACTGCATCATTTTGGAGAGGAAAGCTTTTTTTGTATTGCATAGTGTGAGAAAAATCCTTACGTGTAAGTAGACTGGCATATCAAGTCCTACCAGAATAAAAGTGTCAGGAAAAAAGTGCAAAGTCCTTGTTTCTTAGATGAATTTTCTTGTCACTTAATAAATAAATGAGCAGATTTTGATTATTATAAATATTGTTGTTTCAAAATCTAAGCTATTCTGAAGGGCTTTAGAAGCTGCACAAAAGTGCTCATTACAATAATAGTGAATTAGGAAAGTAACATGTTTGTCTAACAATTGACTATTTTGAGTAATTGACATAATTGATTAATAGTGTCCAGAATGAAATGCTATAAGGTCACTTATACTTATATAGATAGATTTAAATATTTAGCTTTAAATTTAGTTGAAGTGTAGTACATGCAGTAATAAAAGAATAATATCTTTAAAATGAAAATAAATATTTACTAGATTAAAACATTATCTAGTAATATTGACTATTAAATAACTAATGAAGATATATTACAAAACATTGTTTAATAAAATTAAAGTATTAATTTTTTACAATTTGGCTTTCTGCAACAAAAAATATTCATTAGGTGAATTTTGAAAATGAATTGTTATTTTATATATTTGAAATCTTTTCAAATATTTTACATGTTTGAAAATAGACATTGAAAATGGCACTAAGGTTTGTCTTTATTAATTGCCTAATAATGTTTTATATCCTAAGTTTTGTTTGTTTATTTGCTTAAAGAAAAATCATGTTCCTTTTCTTATGAGCAGCCCTGTAAAGACCTCACTGAAAAAAAAAGAGTAAAAGCTCTCTAGACCATGTTTTAGTCAACCTGAAGATATTTAATAATTCTCCAAGTCCTTCAAGAAAATATAAAATGATTGTGTAAAAGATAGGAAATAGATGAGGAATAACTGCATGTCTTACTTATAGTGGTTTTATGCATCTTGAGGCAAGGCATAATGTGAACTGGTTTTGGCTGAGCCTAATATATGAATCAACAAATTATAAGTTATTATAAAAGTGCCTTGTACTGTTGAACATACTCAATATGGTTGCTAAATTAATTGTCTGGTTTGATGTGCATTATAAAGAAATCAAAAGAAACACACACACACACACACACAGAGGATGTTGTGTGACTATAAGACTCTGAGTCCTCATTAGAAGCCACATAGACTTCTGATCTGATGCCATAACATCTAACACAGAGAACATACGACTAAGGTGACCAGATTTTCAGATTGGTAAAGAGGGACACCTTTGACCGGGCAGGGGGGGGTGGCTTGATTAAAAATTTTATACGCAGCAACAAAAATGTTCATACAACGCAAAAATTGTATTGTAATACTTTTTTTATTTCAACATAACTACAATTTACAAATATAAATTGTAACTGTTGCCAAACATCCAAATTTTTATCATGTGACCATGAGGATGCTGCAATGGTCGCTAAGTGTGAAAATGGTCGCTAAGCGTGAAAAATGGTCATGTCACTTATTTCAATGCCATTGTAACTTTGGTCACTAAGCCCATTATACCACCTTTCTTGCCACAGTTCTTAAGTGAATAACTGCAGTTGATAAGTTAGTAGCATAAGTGAATCTGGTTTCCCCATTTGATTTTGTCAAAAGGTGATTATATGACCCCAGGACACTGAAACCATCATAAATACGAATCTGTTGCCAAAATCAACAGATCAAAATTTTGATCGCGTGACCATTAGGATGCTGCAATGGTCACTAAGTGTGAAAATGGTTGCTAAGTGTGAAAAAATGGTCATCAGTCACTTTTTTCAATGCCATTGTAACTTTGGTCACTAAGTCCATTATACCACCTTTCTTGCCACAGTTCTTAAGTGAATAACTGCAGCTGGCATTTTGTATTTTGGATAGAATCTTTTTTTAAATAGTCTAAGACAATTTAAAAAAAAGAATCCACACAGAATAAATTGAAGTAAAACATTTCAAACTATTCCACACAGAATAAATTGAAGTAAAACTATTTTTAAAAATTCTATGCACAATATATTTCAAAGTATTGTACATAGAATTTTTAAAAATGGTTTCACTTCAATTTATTTTGGATAGAATCTTTTTTTAAATAGTCTAAGACAATTTAAAAAAAGAATCCACACAGAATAAAACTATTTAAAAAAATCCTATGCACAATAAATAAAATATTATTTTAAAATACATTAAAAAAAATAAAAGAAAAAAACCCAGCTCACTTGCCAGCCGGCAGGAACTCCAAGGCAATCCAGAATGATGTAGATGTTAATACAAAGAACTGAGCAAATTAAAATGATGAAATTATTCAGGGAAATATTTTTCAAAGAAACTTTGCCACCATTTTTTCCACACGAGCCGACCTCCAACCTCCGTGCCCCACCCCTCTGGAAAATCCAGGAAGGAACACTTGCGACTTCTCTAGCCAAGTATTTCCTGGAGCTCTATGGTACTGGGTCATTTTTTCTTATAAAAGGAGGTAAAAGGGCGGGGGGGGTGTCCGTTTTCTTGCTTTAATGTTTTAATATCTTCAATGAAAGTACTGGGACAGAGAGAGGGTTAGACAGAGTGTCTTTTGTCTTGCCCCAGTTAAGATTTCTTAAGCAAATCCACTGGGCTTTCAACATGAAGCCAGAAAATTGGGACTTTTTTAAAATGCCCCGGGACACGGGACAAATTGTCCCTGCCAAAATCAGGACGTCTGGTCACCTTACATATGACATCTACAGCACATTGTTTAAAGATCAGTTTCAGCTCCGAGTTCAATTTTTTAATATATTTTTGAATCTGTATTCATCATGATCTCTCCTATCTTTATGAAATTCCAAGTTGTTGGAATTGCACTTAGTTTTAAATGCTAGTTTTGATACAGTCGGTACACAGTTGTCTCTCTGATTAGAAGAAAGCCAGGAAACAACATTAAGCCTATACATTATTAGTACACGACTTTCCTTCCTATGCATTGTTGTGATTACAGAGAATGAAGTTGGTGCTGCTGTGTTAGTTATCAAAGCAGAAGAAACGAAACAACAGATCAACAAGCTTAATAATCAGGTAAGTTCTTTTTGTATTTCATTGAAATTATTCTGTAGATTCTGATACATTGTAAAAACTAGATACACTCTAAGGTTTCATAAATAGCAGCTTTGGGGATAAAAGTGGAATATATGTGCATTCCAGGGACATGCAGTCATTAGAGGCAAGGGAGGCGGAGCCTCACCAGTCTCCTCAGGAAAAAGAAAGAAATTTAAATATTTTTTTTAAATAATTAAAGCCAAGATAGTTGCTACCAGATTCCAGGTCACAGTGGCTTGGTGTCTGCTTAGTGTTAATCAAAGCAGGAGGCGAGAGAACTCGGGGCCTCTTTTCCATAAGGAATTTTTCACCTTCTAAAAGTTAATAAAGAGTTAAAAGGCAAAGAAGTTCAGATGGAAAAGAGGCACTAATTCTACCGCCTCCTCATTTGGAAGCAGCCAATCGTGTCTTCTTGAGCACGCTTATGTTGGGCGGGGCATGCTTCAGAGGAGAGAGGAGTGGGCGAGAAGGAGGAGGCTGCCTGCCTCTTTGCTGCAGACCTGGGCGCTTGGCAGCTCCCGCAATGCAAAGTAAGTGCCCCACCATCCCCGATGCTGCCGCCGGCCTGCTTGTGAGACAAGGGAGCACTTAAAGCAGCAGCCGCCGCCGCCACAGCGTGGCGGTGGTGGCAGCAGCGGCAGCGGCTACTTTAAGTGCTCCCTTGTCTGTCTCACAGCCGGGGCCGTTCCAGGCCGCTGGCCGCTGACACGTGCTCCTGCAAGAGCCTCTGGGCAGCGCCGGGAGGCCGCAGAGAAGCTTTGCTCCGTTTTTCACTCAGCCTTCCCCCAGAGGCGATCCGGGACTTCCAGAGGCAGAGCTTGGAGAAGCAGCGGACGCAGGTCGGGACAGCGGGGGGCAGCGGGGCACTTTGCATCGCGGGAGCCACCAAGCGCCTTTGCTGCAGACCCGGGCGCTTGGTTGCTCCCGCGATTCAAATTCCCCCCCCCCCGAGCCTCACCAGGTATCAACCTCACCGCATGTCACTGGTGCATTCATTTCTTACTTTAGTAGGAATGAGCATGTATTCAACAGCCAAAAAGATATTTTTTTTCATATGATAGAATTAAGTCTACAATTTTACAATATAATAGGAGGAGTTTATCACATTAAACTTTTTGGCTTATTTTCAAATACACCCATACAGTAAAATGTATCAAAACCCCAAGAGCATAAATGCTAATCGATTCAATCATAATGAAAGTATTTTCTACATCAAACAGTTGAGATATATTACATGTTTCTTCAGAGTATATTCTCTTACCCTGGAATTGGAACTATTTTCTATGATTCACTGGGAAAATCTCCAAAATGATCCAACCTCAAAAAGATGAATTTTAATTAATCTTTTCGGGACTTTTGAACATTCTGGAGATTTTTGAATGAGGTGACCATGCTCGCCACTTCCTGCACCTCAAAAATAATAAGATCTCACCCAAAATAAGGCCAAGCACTTATTTCAGGGGTCAAAAGAAAATAAGACCCTGACTTATTTTCAGGGAAATAGCAGTCAACAATCAATAACCCAAAAGTAATAGCAGTCAACAATCAATAACCCGAGATCACTGAAAAAGGCAGGGAACAACAACAGACAGCTCAGATTTTAAATATATATTTAAAATAGAAGGACCATAAATATAAAATTTATATTTTTATAGTATTTTATTCATATTGTATATAGTTTGGTATAGTTTTATCTTTTTAATATAAACTTCTCAGAGTTATGCTGTGTTAAAGTGCATAGCCAATTAATTTAATACATACATACATATGTACATACGTCCTGAAAAATGAGACTGCTACTTTTTGTAGTTACCTCTTTAATACATATGCAATACAAAAGAATTGAAGCTCCTGCTGATTAAAACAGCAATGATTTCAAGCTTCCTCACAATCCTGAAAAATGAGGCTGCTACTTTAAATTGACTGTTAAACTAGCCACATCTTTCTTTCAGTTTCATGGAACTTGGAAATAGGAAGAGCAATATTAATTAATGCTACAATTCTGAAGCACTCTTCTAAGCACTGTTTCAAAATCCAGAATGGGGCAACTCTCTGCAACCAACTCTCTGCAGGTCAACTCATCACAGGACAATTTAACAATTCAACACAGGATAATTCAAGAGAGGGGCAAGTGAATTGCAGCAGGCCTTAGCCTAAAGCAAGACAAGGCCTGCTGCAATCCATTTGACCCTCTCTTAAGCTATCCTATTTGAATTGTCTGTAGTAAATTGTCCCACAGGGACAGTTGGCCATGGTGAATCAGCCATGGTGAGTTGGCCACATCAAGTTGTTCTAGATCTTCCCAAATCATCTTAAAGCAGGTATCAAGTTCGCAGGCCGCGGGCCACAAACGTCACACATTGGCCACCCCCACTCCCAGTTTACCAAAGGTGGAGAAGGCACAAACGTCACATGATGACCTGATACTGCAAGTTTGACATCCCTGTCTTAAAGCCTACACAAATCTTATTACTGTATGATCCATTGTCTATATACAAAATCAAAGACAGTTCTTCAGATTCTTTGAAGTTATAATACAGAAAAATGAAGTTATAATATAAAAATATAGATTTAAAAGTTAAAGAATTACAAAACTATTGAGATACAATACCTCACTAAACCTCTCAATTCATTCAATAGAATAGAGTGGATAATAAATTGTTTGCAAAAGAAATATTATCATCCGTTTTCAATTGAAAGGTTCCGTGTGGTTTGAATCAGTCTATACTGCCATTTCAACAACTTCAAAGATTCACAACAAGGTTTCTTAGGTTCAGTTTTCTATCCCCCAATAGAAACCCAAAAGTTTGGTAAAAGGAACATATAATATAACTATATTTCACACACTAGTAAGACAACCCCCACCCAATTAAAGAATTGTAAGTCAGATCAAAGTGAAATAAAATATAAGTTTACTGAACCAAATATAATTGGTATTATTTTATAATAAAATAATTGCTCAAACAAAGTCTGGCAAATTTGCTTTTCCATCATATTCCTTTATGCTATATTAAATACCATTATATATATAAAGTCTTTTATGTACAAATTATATTTCTGAGTTTGGTTCAACCTCCAATTACTTTATCGGCATATTGTTTCCTAGACAACACTATAAAAGCGGCTTGCCATTGTCTTCTCTAGAATATAATATATCCCAATTTTCTTACAATCAGGGAATTCATAGGGGGAAGTGAGTGCTGGAAAATCAACCTAATAGTTGCAATTGCACAATTTAAGAGTTATCCCCTTTTACAGGTTTTGACACATGTAAAAAGAGCTGGAGATTCAATCACAACCACCATATTGATTTAAAATATAGATTTTAGAGAGAGAGATCCTTGTCTACACCTCTGACATTCCTTGGAGATCTCTTATCAAAATACTAACCATGATAACCCTACTTAGTTTCATCCAGGCAAGGATGTCCAGGTGCTGCTATCTGCTGATACATGTAACAACATTTGCAGAAAAATATTCGAAGTACACATGGGAATATTTTGCACCACAAAATATACTTTTGATATCAACATAATAAACAATAAAAAAAATAAAAAGCAACCTTTCAGTCAGGTTCACTTTAAAAAAAAAAAAACAGAAAAACTTGTTTCTAATTTGTCAAGCATAACATTGACTAACATCATATTCAGACATGAAGAAATGCAAGAGCAAACCAACAAAATGGGTCTTTCTAGCTTTGCTCCTCACAAACAAAGGGTGACATGTGCTCATTATTATAACCTCCATTATTTCTAAAAGAAAATCCTCTACCTGAATAGTAGCTGTGCTCAGTCCAGACTAACCCAATGGGAGAAATGCTATGTGCATAAAAGAGGCTTAATTTATAAGGAACTTCTATAGGGCAGGAACATAACTAGACTTCGTAATCGAGAGACTCAAGAGGCCAGGATTAGCCTTGATCTTTTGATCTTGTCACACATTTGATACTAAAGCTGCCAAGTTCCTGAATACATAAACTTGAAGACTGTCACCATAGAAGTAATTGATCTTGAAATAGCATTTTGGATCCCATATATTCAAGGAGAAATCATATTAGGAATGTTTTTATGACTCAATTCTCCTTCTTTTCTTATGATATCTCTCTGTGTGTGTATATATATATACCAATGAATGAATGAGTGATTAAATAAATTTATGGCATTCTAGGTCACTGCTTTGAGCCAAGAGGTCTCTCAATTAAGGAAAGACATGAAGAGTGTTACTCATCTCCTGGAAAACCTATTGGTGGCCCAAAAATCACCAGATTTCTGTGCAATTCATGGCCCAGTGACAAGTCCCAACATGGAAAGCTTACAAAAGAGAATGACATGGACTACACAGCAACCCTGTATGCATATGCAGGTACCAAAGGTTACTTGCACCAAAGCACAGCTCTGCCATTCCAACACCATTGTAGGAATTTGGAACATGGATCCAACCTCCGTTAGTAGCAGCCCACAAAGAACTGAATCCCATGTTCAAAATTCTACGGATGGTGAATTTTATTGTACTTCAGGCTTGGAATATTCACCTTCCCATTACCATGTTATCCAAAAAGATAATTTGCAGTTTGTAGGCTGCTCTTCTCCCCATTCAGATACTACTTTGACTCCTCTCCAGTCTATTTCAGCAACTCTGTCGTCATCTATCTGTTCTTCATCTGAGACATCCTTACACCTTGTGTTACCCAGCAGATCTGAGGAAGGCAGCTTTAGTCAGGGAGTTAGTTCATTAAGCCTTGAAAACCTGCCAGGATCTTGGGACTTGGAAGGAACAACAGGAACTACACTTGGACAAACTTCAGAAGACGTTAAGACCAGCACAGAGGACATTAGAGACAGCAAAGCCATAAATGCATAATGGGACTGATTGAGTGATAATACAAGTAAGTCCCATATTTGTAAGATCATCCAGTACTGCATGACAATTTGCCTTTTGTTAGATGATCATGAAAATCCAAAGGCAGAGGCTGAAATGAAATGATTTCTAAATTTCAAAAGCACACAGAAAAGTTTTTTTGTGTGCAATTACTCCAGAAATTTTTGTCATTCTTCACTGCTCCTTAGAACCAAAGAATTTGGACAGCTAGGACTAGGGAGCTTTGGAGTAGGAAGACGTGCTGTGTGAAGTGAAGGTTTTTTTGTTTTGTCCATTTTATTTTTCTTTCTTAGTGCTTGATTGTTGCTTCTAGATAATACCCATTTTCCTTCAGGTGATTGAGACTCTTGCTGGTATTTATGTCAGAGCTCTAAAGGCTGAAAGACATTACCATTGCATGTCATCTCCTTGACAATCAACCAAATAGATCTGATAGGAAGTGGTTAATTGTTGCACGTTCTTTGTTATATAAATCAGACCACTTTATCATAAAAAAAATTATATATGTATATACTATTTTTCTATACTTGATAAGAAGTATGTATTTAAAATATTTATAAAGATATTAAAGGATTTGAGGTGTTACCTTGCTTGCAATCTTCAAAACTAATGCATTCCCATGTACATGCTATTATAAATTAGATCAAACTGTTCTTAACTTCAAAACTTATCGTTTCTCTACTGCATGAAATTATAATGAATTTATCCATGCCAATAGAATGCAAATAATAAGAGTGATACTGTTTTATTCAAAAAAGAATAAAAGCAGAATGGTATATATAATATTCAGATGGACTTTGAACTCTAATACTTTATCCAAGTATGATGCTTTTATTTATGTCATTATGTAACATCATCATTTTCATTTTTAAAAATATAGATCTAGTAACTATATCATAGTAAAACCCCTGCATATATTCTTCAATCAAGATAATAACCTGACAGTTGGGTTAAACTGTAAAAAGGAAATATTTCTCCAATTTTTTCAGAAAGAAATATAATTGTTTCACCAGCATAAAAATCAATAATCAATAAATTATAGGATATTTATGAACCCGCTGAAATATTTGTACACAAAATAACTGTATAGATAATCAAAATAGGTATGTATTTGGATTCTATAATATTTCAGATAAGTTAGTGCTTTGATGATCATTTTGAATGTGCAGCATCTATATCATTTTTCTATGCTAAGTGGTAAAGAATTATTTTAGGACTATGCAGGATAGTATTAATAATTATGAAAATAAAATTGATGTCCTATTTTTATGAGTAATCAAGCCACTGTTATGAAACGTTAATGAGTGCAAAGGAAGAAATTTTAACTTTGAGTCATAGCTAAAAGCTAAAATATACTAATTTGAAAGAGGAGTAAATATACTATTTTGTGAATGACATGCATCATTCAAATATAACCAGTACTTTGAAATAATGAAATAACTATTTTTATTTCAAATATTATGACTGTAATAAAATTCTATGGGAATTAGGCCATCAAATATTTCTGTATAGAAAATAATTTCTTTATTGGTTAAATGTCCTCTGCTGAGTCACACAGTTGGCCATCCATTGAGAAATCTGCTATAAGTTATAAATATTTAAAAGCAAGATTCTATTTCAAATTCCTTCTTTTGTATGTATGCCCACTGAACTAAAAGAAGAAGCATTAAAAATTGTAAATACCAATTCTGATAATTATTTAGTATAAAATTATGAGTCCATGCCATACTCTGATGAAAAACTAACTTTTTCAAATTATAGGGAAGCTATGGGAGAAAGATGATTGATAAGATATAAACAAGATTTATATGATTACACTAAAAAATATAGTGCAGTGTGTGTGTGTGTGGTACAAAGAGAAAAAAAGTCTATGTTATTTCTCCAATTTTAAATTATGTCCCTGAAAAAAGGTAAAAGCATTTATTATTCAAATACCTGTATTTTTTTTTCTTTCAGTTATCTGCAACTTTTATCAATATGGGAATATAAACAGAATTGCAACCTCTAATTTAGCAACAAAACTAAGCCACAACTTCAAAATACAATATCTGTATTCAAATAAATGTTATCTTTGAAGACTAGATAAACAAAATAATAGTTCTGGATGAGAAACTTCCTCTCATATACCTAGATAAAGTTCACTACTGAAAATTAATTACATCAACCTAATGATGGTAGCTGTCAAACATTCCTCACTGGAGCCTAATTCTTGAATGTTTTTAATAATCTGATGGATCATTACCATGTTTCCCCAAAAATAAGACAGGGTCTTATTTTCTTTTGACCCCCAAAAGAAGCACTTGGCTTTATTTTCGGGGAGGACTTATTATTTTTGAGGTGCAGGAGGCGGTGAGCATGGTCACCTTATGGCTGCTCCTGTGTTGCAATATTTTCAGGGAGGGCTTATTTTCAGGGAAGGACTTATTTTTGTGCATGCGCTCAAAAGCCTGCTTGGGTTTATTATCAGGGGAGGTGTTATTTTCAGGGAAACAGGATAATTTAAAGCAAGTCTCCAGAGAAATATGAATGGATACTTCAAAAGCTACAAAAAAGAAAGAAAGAAACATAAAACTCTTAGAGCAATTTGTCAATGTTAAATGTTAAATGAAAGCATCTAATACATAATTAACTGGTTGTAATTATATCTATGGTAAAAGAGCTCACTTTTCAAACACTGGTCTAGAATGATTTATATCACATGTAATATTATGTATCACAATCTAAACTTGAAAGTTATAACATGATAATATTTCATAAACAATTTGGAATGGATTTAGGACGTTTCCAAGGTTACCCTAGTTTGAAAAAAACTACTAACAATAGTTTTCCTCCACAATAAGTAGGAATTATGAAAGAAAGACTGTTAACTTGGCAAAATAATACTGCTCTGAAACCTGGAGTTGTTCACAATTTAAACCTATCTGCCCAAATAAGGTATTTATCTCATTTGCCCCAGCTGCTCTCCTGCACCCACATGATATATCAGAAAGCACAGAAACAAAGATCCTTTGTCAAGGAACAATTAAGATAAGGAACTTGGCATCCGGAAAAAGTACCTATTTATCACTGCCTACAATAAAATACACAGGGACACAAACATCAGGGGTATTTTTAGATCAAAGCTCTCTGCATTGACAGTCAAATCACTTTTGTTTTCTCTTCCTCCCCCCCCTTTCATTATTTTGTTGCAAATTATTGTGTTGTTTTCATACATTGATGTTTATATGTTTGAAAATTATTAACCTTCTATTATTTAAATGACCTAAGGATATTATTTCTTTCTTTTCTCTAACAATGTCTAAATATTTTATCAATGTTGATTATCATTGACTTAGGTTATTGGTAGTTAGGATATCACCAGGTGAAAAAAAACTGGCTTTTTGCTTCTCGTTGCAGTTTCTCCCCAGAAATTTTATTAGTTGGTTAGTTTTGTTTTGTTTTTGTGGGAATCACTCCAAGGTTGAAAGACTGAATTTTATATCACCAAATCAATCACTTCTAAAGCCATCATCACTTTTTGTTCTTAACTCTGAAATTCCTGTATAACCCCCAATCTTTTGAATTTAATATTTTTCTACACTAGTATATTTGATTCTGCTAAACTTATTAATTTCAAACATTTAAAAAAACTCTTTTTGCTCACAATTGTCTATAGGTTGAAGAGATAGAGAAGAGGGTTCAAAATCTGCTGGATCCAAATCCCACCCTTTTCAATATTTGCACATACAAAAAGGTGGGTTATTCATACTGTAAGGCCCATCATCCTGCAGATTTTGTCTCTTCCAGCATCTTCCCCATGGACACTGCTGCTTGTACCATTAAGCAATCAAATTCTCTGCATTATTTTTTTTATAATTTCTCATTCATTTTTATGGAATAGAATGTATCTTCAATTTTCTTTCAAATAAGAAAAGCATTTCTGAGAAATGGAAGCTATGTTATGTATTAAATTGCAAGGTAGTCAAAGTCTTTTTAGTATTGTAGAGGGATATCTAATCATTGTAACCTAAGGAAATGAATTTCATGGAACATCTTCCTACTTGAAAATGGTTAAAGAATATTTTACCTGGAGAAATGTCCTTCCTTATTCTCTACTCTGGTGAAGACTTTTATTTTCTGTCTTCTGTTGTTTTTGAAATATAGGGAGTTGGCGAAGGAGGAGGGAGGAAAAAAGACTGGGAATCTGTATTAAAAAAAGCAAAATGCATAAAGGTATTAAGGGACAATAAAATATAGGAATAATAAGTAGGATGGCTGACAAATTTATATACATAGAATATGAAAACAAGAAAGCTAAAACACCAAGTAAGAATAGACTCCTAGACCATATTTAAAATATGCAAGGCAACAAGAACTGCAAGAATGCTTAACCAATAAGTAAAACCAAATCTTTATGCTGTAAAAGAATGATAAAACATTTATGTAATTACCGGTAAACATGATAAAATGGAGACATACACACTAAAATGATAAAGATCTATCAGGAATTTTTTCCATCTGCAATTATACCAATGTACACATGGGGTAAATAAAAACAAAAGAAATGTCAAAATGGCAGCCATCAACTTGAGTTTTTTGACCTAGCCCTTGCCAACACCCATGTGATAGTGTGTTTTCTATAGTTTTATTTAGCTGCATGTTAAGTCTACATTCAAATCCCACATGTGAAAGTTGCCACTAGGATATAGGATTAGTTTATTTGGATTAGATCACCTTCAAGAACTTGATGTCAGCTGCAAAAATGAATATGCATCAGTTAGAGAAGATTTCATAAGGAAGTCTTGACAGTGAAATAAACAGGCTTTTGAGAGCAACCTATATATTCCATCATCACTTTCTCAGAAGCTTGTCAACTCGCTTTCACCAGGCTGTGTTTACATAGCAATTAAAGTAAGCTTATAATGTCTTCACCTACTCATATAATCCAGAAGGAAATACATGACCTTAACTCATCCATTATTCATCTGACTGCATGGTCGATAGGTACAGTAGGGCATTTATTTTGAGAGTTTTTATGCCAGGTGCTGAAACCCAGCCTGTCCCAATCCACCTTTTCCCCAATGTGTTAATATTTACTGAAGCTATAAAAAAAACTATTATGTTTGGCAATGGCAGGGGCGAGGGGGAGGAAAGAAACAACCTGAAGTTTTGAAATTGGAATGCTCCAGCTTTGAACAAGTTGAGATACTTAAGGCTTATGAAACTACCATTGAGTAAAGGAAAAAATCAGATAAGGGCTACTGAGTAATTTTTTAAAAAAATATAACCATATCCCAAAAGCTTAGACGGCAGAAAAAGCACAACATTGAATATTATTAACTGCAGTCCAAAGCCAAACAATGCAGTTTATCTATATAGGGCTGTATGAATAATGCCCGGGAACCTCTGGCTTTTGAAATTTCTTACGTCTTATGCTATTGAAAGACTATTAGAATTGAAGCTAAAGCAAAAATAATTGATGCTCCCTTTCCCATTCTTGTTTTAATATGTCATTAAAGTACTTCCTCCCACTGCAAGTAATGGAAATGGGGATGGGTGAGAATTTCATTACACCTTCTCTTGAATCAACCTAATTAATTCATAAGGTTTGGGATCTGACAGTGGTGAAGCAGATAACAAAGATATGGACCAGCGATTCTCAACCTGTGGGTTGCGATCCCTTTGGGGGTCGAATGACTTTTTTCCAGGGGAAAAAGTTTAAACTCCACCTTGTGTTCCTTGAAACTCCCCGCGGATGGACTCTGGAGTCATCGCCAGCCACGCAGAGCGTCACCGCAGCTCCAAGCCATAAAAAACATAGGTGCGCGCGTGCACCCCATACAATTACAGTCTCAGAGACTTCATAATGGCAGGAAGTGTTCTCACTCTGACAAAGTGCTGCCTTGTCTTTCACAGCCACCTTGTTTCCAGTTGGGGGGGGGAGAAATCCTCTGCATGGATCCCCCCAATTGGAAACGAGGCAGCTGTGAAAGGTGTGTGGGGTCTGGAGCCCATCAGTGCTGCTGAGGACGGGCACTAGATGGGATGCCGGTGGTGCTGGGAGCCGGGCTGCCTGTGGAGGAGCTGGTGGCCAGGGCGCCTTGAAGCAGCGCCAGCCAGCATGTCCTGCAAGAAGAACCACAGAAGCAAGGACAGCAGCGCTGCGCCCTCCTCTGCCCTACCCATCGCCCAGCAATGTGCTGCCACCACCGCTTCATCGGGCAGGGCAGGCAGGGGGCGGGCATGGCCTAGTTTCCAATTGGGGAGAAATCCTCTTCATGGATCCCTCCCCCAATTGGAAACAAGACGGCTGTGAAAGATGTGTGGGGTCTGGAGCCAATCCGCAAGAGAGGGGTCCCCCTCACATTCCTCGCCTTCCCAGATGGGCTCTGGAGTCATCGCCAGCCGCACAGAGCCTCGTCGTGGCTCCATGCCGTTGAAAACAGGTGCGTGGCATGCACACATCCCGTAAATTACAGCCTTGGAGACTCCCCCAAGGAAAAACGCCACTGCAAGTTACTTTTAACCTGTGATTAAAGGTGACCACAGTATGTGTGTCTTTGTGTGTGAAAGAGATAGACAGACAGACACACAGACAGACACACAGAGTGACAGAAATGGGGGAGGGAAGGGAGAGACACACACAGAGACAGATAGACAGACAGACAGAGGCACAGAGAGAGACAGACAGACAAAGACACACACACATCCAGAAAGTGAGAGACATACAGACAGACAGACACACACACAGACACACAAACACATATATACAGAATGACAGAGAGGGAGAGGGAGGGAGGGAGAAACAGAGAGAGACACAGAGAGACACACGGAGGGTGATTAAGTGAGTGAGTGAGGGAGTGAGAGAAAGACAGACAGAGAGACACACACAGAGAGAGTGACAGATGGGGGAGGGAGGAGAGAGACAGAGAGAGAATGACAGAGAGAGACAGAGGGGGAGGGAGAGGGAGAGAGACAAAGAGCCACATACAGAGAGAAAGACAGACAGAAAGAGACAGACACAGAGACAGAGAGACAGAAAGAGAGAGAAAGAGAAAGATATATTCTCTTAATATATAGATATATTTAGAAATATTTCACAATATATAATTACATATGCTTTAATTATGTTAAATTTATAACAATAAAAATACATCCTGCGTATCAGATATTTACATTACGATTCATAACAGTAGCAAAATTACAGTTATAGAGTAGCAATGAAAATAATTTTATGGTTGGTTCCTCACAACATGAGGAACTGTATTAAAGGGTCACGGCATTAGGAAGGTTGAGAACCACTGATATAGACTTTAATGTTTCTGTTTTCTATAAAGTATTCTCAATTTTCAAAACTTTCACAGTAGCAAAAGTAGGGTAGAGCAGGGGCAGGGGCAAAACGTAACATTCTGAACAGTCAGTAAAAGATTATCAAATGTTAGAATTCAGATACCTACCGTATTCTCTAAAAATAAGGTAAAGGTTTCCCCTTGTCCAGTCATGTCTGATTCTAGGAGGCAGGGGTCATCTGAGTTTCCTAGCTGAGGAGACCAGCATTGTCTGAAGAGGCTTCTATGGTTGTGTGGTCAGTATAACTAGATATATGTTGAGGCACACAGAATGCTTGTGCAAAATCCTTTCATTTGAAAGACCTCCAAGGAAGAATCACAGCCACAATGCCACTATAGGTATTCCAAGACCTTATTTATGCCTGGGCAGAGATGATTTCTTTCAGTTAGCACAATTTGTTTTTCTTATAAAGGGAACTATATGTAAAGGGAAATGACTGAGGGTTTAATGCAATAATAGCCAAACAAGGATTAAAAGATAAACAAATATAAATTAGGTCATGTGGTATCACAATTAAGGAATATTTTCACAAATAGTATTTCATTGTTTGTCAAATTGCTGGTACCATTCTATGTCAAGATGTAAATGAAGCCTTTCTCAAGCCACATCAAAGGATTACTATATGTCTGTTCCATACAAGTCCAACTTCTCTTTCTATCTATCCTAAATATTCTACTTCTGATACCAGTGTAATATTTGTTAGTTCTGTCAAAAACCAAAATGCAAATAGAACCTATAATATTCAAATAGCCAAAATATGTATATAGATAATCCTTGGCTTACAACCACAATTGAGCTCAAAATTTCTGTTGCCAAGTGAGACATTGGTTAAGTATGTTTTGCCCGATTTTATGATCTTTCTTGTCACAATTGTTAACTGAATCACTACAGTTGTTAAGGTGGTAATACAGTTGTTAAGTGAATCTGTTACCCCATTTATTTTGAGACACTGCAATCCTTATAAATATTAGCCAGTTGCCAAGTATACCAACTTTGATCATGTGATCATGGGGATTGGGGATGCTGCAATGGACATAAGTGTGAAAAAATGTCATTCTTTTTTTTCAGTGCCATTGTACCTTAGAACAAACTGTTGTACCTGAATAAACTGTTGTAAGTTGAGGACTAACTGTACATTTAAGCTTTAAAACTCTGTTTCCTGTATTATTTATTTTATTATGAAGGCTTACCTTTCAAGTATTACTGAGAAACCAATAACATAATTTAATTAATTGACAAAGTGAGAAGTGGTGCTATGAATAAAATGAATTGTTGAACTCAGTGGAAACAACAGAGATTGGTTTTGCATCCTTTCCAGAAGGCCGGTGCTTAGAAATGCTGGTGTCAAGATGGAAGTTATTCATTCTATGCTGCTTTAAAATTGAACTATAGAGACTGATTCTCATAGGAAAAGACCATATATCTGACTGGGTTCAATGAAGATAATTTTGCTGTCAGACATGAATGTCTAAAGGAAGAGCAAACAAACAAACAAATGTACATGGTAACAACGTCATAACTTTTTACTTGTGTTAGTTGTCATGATGCCAGTTATCAATTGTGCAATGGTGTCAAAACACAGGTGTCGCCATTTTGATACCCTCACACCGTGCATGGGGAGCCATTTCATATTATCTTCCATACATGGAAATCAAATACAAGTATTTTATAAATAATATTCTACATAAGTAAAATGAAGGATTTTGTAAGTAAAATTCTGGAAGCTAACTGAACCTCAATGCAAGTGAACGATTATTACCTATCTCAAAAATAGCAATTCAGTAGGCCTGTTTTTTTTACAAAAAAAAATAACTATAGCATAAATAAACACAGTGCTTTATTAGGCACCTGGGTAATTGTCTACATTAAAAGGTTAGGGAGGGAAAGATTAATATTCATCACAATAATTATATAATTTATTGCAGATCTGTGACTTGTCCTCTTTCAGAGGTATTTAAACTATACTCAGGATGATTAATCAATTGGTTTGCCACATCTGGTCACTGAAACACTGAAAAACTCCAGGGCTACAAGTGGTAGAAGCACATCTTATGACTATCTCTGAATGTAAACAATTTAAAAGCATGCACTGAATATTATTCTCTCACTAAAATCAGTGAAACTACAATATTGTTTTCTCTTTACACAGAAGTGCTTGCCAGAAAACAGAAACTATACATTGCCTATATGCTCCTGTTTCATTTCCCCTGGGCCCAGTAAATAAAATGCAATATGCTTTCCCTTTAATTCAATATAAATAAACACCCCTAGAGCATAAAATTGCCAATTATTCTGGGTAGTTGTTTATTTTGTATGTATAAAAATAAAACACACAATAATGCTTAGTGCTGATAAAGCCTGTAGGTTTCTATGTTTTCATTTTGAATAGCCAAATTGTTACTGAATTTGTGCCTGGTTTATAGTGTAAGTCACCTTGTAGGCTTGTTTGCATGGGTGAACTTTCAAAAACAAATTGCTAATGCACTTTTGACACACAAATATACCATGATCAAGAGAAATCTTCATACAACTTGCTGAAGATATGTTCTCATGTTCTCAAGCTGTCTATTCCTTTTTTTTAAAAAAAACGCTTCCAGGTGGATTTTTTCTAGCACATTGTCGTCATATAAGCAGCTCCTTTTATCCTGCTTCTAACATAGATCATTTTCATTTAATCTGTTTACTTATTTAGTTATTTAAAAAGGACAGCTCTTGGAATGCAAGTGTTCAGAGAATGACCTGTATGTTTATTTTTCTTTTGTTTCTTGATATGCCACCCTCCTGGCTCAATTGATACAGCACTTGTGTCAGCAGGTGTAATTTTCCCAGGAGAGCCAAGCCATCACAGCTGCTTCTATGCAACCTTAGAATATTATTAAATTGTTTTAATGCATCTTGTCTTGCACATCTCAAGGCAATTAAAAGGTTACAGGATGCAAAGTCACTTTCACATTTGAGTATGAAATTACATTTCAGTTTGCTGCACTGTCACTCTTATTAA